>NC_054062.1:25159861-25501111 GCF_017639655.2 Falco naumanni | reverse complement strand
ATGCCCCTAAGCAAACATGGAAAGGTGACTTTGATATTGTTCTTGAGATTGGTGATGGGATGGCCTGTTTGTTTAAAATATTTCAGATGTTTTCATACTGATTCTTTCTGTGGAAGCAAACTACAAAGGCTTCTAATGCCTGTAAGCTTGTTCCCAGGCTCACTGACTTTTCCTACAGGCAGTTTCCTTTCCCCATCCCAAAGCCAAGAGGTTCTGGTCCTGGATTCCAGTGTAATTACCTTGGTTCCTTTTGTCTTCTGGAAATGGAGTTAATGTGTCCCAGTGCTTGCTCACTCTTGCTCCTTTTCTGAGTCCCAAAGGCAGCATACCTCATCTGCAAAACAGCAAATTTGAGACAGCTATGAAGTTTCATGGGTTTAGATGCACACAAACACACATACAACTTGTGTAAACTTAGAGGAGCAAGACGGTTGAGACTAAGCTCTTCCTATGGCTGGGAAGATGATGGATATTTAAGAAGTATTTTGTTCCTACGAAGTTGCACAGGATGCTTGGGATTGTCCTAGGAGTAGAAGAGTGGCACTTCTTTGTTTTGCTGTTCTTACCCCTGGCTAAAGATGTGTGGAAACTACATCCTGAGCTCTTCGGTTTCCTCTTTTTTTTTTTTTTTTTTTTTTTTTTTTTTTTTTTTTTTCTTCTGTGTTTTCAAGCTTCCTCTTCACACTGTCTGGAGCCTTATCGGATACAAATGCCTGCCTCCGGGGCTGCTTTTTTTTCATCCGGTTGTTTTTTCTTATGGAAATGACTGCGACACAGAATCGGCTGTTGCCTTTTGCTGGTCGTGGATTGCAGTTAGAGGTTTGCCCAAAGGCAGCTGAGTTCATCAGGCAGAACCTAACTGCTCTGGCAAATCTGGATCTGGCCATCTGTGGAAGGGGAAGTCTGCATCTCATGTCACATGAGGCTACAAAGTCCACCCTTCCCCTCCTTTTCAGAACCAAAGGGGGAAAATTTGTTTCATCACTGTCTCTTACACCCAAACTGAATGGCTGCAAAATAGCATGCAATGTCGTTCTCTGCTTCTGTAGCTGTGGAAATACTGTTCACGTATTTCTTGGTCCATCACTTGAAGTAAATCATCTTCAACTCAGAAATCTGTTCCCTGCAGCTCTTTGAAGGACCTGGGTATTTTCAGGTGCAGCGGACCATAACTACCACGGTTCAGAGCAACTCTTTCCCAAAGGGACCTTATGCTGCAGGTGACAACTTCCTCTTGTGCAAGAACAGCACTGCATGTTTCATGATCACTGGCTAATGATGGCCTGTCCTTCCCCATAAAGGTTTCCTCTGCCTCCGTTTGAAGCTGAACTTCCTCGGGAAAAAAAAAAAAACAAAACCTTACTGGCAGACTTGTATAAAAGAGCTTATTGTAGTTTGTCAGGTACATACACAGTTTTAAAGGACTTGAAATACATCAGTCTGAGCATCCATAAGAGGTGTTAGACATGACGTGGAGTCATGCCTACCTTTCTCTGAGGGGGGCCCGTAGATATCTTCCACTTGTTAAATTTTAATTCCTCAGCCTTTAGGGGAGCTCTTCCATAAGCCCAGCTGAGCTTCTGGAGTGAGTCTAAGCACAGCCATTTGCAAATAATTTCCAAATTCCAACTGTATTTTTTAAAACTACTGTTTAGTGGGGTTTAGTTCATTTAATGTGGCACTTTTAATGCATCTCTTATTTCTTGTGGTGACACTCTACCAGCAAATACGATTTGCAGAGGTCAGTGTGTGACTGGTACGTAAGCTCTCATACTCTTATCAGTCTTTTTTTAAAAAAGTCAGTAGTGTTTCTTACTGATAAATCTGTGCAATTGACATTTATGACAGTGAAGAGTTTTAAAGTTGCACTTGTTAACTGAGCAGTGTATGAACTACACCCTTATTTTTAAAAGATTTGGTGTTCAAGGTGACAAAATTACTTCTGCCATGCTAAACCCTCTAAAAATGTTGCCTCATTATCACTGGAGGTAAGGTCAGTTCTCCCTTATTTGCACTGCCCAGGCCAATTTTTCTGACCAAGGTGATAAACACTTACATTTTTGAACCAAAGCTGACAGTAATTCAGAAAGAATTTAACTCACTAAAGCCTTAATTGTGTAGATTGCTTTATTTTGTAGATCCCTGTTTTCCTGTTCCCAAAGAGATTATAAACAGGAGCATCATCTTACCAGTTTGCAGTAATACAGGCTGGGTCAATGTGAAGGAGAAAGAGCTGGTCTTTGTTTGCAATGGGGCTGCAATAACGGCAGGGACTTGAAAACCCACATCCAGATGTGGTTTTCCAGGTCCCTAGCATCAGGACCCTGCTCTTCCTGCCTCTCCCTAGGACGACTGGAAGCTGGTGGTGCCCAGCTGCAGAGCAGCATGTCCACTTGTCTGGCTGCAAAGAGAAGTCCCAGGAGCAGGAGAGTGAGTTGGTAAAAGTGACATCTCTGAGAGTGGAGCTGGCTCTGGCACAAGCAGGGCATGGCAGCTGGCTGCAGGTGGTGGTGCCTTGTGCCCTGGTGACTTAACCCTCCAGGTGACCAGCAGGGAAGGTGCTGGGAAGCTGGTGGATGCTGCTTTGAGAAGGAAATGAAAGAGCCAGGGTGGCTGGCAACCTCCTTTGGGGTGGGAGGCTGACAGAACTGTAGGCAGGGGTGTGGGGACATGTGTGGTGCCTGGAAAGGGCCTGAACTTCAGAGGCTGCAGAGAAAAGTTGCTGAGAGTCCTCCAGTGCTGTCCTGTATTTATTTGTGTGGAGTCAACCTGGGAGGTGGGGGGGGGCTCCGTAAGGGTAAAAGGCAGTGGGGGGGGATCTGGGGGTGGGGGTCCCTTCAGGCCTTCCAGACAAGTAGTTGAAAATTGGCTTTCCTGGAAGCTCCCCAGGAGCTGCAGCCAGCAGTGCGAGTCGTTCCATGGGGCAGCTAGGTGCAGGAGGTGACCTGTCAGCAGTTACTGCAGATTCATCTCCTTTCATGGCTTAGTGGTTGGGTTTTGTTTGGGGTTTTTTGGTTTGGTTTTTGTGCTGTTTTGTTGGGGTTTTTTTTGCTGTGGGCTGGACCTCATAGATAGAAAGAAGGAAGGTCATGTCTTCTCAGGACAGTTCGTGTACCTCACTGGTGCTAAGGGTATGTGCTCAGTCTTATGCAACTTAAAAAAAAAAAAAAAAAAAAGAACCAAACCAAAAAAAAAAAAAAAAAAAAAAAGGCAAAAACCCACACGAAAAAAACCAGCCGACTAGAGAAGACTTTCTGCAGCCGAAATGACACCTCCTCCTCCCCGGCACCAGCCATGCAGCCCTGCTCCAGGCCGCGGCCCCCGCAGAGCCAGCGGGTAGCCCCCCGGGCGCGCGCCGGGCGGGACCCCCGGGCCGGGCGGAGGAGCCCGAGGCGCGGGGAGCGCGGCGGCCCCGCGGGGATCCGCGCCTCGAGGAGCGCGGGAGGTCAGCCCGCAAGTTGGATGGATTGAGTCATGTAGAGTTAAACTAACCCCTCCCACAGCCATGGACCACTACAGCGCCCATTTTCATGAGCACCTCTCCCTAAGGCAGCGCAGAGCCGGCGGAGGCTGAGGGAGGAAGAGGAGGGGGAGAGGGAGGAGGGAGCCCGCACCGGCACGGATGGACGAGCCAAAGGGTAAGGACCGGGGCGAACACTGGTCGCCCCCAGCAGCCCTGACCCCGGCGAGGGGGCACGGGGGGAGGCAGGGCTCGGCGGGGCGCCCCCGGGCTGGCGGCATCCCGCGGCCGGCGCTCAGGGGAGGCTGTGCGTGTTGGGGGGAGCCCCTGGCCGGGGGGGGGCTGCGGCATCCCCGGGCGGCGCGTCCTTTCCGCGCCCGCGGAGCGCTGCCGGCGGTGGGGGCTCGCCTGGGTGGGTGCAGCCTTGCCGCAGTCCTCCCCCGGCTGACATCATCTTCCAGCCTTTGGGTTCCTGGCCGTTTCCGAAGGGACAATGTCAACCTGTGCCCGGGCAGGGGGGCTGCGGCTGGAGGTGGCGGCGGGCTGGCGGGTCCCCGGGCGGCGCAGCGGGGCGGGCGGCAGCGCAGGCTCCGCGCCGGTGTCTGGCAGAAGTTTGGCCGCGTCGGTGCGAGGGATTCCCCGCCCGCCGCGCCGGGGGAGCCGGCGGCGGGTCCGCGGCTGCAGCCCGCGGCGCCGCGCTCCGGGGTGGGGGGGCAAACTCCGTGGGGATGCTGGCCGTGAGGAAGCGGCGGTGGAAAACGGTAGCTCTGAGGGTGGAAGGGTGGCGGTGCTGGGTGCGAGGGGCTCTCGGTGCGTGGGCTGGGGGCCAGAGCCGGCTCGGTAGGGCGCAGGGGAGGGAGGGATTCCCTCGGCACCCCGGCCGGCACTCGCCTTCGCTGCGGGCCTGGGGAGCGGGGGCGGGACGCGGCATCAGCTGCAAGTGCTTATTGCACGGGAATTTTTCCCCGAGATGTCTTGTACCGGCGCTTGCCTTTTATAATTAGTTGGCAGGGCGCACGTAGCAGCACTAGGCACGGCGCTTGGCAGAAACATTTCCTAGTTTAGTATCATCTTCTGTCCATCTGGGTGTCGTGCCCCCTGTTCGCAGCAACTTCTGCAATACAGCCCATCTTTCTGCACTGCTGACAGTGCTGGGCTCCGTGTGGGGCTTCTAAACGCCAACAAGGCAAACAGGCAAGAAGCAGTAAACTAGAAAAAGATCTGGGTGGAAACTTAGCCTTTAAATTGAGTGAGAAGCTTAGGGGTAGTAGTTTTCGCTATTTGGATAGTTTCTTCTTCCGTACCAGGTAAAAGCCTCTCCTTTGCCATTGTTATGCCAACAGGGAATCAAAGTGTGATGGTGTTTTTGTCTTGAAACAAATAAAATGGTACACTAGGTCTGCCCAAGTTTTTAATTTCATAGAATGTAATGAATGATGTTTGAGGGGAAGAAGTATGTTCTCAGTCTAACTTACATCAAAATGTAAAGCAAAGGCTGGCAGGAGAAGGTTAGCTCATTAGTTTATGCAGTCATGAGTGAAGCTGGAAATATTTAGAAATAATTTTCCTCTGCTGAAAAGGGAGATAAGAATAGCTTTGAAACCAGTCTTTAAAAAGTTTCATTCCAAAAATGAAATATAATGCATGATCGGAGATGCCTTTTCTAGTGAGGGGAGGAATCACGGGGAAGAAACTTAGATGATGAAAACTGATTTAGCAAAGAGGACCAAATGAGCCTTCTTTTAAAAAGTGGAATTTTTAAGAGGTAGAAGAAAACTGACAGTTAGTGCTCAAGCTAATTGCAGAAGAGGCGGTGATGGTGTCAGAATGGGCCGACCTGCAGAACATGGGAGTCGTCTTGCAAAAGCCTAATGAAAATTAGTGCAATAGCAAGAAACCACATTTCATGTGTGGGAGAAGACAACATGAGGCAGTGTTTATGAAAGCGCCTCTCGTGCTACGTCTTCCAGAGGCAGCAATTGGTAGATTCAACACAGGGTGGCGGGGGGTGGGGGTGGGGAGTCCAGGACAGGCAGTATCTATCAGCTAGTAGGAAAGTTTCCACCTTGAAATGAGGCACAAATGCACACTGAGGACATGTTCTTTCATCAGACAGGAATTATTAGGGAGTATTTCAGTGGGTCAGAAACAGAGCAGGTCAGAAAGACCTGTTCGCTGGGAGTCTTGTCCACAGGCACTGTAACAAATAGGTTTGAAAAGCTACTCTTCAGTTTTAGGAAGCCTGTGTCAGCCTTGAAATTTGAATCAGTGTGCTAACATGGCCAAGAAAGAAATTCTGTTCAGGGTCATACAGAACAACAGACTGTATCAGTGATCAGTATGAATACCTTGGGGGAGGGAGGGAACGGGACACGGAACTTCAGCCTAGGGAAAGCACGATACTGATCTCAGGCAGACAGCAGTAAAAAGAAGTAATCCTTCTAAAGTATATTGATTCTAATATAAAAGGTACCAAACTGAACTCTGGCTCGGGGCTCTCTCTACATGTAATGAATTAATCACCACTGTTGGATGACTGCTCTCCATGGACCAGTGATTGCTCCAGCATGGAACGGTAATAAAGCAAAATCTGCTGGAAGAAAAGTCAAGGAATGTGTATGAAGACTGCAAATTTGAAGAGTACATACTGACTAGCACTCCAAAACCAAGAATGAGGATAGCTTTGGCTAGTTATTCAGACAGTGAAAGCAGCAAATAAGTAAAGGGAAAAGAAGTGGACAAAGAGGAAATGAGGAACATCTGATAGAAAATACAGGCTGAGAATTGGGGAAGATTATTTAGAGAAAGTAAAGATGTCAGGCACAAATCTAAAGTTAGCAGGACCAAGCACAGTTCAAAGGAGGCATTTTGTGTGCCTTAGGAACAAAATAATGTATATCTAGCAATTGCATAATAATTAGGGTGGTGGCGGGGCTAAGATTTTAGTGATGATGCAGGGGGGAAAAAAACACAAAAGTGTTGGTTAAATACTTTTCCAGATTTTGGGGGTGGGTGGGCAGAATGAATTCTGATATGAAGGAATATTTCATGGAAGTATGATAATTAAGTAGACTGTTTTGTAGATTAACATTTGGGGGGCAATAAAGTTTTATAATTTGAAATTAATTGCGCTAAATACTTTCTGAGAAGATCTATGCTCTATGATTTTTTCAGTTAATTTTCAACAAACTACAGTAGAACACTAGAGATATCCCAGGCAATGGGAGAGGTGCTATTGTTGACCAATGTCCCAGCAGTATGGTGGTGGGTAGCCTGGAGAATGATTGCCAATTTAGTTTGACATCAGTTCTGTCTAAATTACTGGATAGATCTCCCCAATAACCAACTCTTAATAGCTAGTTCGATAGTATTTTGGGGTTTTAGAGGTTAAGACTTGTCAAAGCAACTTGCAGAATAATATTTCTGTAGAAATGGATAGTGCTGTTAAAATGGATAATGGGAATGGATGCATCAAAAAGGAAATTACTCATCCCAGATGGAAGCAAACCTGTGGGTTCATGTGGTCCCCTCAAGCAAGCATATGAATCTGCATGCTAGAACAGAGATAATCCCACCTACAAGAGTCTGCAGCAAGAAATTCAAGGGATATGTTCCTTTTGGGTTTGGAACTTGGCTAGAGAATGCATTTATAAGGAGGGGTGGGGGAAGTTATTTCAAGTTCCGATAGGCATTTTCATTTGTCTTTGCTTTCTTGAAGGCTTTTTTTGTTTACAAAGTCAGTCAGATGACTTAACAAAATAGATATCAAACAAGCCTGGTGTGATTCTTATTTGGAAAAAATGGGCTGCATTTTGTCTTATGCACGTTATAACTATTAACATTCTCTTCTTGATTTGTTTTTGCAAACGAGGCTGGAGGATCATCAGAGTTCTAGGGGAAAAAAAGTATTCTTGAATAACTGAGTGAATGTTGACTAAACCCTGGCTGTAAGTTAAGGGACTTCTGAAGTCCAACTTCCCTGGTGGTTAGGAACCACCTCAGAAAAGGAGAGCTGGAAGAACTAATCTCCCTGGCTGCTATTTGATAGCCAAGGGGGTGGATTATGAGTGTAGGACTGGGAAGGTAGCCGGTCCTTTATCTGATCTATTTTCCAACTAATTATTTGCACTTGTTTTATTTTTCAGAGATAGCAAATGTGGTTGGAAACAGCAAATATGAATATCTTGTGTTTAAACTTCTCCACAGCAATAGATGAATGTCTGATGTTCTGATTACAAAAGTCTCCCTGTGACTCTCCAGCAAAGAATGAACTAAGGGATTAAGACCTGAATAACAACAGACCTCAAAAATAGTTATCAAAGGAAATCATCATTAAACAGCTGTGTTTTCAGAGGTATTTTGCAAGAGGCCTGATGGCATTAGACATTTTCAATAATGATCTAAAAAGTACAAAATCATTGCTGATTTACAGATGGAGTTTGTCAGTGCTAGGAGGACCAGTACAAATACCAATTAAGTCAGAGGAAAAAGTCTAAAGAAGCCAAGAGTGATTTGAAACATAAAGAGGAAATAATAGGCTTCAAGCCAAGCTTGTAAAAGCACAGCTAATGCAACTTTGGGAGGAAAATTGGACATTCAAATACTGAATAGACTAGAAATATTTCCAGACAATGTTGTCTGGAAAAGATATGCAGAGGTATGTGTGTGTATGCATATATATCTGTATCTATCTATATATAATCTGTGACAGCCATAACTCATAGTTTATTTGCTTTCCTATATTGTATGCACTGCTGCATTACCATGGAAGGAGAAGGTTGTCCTGTAGGTAACCTTACTGTGACAACTGCAGCCTGTGTTTGCCTCTTGACTTGTAATTACCAAAAATATGTAGAAAACCCTCAAGGAATCTGTAGAGGAGAAAGACTAAATTTAAGAGGCTGGACACCTGAAAAGAGTTACAAAAGCTATAACAATTGATAATCTCTTTGGCCTTTCCCAAGTCGTATAACTGGCTTAGCATGGTGCAAAAGTATCAGGCTTGGTCACATTCCTTCTTTTCCTAAGACATCTTTATACCTTGAGCACCTGTGGGGCTGGGAGCAACTAGCAAACCCGACTTTGGGGTTAATCATGAACCATAGAATGGGTTGGGTTGGGAGGGACTTTAAAGATCATCTAGTTCCAACCTTCCTGCCATGGACAGGAGCACCTGCTACTAGACCAGGCTGCTCAAAGCCACGTTCAAGTTGGCCTTGAACACTTCCAGGCATGGGTCATCCACCACTTTTCTGGGCAACCTCTTCCACTGTTTCACCACCCTCTCACAGTAACGAATGTCTTCCCTGGCTAGGTATTTTGTACCTTTTTACTAGCCCGATGCTCAATGACAGTGTTGCCCAGAGCTGAATCGGGTTTGAAGTGTGTTGAGACAGGAGCTGGGTTCTCAGTTTGGAGATGGCCTGTTCAGGGTGGTTAGGATGTGGTGAAGGACATAGGTGTTCAGGCTGAACTTGGGGGTGAAGTGGGTGATACTAAGATGTCTTTGGTTGGGGAGCCAACGCACAAGGGATTAGTATTGCTTGAGACCAATCAAGTTTAAAATGTAAAATTCTGGGTCACATTCAGAAGAGAAGCACCCCTGTTGGTTTTCTGAAAGATGAGTTAGATGGGGTCTACTTCTTCAATTGTGTTTTGTTACAGTTTTGTCAGCTAGGTGTGAGGACAGGCTTCATAGCTCAGTGGAAGCTTCCCTTCCCTGAGCAGAGCTGAAGTTTTATGGCAAACATTTCCATCAGCATTTCCTAGCTGCAGAGCTGTTGCCAGTATGCTTACATGGAGAGCAGCAGAGCCTAAGGGTGCACTTCGGCAGTGGGCATAATTTGACACAAATTTTTACTGCTGAAGGAGAGAGAAAAGGTGCTCGTCCTTGCTGCTAGCCTTGTTCTTTTTTTCTGCAGTAATTTTCAGCTTGTCTAGCTTGAAAGCCAGCACTAGCCCAAGTGAGAGAACAGGAGGCGAGGGGAAAGGTCACTCAGATTAAAGTTATTGGGAGGGAACTTCGCTGTAAGACAAGGAGAGACACAAAAACAGCATTGTGCTCTGAAGCAGCACTACGTTAGCAGTACAAATTAAGAAATAAGTTAAAGGAAAAAGTGTGAGAGACCAGATGGAAGGGAACAGAGTCATCTAAGTGCACGCTGAACAAATCCATCAACTTGTGTCCTCTCATGCATTCACTCCCTCCAAATGCAGCTGGAAAGATCAATTTTCCAGCCTGCTCTTTGGGCTCCTTGTCCCTCTGTCCCTTGTGCTGTGCTAGCTGGTGAACAGGGCAACTCAACTCAAGGGCAACGCAGGTGGTATAGCAGTCACTGCTGTTCGTACTCTTGTCAGTGCTCAGCCACCACCAGTAATGCTACAACTTTGCCTGTTAGAGTTCTTGTCTGGATGCTCTTAGGCTTTTACTGGTCCCTTCCAGCTTGGGAAGAGCTTTCCGTGAGGATCTGCAGAGCCACTTCACTGTCTGCCTTCATATTGCCTTTCAAATTCCCCTTGTAATGTCAACATACTCCATAGCCAGTGATTTAAGTTTCTGGTATGAGGAGACACGTGCCCATCAGTCTGACCCGCACTGTCCCATGCTCCCTTGTGACCTTCATCCATCTGTACACTGCATCTCTTCTGATCAAAAAGTAACCCTTTTGGGGTGGCTGAGTGGTTTACAGGCTGGGACTTGCACCTTTGAGCAGACATTTTTATTTTGCATGAATAGAAGTTAAAGGCTCTTAGTTTGATTTGTATTTTCCCCTTTGTTTCTGATCCTCCTGAGAGTCTTTGGCCTGATCATAGAGGGCGGTGAATGCCAGATTGCTCTTGGGGGAGAGGACGAAAAGAAAATGGGCCTATTTTTACAAAGGACTGAGAATTAGCTTGTTTTTTCATTAACTATCTGCAATCTTTCAGCCAAAGCTCAAACCATCACTGGCCTTTGAGCTCTGTGTTCTGCCTGGAAGAGGTGAATCAGCAGTTCAGGATGTAGAAACCACTTCAACCCCTCAGTCAGTCAGTTCACAGCGCTTTCGCACTCGGCTCGGAGGGCTCTGGAGACAGCGGCGAGAACTGTGGGTACAGCGGCTGTGGTTTCTGATATTCACTCATAGTGACGCTGCAGGTGGGGGCAGGGGAGGCAGCAGCCTCTCCACCTTCCTCCCTGGGCTGTAGCAAGAAGGGGGAGACTCCTCCAAAAGCGAGGGATATAGGGAATTCGGAGACGCTGCAGCATAGCTGATGGGATAGAAACATCCATGGTGCATGGCAAAGCCCAGGGAGCAGGCATGCAACAGGAGGGAAGATGGAGCCTCTCCTATGTGGAAGGTGGTAGGGACAGGTAACGGAGTGGGATCTGGTCCTCTGCTGAAATCTGTCACTCCCTCTTACCTGCTCTTTGCCACAATGGCAGGGGGCAGCTCTTGCCAGGGAGAGCATCTGCTCTTGGCCAGGATCCGCCCTTAGCTTCTGATTCCAGCTGCTTTTTGGGAAACACACTGGAAATCTGCAATTTTGCCTGGAATTGAATGTTCTCAGTGAGTTGATCTACAGCTTCTATATATTTAGTCTTGCTTTTCTGAAATAATATAGGAAGCCTACTGTTTGTCAGCTTAGTTTGAGACTGTGGTAAACATTAAGTTAATTGAAGCTGGAAAGAACTTTATTCTGGTAAAGCTAGTGGTCAGATTCTTGTTTACACAACTTAGAAATACTGTTGTGACAAAAAGCATGAAAGCCATGAAGAAAAGAAGAAAAGAATGTTCCAGAAGTGTGTTTAGGACTTATTCTATCATTAGCCAGAGAGAATTAAGACCTTCTTTTGAAATGAATCAGTTGCAAGTTTAAAGAATAGTTTAGCAAGTGGTTTTAACATGTGAAGTGTCGAGCTATGTCTACCCCACCTGCTAAAAAGGACAGTTAGACCACCTCTTCTTTCCCACGCTGCACTTGTGACTGTCAGCCTGACCAGAGAACTTAACCCATCTGAAGAGCAGCCTGGTTTAAAAATAATTTATTTTTTTTTTTTTAGAAAAGCAATCTGCACTTGCACAAATGCAAGGTAGAACTATGGCAGAAGAAAGAGGTAGGATAGTCCCTTTTTGTGGCAGATCAAACAGGGGAGTTAAGCCAACTGTGACGCTAAGCCTTTGCACGTCATCTTAAAAGTAGTGTTTTACAACAGAACCTGGCCTCATGCTATGAAGTCCTTGTTAAAGACAGTAATTTTACAGTTGCTTTTTAGGTTACAAAGCGTGTCTCAGCTCCAGAGACTAGTAATTTCTCTACCAATTTAAGGACCTTTGAGTGTTGTGGCCGCTTGGTGTCTGTGAGAATGCTAACTGAATCCCACAAGCCTGGCTGGGAATAGATGCCCTTCTGTAAATAGGCATCTTGGAGAGCCTCTTCTGCCCATTTACTTCTCAGAAGACTGTAACCATAAATTTGCATTGTAATATATTGCAAACCACATCTCAGGAACTTTTGGTGTGGTGTAGTGGTTAGTCTTTAGGTTTACTAGCATTTCACAGAGGTTATATATAACACATCAGGACTGCTGTTAGGTAGTCCCTAATGCCTAAAGTAGCAAGTAACTGTTTTAACTCCTGCTGGTTTCTCCTGCCTCTGCCCCTGAAGTCAGGCTGCGGGAAGGAAGCATGGAGGATGCCTTCTTTCCTGCTGCAGGGCTCTGCTGCCCGTGTTTCTCCTTGCCTAAATGACATTGTCCATTTTTCTCCCACATTTTTAAAGTGGTAGCAGAACTACATAGATCTTGTAGCACGAGTTGTGCATGAACTTTACTAGGCTGACAATCTCCAAGTTGTTATTAGTCTGGCAGAACACAAAAGAATATATCAAAATGAAAGAAGATGAATGTAAGATGTAGCCAAAGCGTGCTGCTCTTTCCCCGGCCCTGGGAACTCCACCTCTCAGCAGGAGGGAGCATGCTAGGAGCCCTGGTTCATGGGAGCTTCCCAAGACAAGCAGATGAGGTGGTCCAGGGGACAGAGCATCAGGCTGGATATTTGCTGCTCTCCTGTGCTTTTTCATCATCTGGGGAAATGGGGCTAACAGTGCTGACCTCTGTAAAGTGCTTGGCAGTCTATGGGTGGAAAGCACTGTGACAAATGTTATGTTTCATTACTAGGGAAAGGCTGGGTTTCAACAGATGGAAAAGCATGATGGTCAGCTCTAGCATTACCTGTTTGGTATTAGTTCCCCATATGTGTGGGGAGACAGCACTGCTGGGGAGCTGGAGTCAGCTGTGAAAGCCACAGAGTCAAGGGGAGCCTGGGAATAGTGGGAAAGTAGTGAGACAGTCCTGGCCTTGGTGTCCATGGGCTGAGAGAAGGCTGGACTCAGAAGGTTGTGACACGAGCATGAGAAAATATGTGCACACAAAAGCCTCCTTGTGAGTCTTGTGACTGCTATGGGATAATTGCAGCTATCCTGTCTCGCCAGGAGCTTTATGGGGGAAGCTGAGGTTAATGCCAGCCTTGCCTTGCGAGCCTAGCATAGGAACGCTACCAGGTCTGCACTACACTAGTGACAATGGTCTCACCCCATACTGTCACTGGGAGCTGCTCAGCACGTGACAGACTGAAAACAGCTCCAGCTGTAACATTGTCAGTGAGATCTTGGGTGTAAACTGGTTTAAATCCCTCCTGGTAAGTCTGGTATTGACACCCAGGGACAAGCTGCATTGTTCCTCTCTTGGATTTCAGCATCCTCTAATTTCTGGGGACTGCCGCTGGTGCTGCACTGGTGCATGCTGTGGCACAAGCTCCGAGCAGGAGACCTGGCTACATCCAAGCAGCAGAGCTGCATGCAGGAGCAGACCCCAGAACAGCTCTAAAATCTGCTTCCTTTGCTGTTATTAGAGTCTCCCATAACCTAACCAAGCCAAGGAGACCTTTTCACAGCTGCAGTGATGACCTGTGATGCAAAGGTCCTGGCACACCATGCATAAGGCAGGCATGCAGCTGAAGAAGCAGAAATACTACAGCTGGCCTGAAGGAAATATGAATGGAGGTATGTGTGTGTTTGTAAGAGACAGAGAGAGAGGACTGGAAGAAGCAACAGAGCAAGGGTTAAAAGAATGGTCTGTAATGATAACCAAGGACGTGACCGACTGCACTGAAACTGGGTAAACACTGACAAATGTGGTGTTTGTGACAAACCCAGCAGCATGTGCCCTGATAAGCTTTGCATGGATGGCTTGTCAGAAGAAGGCATGGGTGCTGATAAAGCCGCTGCGCAGATGACTCCTTGGGGAAAAAAAATTGTGCTCCGGTAATAGAAGGATGACAGCAAGATCGGAGCACATCCCGTGTGCGAGTCCTCCTCCTCTTCTCCCAGCAGGAAGGCAGACTGTGGGACCCAAAATGAATGGGGAACAAAAAAGGGCGCTGAGCAGATACCTGTCCTAGGACTCTTGGGGGATGAGGTAAGAGAGATTTCAAGACAAAGGGGTTATGCCATAGTTAGTGTTAGCTCCTAAAGATGGCAAAAGACCTGCCCAAAAATTTGTAGCTTGCCACTGAAGAGGAGCCAAACAGATGCAGTGAGGACTTGGCATCTGGCAGCCTTGGTCCCATCTCATGCGGGACCCTGCCAGAATGCCTGGGTGACCTCGGTGCCTGTGAGTGCAGGAGGAGTGAGCATGAGTGCGACTGAAATTATTTTTTGAAACACACATTTTCCTGCTCTGTAAGTTCTCGCACTGTTGATACACTAATTTCCTGTACCATAGCTACACTAAAAACTACTCCATTCTTAAATGAGAGAAAGGTGTGAAGCCTTTGTTTATAACTGGTAATCTCAGCAGAGTTTAAGAAGTTCTTGTTTTGGTGTGATTGGTGGTGCAAAAAAGTGATCAAGTCCAAACCGAGCTGTGAGAGGCTCTGAGGGCTGAAAATTGTTGGGCAAAAATATCAGACAAAACAGAACAGGAGGACAAGGAAAGTTGTTGGATGCTTTCAATGATGGGAAGTGCAAAGCTGAAACTACTTAGCTGTCTTTTGCCTTCACCATTTCCACCCAAAGTAAGTTGACTTCCCGTGTGTCTGTGTATAGGGTGAGCAGGTCGTGGCCCAGGAGGAAACCCACTGCTGAGAGTCATCTGAACAAGATGTGTGTGGGATCCGCATCAGTTTACAAATGGATTTTAAAGCTCGGGCTCTCATCTGCTGAGAGGAGACAGCCACGCAGGTTCCTCTTTGCAGAGTGACCATACAGCTCCTATTTCTCCTTCAGCCTGCTAGCCCTCATTTCTGTACTTCACATCTCTTTAAGTGATCCACCATCTCTTTGGGATCAAATCCTGCTTTCAATTAGTATCATTGTCCTTACAAGTATCTGAAGTTTGAGTTATTTTTCTCATGTTTGTCTTTTTCCAAGTTTTATTGTTTCCTGTGTAGGATGGTGGTTTCCATAGATACCTTGGACATTATTTATCTGTCCTCCCTGGATATGCAGTTCCTCCCAATGAATTACAGTGCAGTTTGTCACTTCTGCTTGAGGCTTTTGCTCCTTCATCCATATCAGTTCTATACTGAGCATTTTCATGCTGTTGTTCTAACGTGTCTTGTCATCTCGATGTATTGGCTTGTGCTCTTATACAGCTTTCAATCCAACGATGGAACTCCTATCCCAGCCAGTTTTAAATTAAAAAATGGTACATTGCATGTCTATTTTAGGATTTTGTACTGATAATTGTTGGAAACTTTAGCTCAGCTTTTCTCTGCTATGGGTAACTGCTAAACAGAACAGTGTTTTGTTATTTTTGTGCTCCTCCCCTCCTCCCCCCCCTCCCTTGAGAAACCTTATCAAAGGAAAAGGTCTGCCAAAGTACTCAGGATTGGTATGGTCGTATCTGAGAGCTCAGCTAGCACTGACTGGTATTGTTTGAGACAACTCTCACATGAGTTTCTCTCCTTATCCTGTTTCTAAATTGTCCCAGAGGAAAGCATACGTCCTGGATTGCAGAGGTAGATGCTAATGTGAGTCATTGCTTGGTATTTAGGCTGAGAAAGTTGACCACTATCAGTCTTCCCGAATCCTAGCAGAAGCCAGGAAAAATCAGGATGCTGCCTAAGTTAGTGCTTTCTTCTTCAGGGCTATTCTGCCCTTATGGGACTATTTACTGCCCAAGTGGGTCTCTTCTGCTGATTCAGCACCACAATAAGTGATGCCAGGGCAGCTCCAGGCCACACTTAAAGAATTACAGAGACCATTAATCACAAGTTTTCTCTTTAGCTGGTTTATAAATGGATTTGTTTTCTTTCTTGCTCCTTTGTCCCAGAGCTGTTAATAAATAACCTTTCTACTGCCCCTGCTGCTGCAGGAGACGTGAGGAAGGAAGCCTGTGCTCATGTGAACTTGCTGCAGCTGCTGCAGCTGGGCTGGGGATCCTGTGGCTGCAAGGTGGGCTTTAGCTTGGGCTTGGGACCTCCCATCAGCAGAGGGAGAACGGTGCTCAGAGAGGCTGGGAAATGCAGCCGTGGCAGGGAAGCAGCGGACCTGTAGCTGCTTTCTGCATGGGCCCAGGTTTGCTGGCCATTCCTGCTCTGAGGAGCTGTGCTCATCTTAACAGAGCCAGCTGGCAGCTCTTTTCCATACTATAAACCGGTCTCCTTCGCCAGAGTGGCTGTGTCACAAGCCTGTCGCTTCTTCAGCTGAAGTAACCTCCGTTTTCTTGGCTTTTGATGGTAGGGAGTGTTTCTTTCTCTGTCCCAGTAAGCAGCTTTGGACACGTAGGCTAAATCATGGAGCAGAAAGCTGGAGCCAAGTGTTGTAGAAGAGTTTGGGACTTCCCTGCTCGCACCTCCTTGCTGGGAACAGAGAGCGGCTCGTGCTCCTCTGGGGGAGATGCAGTGAGAGGTGGGAGCTGCCGTGTCCGTTTGCTGAGCCCGTGCCTGGGTGCAGTCTCAGAGGGTGCCGGGGGGCCGCTCAGGCACCCCGAGGTGATGGTGGTTTAATGTCTCTGCAGCAGCCCCGTGTGTGTGACACACAGGGACGGGGCAGCTCGTGCGCCTGTCAGAAGGACAGGTTCCTGTGACCGTACTTTGTCCTTGTTACCACTCTGTGCCCATGCTGCCTTATCCAAAATATTTCATGTTTGTGTTTTGAACTGTTTGAGGCAAGGGCTTTGGGAGATGGGGAGGGGGGAGTAATGAAGGCATACAAATTGAAGGCCAAACTATGGTTTGATTATAAATGGGTTTCTTTTCCTAAGCCTAGCTCTCCCCAGGATTCACTGTGGGTCCTGGTAATAAGCAATCTGAACTTGAGAGATTAATCACATCCTGTGCCAGCCCGCTTGTCCAGCAAAACCCCTTTGCTGTTTTGTTCCATGTCTGCATGAGGCTTCAGCCCTTGCAAGGTGCTCTTTTGACCATGAAAATTTAGATTCATATTTAGCATATTTAACCTTTGTAACCTCCAAGAAGTATTTCTCCTCTTATACTCAGGAGCTTTGTCAAGGCCTGTCCCCCGCCACAGGCTTTGGTCTAATGTTCCTTCCCATTGGTTGTCCTGAAAAATACCACAGGGTAATTTGTTTCCTGCTATTTGAAATGGAAATTGTAGCAGCATGAGGAACAGAGCGTGATATTCATGCCAAATATCATGAGCTGGATTCTCCTCATGGCTTGTGGGAATCCTAGTTATTAAAGCTGACCTCTGAGAAGTCAGTGTATTTTTCCGCAAAGCCTAGGCAGTGGATGCACTCCTCAGCAGGAGACAGAAACCATCCCAGCTGTTCCCTGTCCTGTGCTGTGCAATGAGGAGTGGAGATAGCCGTGCTGACAGCTCGAGGTATGGGGGCAAGTCTGGAAGTGTCTAACGGCAGAGCTATCTTTTTTATGCGTGCGGACTTGACCTTGGCTTGCTGAAGGAGGCAGTGGGGCTGCTGTCCTGCCTGGATAGCAAAGGAGCCTTTCGCTTCATCTGCTAGAATTAGTTGCAAAGGGCAAGTACCTACACTTTTCCATGCTGCACGTGGTGCTATGCATGTCAAGGGAGGAAAAACTCACTGGGTGTCTTGCAAGCCTGAGATACGCTCCTCTAAAAGAGCAAACACCTGTGCTGGAAATCATGCTTAAAAGGAGTGGCACAATTCAGGTGTAGGCAAAATCCCAGGCACACGTAAGCACTGCAGCAGTCCCCAGCATACGCACTTGCATGTAGGGCTGCTGGGGAACAGTCACCATCCATCCTTTGGCATCCAGGGGTTTTGCCAGTGGTTTTGCTGATGCTGCAGCAGCCTGGAACAGTTTGTGCTTCTGCGATTGGTCTCCAATGGTTTTTGGTCCAGAGCGGGAAGTGAAACTCAAGAAAAGCTAGTTGCTTTGCTGTGCAGAAATACTTGGGAAGCTTGTGTTCCCGCCGGCTGCAGTGGCACAGGCAGCTGCTGTTTGCTCGCATGCGGCACTTTGGGCAGCAGTGTTGTTTTTTGGAAGCTGGGGAAGTGAGCCCTGAAAGCGGTAGTGTTGCTCAACACGCAAGGGGATCCCAGGAATCTGTGACTCAGAAAAAAACATCCTTGAGACATGGCGATGGTCTTGGTGGCCTCAGCCCCTTCAAGGCAGGAGAGGTTGTCAGTGGAGAGGGCGTGGAGGGAAACCGGTGGCTACTGGGAGGGTGTGTTTTGGCATCACTGTAAGCGCCGGGTGCAGAGCGTGCTGTGGGTGGTAAGGGGATGTATATGTTTTCTCTGTAGTTGTCCCCCCTGCCAGAACCTCTTGCTGGGAGCAGCAGTATCTGCAGTGCTCAGGACTTTGTTTTCCAGGAAGTTTCTGAACTTGCTGACCCAAGATGTGTATTGACAGTGGGGAACAGTTGTTCTGGAGACTGTTTCCTCTCTTTTGCCATGACAAATTCTACATCCCCTTGGTGTGGGTGGCTGATGGGGCACAGGGGAGGGTGCGCTGTGCTGGGATGGACTCACACATCACCAATCTTCCTATTAAAGTCGTGGCCCCGCTGTCTTTTAACGGCAACAACCATTAATTAGTTGTACACAATAGCTGCATGGGACTGAACTGGGAACGAGTGACCAGAACAGGGGAAGGTTAGTGCCTGTTACCAGCCAGGATGCCGGAGAGAGAGAAGAGTGTAACCGTCAATATAGAGATGAAGAAAGCAAATATGATGGTAGATTTTAGGGAATGCCAAGGTAATTCCTCAAAACCAAGGCTGATATCTCATAACTTGCCATGCATTACTTCCAGCATAAGGAAAATGGATATCAGCCCTGATCTCGATAGAGAAACATTACTGTGGGAGTTATGAATTATTATACAAGTAATGCACACTTATTCAGTGTCAACAAATAACATCTAGTAGCTCTTAGAAGAAGTGATTTCCCAAATTTAAAAATACTTAAGCTGAATCAGCGGAGTATTTAAAATAGCCAAATAGGAATGCTAATCGGAAGCAGCCTATTAATTTCTTATTCTATTCCTCAAAAGCCTTAATCCAACAGTTGAACGTTATGCTAATTTGAAAAATAATAACATCTCTAAAAGATGCATATTTAGGGGGAAAAAAGGAACCTACAATTAAGGCACATTTGAAGTTGCAAAGTGTAGAAGATAGTCAAAAGAAGCATAAGGAAAAAATTATGGCTAGAGATTTAAGAAGAGCAAAGAAGAATGTAGGGATATTGAGCACAGAAGGAAACCTGGTGGTGCCATTTTTGATGAAAGTTCAAGCTTTCTGGGTAATGGCAATAAACCTTCTCCTGTTAAAATATAGCTTTGATGGGCTGGTAGCAAATTAATACCAGAAGTTGCTTGGTAGGAGACTGATGTAACTGATAACAATTGTTTCTTCTGATTTGAAAACCTCTTTGATGTGTGAATCCTAAAGAAATGAGTACAAGTAGGGTACAGTCCTGGCAGCTCAGTAAACATCATATAAATGTGAACACTGTCTAAAGGTCACTGTGTCAGTGGTGTCCCACCACTTGGTGGTTGCTTTTGAGAATATTGAGTATCTCGGTCTGACTGGGATGTAAGCCAGAAGAATATATTCCTGTGGAGAGAATATTTAATGAACAGGCATCAGGAAAGCTTTGATGGGGGTGGTGTATAATAACAAGGAGAGGGGCTACGATGCAGGGATGGGAAGCAGTGTGAGTGCCTTGTAGAGCAACCAAGGAGGCTGAGCAGTGCACACAGCACTACTGGGTGCCGTGGGAAGGTGTTTGGCAGGGGAATTCACTTTATACACAAGGTGAATAGGGAATTTGTTGGTGGGGCAGCCTGGGTCACAGGGATTCCTGCCTGGAACCCACCAGACATCACTCCTTCAGCAGTAAACCCACACCACAGGGTCAGGGTAAGCAGGACCGTGGGACTGCCCTGAGCACAAAGCCCCTCTGTGCCGCCGCCGGCTGCGGAAGGGAAGGAAGGGGCCTGTGTGCTGCCTGCTCCTTTGTGTCCATCTCCTGCTGCTGCTGCTCAGCTTTTATACCCACCAGCTCTCTAGGATTTCCATGTGCTTTTCTTCTTTTCAGGTAAACAGGGGTCCTCTGATGTGTCTTGTGCAATTCCCTGGGGTCGTATCCCAGGCACAGCTCTAAAAGCAGCAAGAGAGTGAGGTGCTCCCACTCTAACCGATGTTGTACATATGAACAGCATATAGCAGGGTGGTTGCCATGCCTGACTTATGTCTGAATGCAACCTGGAGCTTTGTTGGAGGATGGAGGGAACAGATTTATTCAAATGCATCTGTATCCCATGAGGAGAGCATACACATTGCATTGGTCTTTGCTAACAGCATGGCTGATGAACATGTCTTCTTTTTGCTAACTGCCTTCTGAACTGAGGAAACAGAGCTGGAAGAAAGTCCACGAGCCATCCCTACTGTGAGGCAAGATCAGCTACAGCAGCGGTGGCATTTCATCTGAAGACAGAGAACAGGTCTTCCTTGCTCTTCTCTTTCTGAACTAAACAACCCAATTTCTTCAATCTTTCCTCTTAAGTCAATTTTTTAGACTTCTGATCTTTCTTCTTGCTCTCTTCTGGAGTTTCTTCAAGTGATCTACATCTTTCCTGAAAGGCAGTGTCCATTATTTTGGCATAGAACTTCACAGGAGGCTTTACCAGCACTAGATGGTGGGAAAGATTACTGCAAACTTATATGGCTGCAAGAATGTTTTCTCTGGAAGTGCTACTTAAGCAATTGTTCACCACGATGGCTATTTTCTAAATGTCGTATTAGCTCATGTCCTTACTCAAGCCAGTTGGATGTTTTCCCCAGGGTCTCCCCTATTTATCAAATTTATTTTGAATTCATTCCAGCCCTATGTGTCAGTGTGCTTTTGCTCCCAACTTGGTGTTATCACAGCTATAGGCACATTCCTTACACCATCTTCCAGCTCACTCACACACACGTGTGTGTGCACCTGGCACAGACTAATTCAAGCACTCTGTCCAGCTGCATAGCCTAGATCCATAGGTCTGATGGAGTTTAAGACACGTAGGGCTGTGTGATTCCAAAGTATCAGATATCTCTGAAAGATGCCATCCAAAAAAAACATACTACATTGTTTTGATTATTAGTTTCACTGATATTTCAGTGTTTGTACTCAGCACTTAGAAGTATTTAATCTGGAAAAAATTAATCCAGTAAATGTGTATTTGTAATTGTATGTAGGGCCACAAGGAGAGCCAGAGATCAGACCAGTATTTAGGCCATGATCTTTGCCACATGAATAACTAAAACTTGGAGCAGAGCCTCCCACACTGTTTCATGTAACAGCTGTAAAAAGTGATGTAAAATCCTGATCTGGAGCTTGAATTCTAACTTCAGCATGTTCAGTGTCTTGCCCTGGTATTTTGAAATAAAACCTCTTAAACCAAAGCAATTCACTTACTCTATATGCACTTGTATGGGTATTCTAAGACAAACCTGAGCTTCTCGCCAGCCTAAGAATATGTTTTCTAGTATGTTGGCCTGAAACAGGTGGTTTACATTGCTTTGCAGCAAGAATTTCCTAGGTAACTTGAACAAGAGCATGTCTGAATGAAAAAGGCAGATGAAGAATGAGTAAGAAGTCAGATGGGGACAGAGAAGATTTCAGAAAAGGGTTGGTAAATGAATCAGTGTGGCATTTCTGAGTGTTTATGGACTCAGATGTTTGGTTGTGGTGAATCTGAAGACAGGAGTGCCTTTTAGGTAGCGTACCTCAAAACCTGATGCAAGTTCAGCAGCCTCAGTGAGTGTGCAATTCAAACTGATAAACTTCATGACTACCAAAATAGCGTTTTTCCTCAGCAGGAGGATAACATGCGTTCCCTCCTATCCACCTCGAAAAATAGCAGCACTGACTGCTCCCATCCCCTTTCCCTGCCAGCAGAACTTCATAGATACGAATTCCTGCCAGTTAATAAATGTGCATGGACTGTGTTGCCAGAGCCCTGTCTACTGGGCACTCTGCTGACCTGGATGTTGTTTGTCTGCAAGCACTTGCCCCAACAGATGCCCCTTCTGCCCAGGCTGCCCACCCTGTGTCACAGAGCCAGTCACAGGTGCTGGATGCTTTCAGATGGCTGATGGATTCAGGCACCCTTCAGCCATGGGCTCCTGTGCTCTTTCAGCTGGCAGTCAGGCAGGCAGGTTGGCTTCTTGCTGTGAAGATACCTTGGCATCTGACTCGTTTCAATTCATACTGTTCTCATTTTCTCTGTCTTCAATTATGCCTGCATCCTTTTGTGATGGATCATAATTCAGTGGCTTCTCAGCACTGTGTTGTGTCTCTCTGATATGTTTAGGTTCAGGAGCTCTGCAGACTGTATTCCCATTTGCTGAGCTACGTGATTACAGGAGCATCCAGCAGCTCCCCCCCAAAGACTGGACGTGTGCTTAGGAAACCAGTTATTGGAGAGACTCCCAACAGACTGCAGCAGCAATGTGGGTGATCAGCAGCAGAGGTAGCTGCCAGCTGATGGGCAGGATGCATAAGACACTGTCTTATTCTGCTGTCACTCCAAGCCTCGTGGGCAGCAGGCAATGTGTCTTGGAACTCCCTTTGCTTACGGCATGTAGCAGGGCTAATTCAATTAAATACGATCAAATAGAGTTGCTGGGTTGACTTAGCGTGGGCTGTGATGGTAGGTGATCGTGTGTCTGAGGTAGTACAAGTCCCAACCTCACTTTGTTTAGGCTGGGACTTGTATCACCTCCTGGTGTAACAGGTATGTTACAATATAAGGCTAACCTTATTGCAGCTGTGGTCAGAGTGCTTAAGGAAAATAAAAGCAGATTATTCTGTATGCAGAAAAGGGCTGCTGGACTGTTCAGATAGATGGAAAAGTCTGGAAAGACAAAAATCCAGAAAAGATCATTGCTTATGAGTTGGTTAAGAGAATAAATTCCAGGAGGATTTGGAGTTGCAGAAGTTACGAGACAGAGGTGGAACAAGGACAGAGAATAGACTGGCCATAAATAAATTAAAGCTGAAAATGAGAATGTTTCTCACCGTACAGAGGTGTGCTGAGAGCATAAAGGTGACAGTGGGAGCTGCCTCTGTCCGGGTGGCACTCTTGCAGTAGAATAGTGATGGCCTTGTATTACAGCCTCTTGTGTAACAGGCTGAGCATGAGCATCCAAAGGAAAGAGCAAACTGTAGCTGTTGTGCTAAGCCAGAGCTTACAGCAGTGTTTGTATTTATTAGAGACAATGGGTCACACTGAGGTTATCTGAACTGAGCATGGTTTTGGACTATGCACAGCATCTCTCCTTTTCTGCTTTGCCATCCTAATTTCAGTCCTTAAGCCAGCCTTAGCCTCTACTTATTGCATCTCTAAAAGCGGCTGGTTGCCTGAATCCTTTTAACATTTGTTGCTAAGTCTTGTTTGGTGAGAAAGAAGTTGGGAGGCGGGCAGCCTTGGCTATGAGTGACATCTCCTGGCATACAGAGCTGCCAGTGACTTAGCGTGATGTCAGCTGGAGGAGCAGTTTCCTATTTGTCTTGCGGCTCTGGAAGACACTGAGAACAATCCTGCTTCCTTCCCTTCACACAGAGCTGCATCTCATGCTAGTGTGGTCCTTCCTGGGTTATTCAGGGTGTCTGCAGCAAAACTGCTGTTAGTTGTAGTGGCTGCCAACGTCATTCTCAGTTGATAGCTAACTTAGAGACAGAAAGGATGTTAGAGTTGTTTATGTTCTGGGACCTGCACCAATCACTGTACGGAACCAGTAGTAGCCCCTACAAAAAAACAAAGAAACTAAAATTAGAAACAGACGGAGATGCCTGAGCAGCTGGACTGTGCTCCAACATCTGGAGAGTTCTTATGCCTGTGTGGCTGTGCAGGGCTCCAGCACCAGGTGGCTCTGAGCTTTGGGGCAGGGAAGAAGAAAAGCAGCATCATTTCTATGCCTACTTACATCCTTACATGATGTTTTTATCACCACTTACACTGGGCAGTATGGGAAGAAGAGCGGAGATCTGTCTCTGTTTGGGTTCTGGCTGGGCACAGAGAGAGATCATGCTTATTTCATCTTTAGCTGAGGAAAACTGCTAGTGGAAGAAAAGTCCTGGGCCTGGCAATCAGAGGTGCTAGAGGGGCAAGTACTGCCATGCTTAGCGGAGACTGAGGGGTGTTTGCACAGCATTCAGCAACATGAACGTGGGGTACAAAGGATCTGGAGGAGTCTGGGGAATGATTTAATTCTTTAGCCACTGTGGAATCTGCAGTTGTGTGTAGAGCTGATGGAGATAACCAAGTGTGCAGAAAAGGGAACTTGTTCAAATACCTTTGTGAGCAAATGGCAGGTGAGTTTTATTTTAATTACATTGAATTCTTTATCTGGATTTGCAATGTTGTGGTTTGGTCTTTTTGAATCATCAAGTATTCAAACCTGTATGCTTTGAGTGCTGTTTGGAAGGTTATTGTTTTGTTAGGTTGCCTTCTGGATTATGCTTATAATTTGCTACCTTTTCTTGTATGAAAGATTTCAACAAAATGCTGCTTGGTAGCATTAGAGTTCACACAGATGGATGCTCTGGTGTGGGATACAGCAATGAAATCACATATCTACAACCCCCAGAGTCCTGAAAAGTTCTCATGATACTGAGCTAAAATTCAGGCAAAAGTCATGTTCAGGGTTAAGAAAATACTGTGCCTTGGAAAAAAAAAATGACTAATCTCAGGTTGCAGGTGGGATGCAGACAATTAAAGTTATGCCTCTGCCTACAGATAAGGGATTTCTACAGCTGTTTATTGGAATGTTCCATTACAACGAGAAAATTGTTCCTGCTTTGCTGCTAATGCTGCTATTTTCAGATCAGCTGCTAAAAGATACAGCAAACAGACAACACCCATCACAACAGGAAGTTTGGAAATCATAGAAGTGATGCAAAGTTACCCATCCTTTGTTTCTGTGACAGTGAACACCCAACAAAGCTGTGGCTGCCTCTAGGCAAGATCTTAGAATAAGGGTGGCTGTAATTACATGGATGTGCTGTGCAACTGTCAGCAGAAGTTTCAGTTTTCAAGCATGCTAGCTTCATATCTACACTGTGCAGCTCATTCTACATTATAGTATGTGGTTTTATTCATTTTTCTAGCATTAATATGATTTGTGTTCAACAGAGATGCTCAGTGCTATCATAATCTGAGCCAGCTATTCTCTCCAATAAGAAGAAAAGTCTCCCAGCTGTCATGCTTTGCTGTTTCTAATAACTTCAAGCCACGAGTTCTGGGACCTTTCTGAATAAAGCTGTATAAAATGCATTCTTACCTCCCACTGTCTGGTATGTGCACTAGACTATTTTTTTAAGCTGCATTCTTGGAGCTATTGGCAAGCGTGCTGTGTCTCTAGTAGGCACTCATAAAATGTGAGCATAACTAGCTTCCAAATTTCACAGTTAGCCTCAGCAGATTTACACATAAGCGTGATGAGAGGGAGCAGAGAGCTCCAGGTCAGTGTCAGGTTTCCATGGACCTGCCTGCGGGGAGATCTTCAAAGCGAGTTCTCTTGGCACTTTTAGGCTCCGTTTTCTCTGGGTAGGTGGGAAGATGTTGTTTGCCTACAGTTAGAGATTTCCAAAGGTGCATTGCTTTTTTTCACTTGGGCTAACTTCTGAAAATAACTCTATGGTTTGGGGTTATTTGTAATACTGGGTAACACTTTGTATAGTACTGGCACGTGGGACCACTTTCATGTGAAACCAGAGTGGTTAGAAGATGGCCCTGTCCAGGAGATGAATGCTTTTCGTATTTGCATGCATGATGTGGGTGCCAGGATGGATTTGGAGCATTGACCCAGTACCACCTGAGGGCTGGAGAATGACCTATGGAACTCCAGCACTGGCTTGCAGGTGCAGAGCAGGTTCAGTCACCTTACCTTTTTGGAGCATGAAGATAGTTGATGTGGTTGCACAGAGGTATTATCACCCTGGATGACCTGTAGTATATTTCTAAACATCTCCTAGAATATATCTGTGTAAGGAGCAGACAAATTAGTACCCGTGTGAGCAGCCAGACAGTCAGTGCTTTTGAGTATGGAGCATCAGTGTGGGTCAAAATGGATTTCATGTCATAATGGGAACAGGTATGTCCCCCAGAGTGCTGAAGCTATTTGTTAATTTTAAGTGTTAAATTTACAGCTAGATTATAAATCTGGAAAAATACTTTTGCTGATACCCTTTCCAGAACTTCATTGTAAGATGGTATCTTATTAAACAACACCAAAACTGGCTGATCCTAAGTTGTGAAGTGAGATTTCCACCATGGAATATACGAAGGAGAATCCAAATCAGCAAAATGTCAAAGACAGCATCATGCTAGCCACTAACAAATGCAAGTACATGTATATTGGTTCTGAAAGTTCAAATGCCATATCAGTTGTGAACTATTTCCATCAGCCATAAGTGGCTTTTTTTTTACAGTATTCTACTGCTAACCATGTATTTTAAACTGCAAAAATCTTAATTTGTTAGATAGGTCATACCAAATATATCAGTAACAGTTAAGGAATCAGACTGGTACAAGTTTTGCAAAGTGTGTGATTTTTAATCATATTAAACCAATTCTGCAAATACAGGCTATTCATAATTTAGTGGCCTTGTGAGAACTGGCATCAAAAATCTCCATAGATTTCTTAATACCCTGAAGGATGCAGATCATGTTTTCTATGTAGCATTGCCAAGTTGCAGGACTGCATTGTTAGGACTGACTGCTGTATACCAAAATGTTAGCATTAGACTTCCTAAGTGCATTACTAGTGGTGTAATCTGTTATATACATTGTCAAAAACTGAAGTGCAAAGTATACTAGGACAAAATGTCACAGGAGTTAAAGCTTTGGGTTCCACAAGGTTACACAGTTTATATATTAGCTGTCTGTTCTTTCAGCTTCTTGGGGATTATGAAGCCAAATGCAGAGCTATAGAAGTTGGTGTTTGCCTCAAACAGATGCTTTTGCTATATAGCGGCTCAGTCACCTGCAGGTATCTCAAGGACAGGCTAACCACAAGCTACATCTTGAGGTCCTACTTCATCACCACCTGGCACAGGGCAGCCCATGGAAATGTGTCATGGCTCATGAGAGCAAATCTGCAGGACACCAGTGCTGAGTTCTGCCTCTAAGAAATCCTGTGTGAGAACATGGGGCAGGGATGGGCAAAACCAGCTGCTTTGTGGTGGAAAGGAACTGCAGGAACGTGCCTGAAGACCTTTGGGGTGTGAGGTAAGATGGGCTACAGGGATATTAACATCCTTTTTCTGCTCTAGTCACAGGTACCAAACCAAAGATGTCCTGGACAAGAAAGATTCTACTCATCCTGGGACTCCTCTCTGCTTTGGCTGTAATTGCTTTAATTGCTGTAGCAGTGACCCAAAACAAGCCACTTCCGAAGAACATTAAGGTATTGCATGCTGGGACTCTTACAGGAAAACAAGCCAAACCGGGGGGGGGGGGGGGGGGGGGGGGGGGGGGGGGGGGGGGGGGTGGGGGGCGGGAGGGTTAGGTGTGAATAATGCTCCAGGACATGTTGCTGCCCTTGCTGGGTCTGGCTAACCTCTCTCTCTGGCTCCATGCTCCTCAACATCTCCTTTTACATCTTTGTGATAAAAACAGATACAGCTTCACAGGGGATCATCTCCTCGGTAATCAGTCCCTATTTTGCTGCTTCTCTGCTCTTGCATCCTTTGATGGAAACTTTGCACTGAAGCACTACTGAGAAGAGCATGTTCCCACAGCTGCCAGAGACAGGCTGTTCGTTTCTGGTCCCCCTGTGTGTGGAGACTGGCATATGCTGTTCTGGTTTGGTGCCTCAGGTGCAATGACAGCTCTGTTTTGCCCACAGTATGGGATTGTGCTGGATGCGGGGTCATCCCACACTAACCTGTATGTGTACGAGTGGCCAGCAGAGAAGGAAAACGACACTGGGGTGGTACAGCAGGTGGAGGTGTGTAAAGTCGAAGGTAAGAGAAAAAGAGAGTTGTGGAAGGGGCATGGGATGAAGAAGAGATAATGCAACTAATGTGGGGGGAGGAGAAACCTGGAGGAAGAGGCCAATAGTGAAAACGGTGTTGTATCTGTGAGCTAATTTATATCCCACCACTTCCCATGGATAGATGTATGTGCCTGACCTCCTGGGAGGAAAGCTGGATCCACTTTTTCCTTTGTCTTTAGGATGCTTGGAAGTAAGTGCTTTTTGGGAAGAACTACACCAAAGAATGTACTTAGATAAAACATTTGCCTTTTTGGGAAGAACTACACCAAAGAATGTACTTAAATAAAACATTTGCATGCACCCTTGCTGAAGTGCCGACGAATGTCAGGCAGCTAGAGGGGAAGGCATGGTTTGCTCTTTTTCCAGGCTTCTGTGCAACCTAGGCACTGGGCTTGCAGGACAAGGTTGCTCAACTTACGCGTGTCATGGTTTATTTCTTATTCTACTTAACAGCTGTGTAGGTGTTGTGTGGTTTAGGAAGCGTAAATGAAGCCCAAGGATACACGTAACAAGGAACAGAGTTAGACCATCGTGGATCATTGCACTCTGTGGGGAGGTGTTGTCACAGCCCGCCTGGAGCCTTTTCAGGCCTGCCTGCAGTGCAGGGGACAGTCACGCTGTTCCCAACCTGCTGCAGCAGCTGCTGGGTGCTGCAGCGTGCCGCCATGAGCAGCATGCTGAGGCAAATGCAGAGTGGGCTGCACTGCTGCCCTTGCAGGCACTGGTCCTGGGGAGGGGTCCGTTCACCAGGGGACATGTGGCCGGGAGGGACAATGAATTTTTCTTTGGGTTAGCACGAAAGGGGATAGCTGCCAAACACTTAATGCTGTAGTGTGAGCATACAGTACACAAATGACAGCATCTTCCCTCAGGAGGACCCAGCGCAATGAAGGGTCAGGGGTTTTCAGGCACAGATCCGGGGTACACCCAGGCAGAGACAGAGATGAGTGTGCAGGTGTCCAGGGCATACTAAGCAAAAGATCTGTCTCACCGCAGCCCTCATCGCTAGCTCACAGCCTGCTTCACAGAGAGCGGGTGGCAAATGCTGGGCGCCATGGCCATCCGCGTGTGCATCGGGCTTAGCTGATGCTGTAGGTTTCTAAAACTCCTTAGAAATGGGGTGGTTGAATCTGGTGTTGCTGCCTATGATAGTAGCATGGTTTGTCATGACTGCTCGTGACAGCACTCTGGGGTTATGCTTGGCGTTTGAGCAATGGAGTGTCCTTATTTCTTGCAGGCCCTGGGATCTCAGGTTACTCCCATGCCACGGAGAAGGCCGGTCCCTCTCTGGCACAGTGCCTACGGCAAGCAGAAGAGGTGATTCCCTCAAAGCAGCACCAAGAGACACCTGTCTACCTCGGAGCAACTGCCGGCATGCGGCTTCTCAGGTACTGCACGGCTTGTCCCCTTCTCCTGCAGCACTGCACCTGAGATTGCCATGGATGCTCAGTGGGAGCCTCTTGGACAGAGTCCTTGGAAATGCTGCCAGCTCACACTTTGCCCAGAAACCCTCTTCTGCCACTGGCCTCTCTGAGCCCTGAGTCTCCCTGGGGTCTTCCCCTTCTTGCCCAGCAGGTTCATTTCCACTCACTCCAACTTTCCATCATCTCCAGCACCCATATGCAGCGCAGAGACACCAGGAGGGTAGCAAGTGCCCAAGCTGATGCTCAGGGGATGCTCAGACATCCCCCACATCAAGGGGATGCTCAGACATCCCCTACAGTCTGGTATTAGGCCTGACCCAGGATTTTTGAGCCCAACCATGTTGTGACTCCCCGCATACCTTGACTCAGCCCAAGACCATCAGAGCTAAGGTAACTTTATAATCATATCCTCCTTTAATTCCAATTTGTGATTTTTATGAGGGTGCTGCAGACCTCTTGCGTGGCTGGGACAGGGAGCTGATTTTATGTCTGTATTGTCTGGGAAATCTCCCTGGGGGGATACCAGAGGGCATGGATTTCTTCTGTAAATGGTGATGGTGAAGAGTGAGACGAATCCTGGCCTGTATCTGAAATACTGTGGCCAGCAGGACTAGGGCAGTGATCATCCCCCTGTACTCAACAGTGGTGAGGCTGCGCCTCAAATTCTGCATTTAGCTTTGGGCCACTTACTACAAGATAGACATTGAGGTGCTGGAGCATGTCCAGAGAAGGGCAAGAGGGCTGGTAAAGGGTCTGGAGCACAAGTCTGATGAGGAGCAGCTGAGAGGGCTGGGGTGGTTTATTCTGGAGAAGAGGAGACTCAGGGGGGACCTTATTGCTCTCTACAACTACCTGAAAGGAGGCTATAGGCAAGCGGGAGCAGTTCTTTTCTCCCAGGTAACAAGCAACAGGACAAGAGAAAATGGTCTCAAGTTGAGCCAGGGGAGGTTTAGATTGAATGTTAGGAAAATTTCTTCATTAAAAGGGTTATCAAGCATTGGAACAGGTTGCCCAGGGACATGGTGGAATCACCATCCCTGGAGGGATTCAGAGAACACGTAGATGCGATGCTTAGGGACATGGTTTAGTGCTTGAACTTGATAATCTTAAAGGTGTTTTTCAACCTAAATGATTCTATGGGTCTCCATGGTGCAATCCCTACCAGGGCACGTGCTCCAGGAGAACAGCTCAGCTCTGGTCTCTGCTCCAGGTATCACTCTCAGCTGTGGGGTCTGTAAGTGTCAGAGCTGGTGGCAGCTGTGCTGTCAAGGTGTGACAGAGAGGGATGTGGCCAGTTAGAGCTGGATGTACCCGTATGAATGACTGTTCTGTTACAATAAATGCTTGGTGGGGAGTTGCAGCCTGCTTACTCGGAACAAAGCCCATAGGCTGCAGAGAGCTGTCAGCCAGAGTCACTCCATCCTTTCTTTCGTTCATCCAGCTTGGAGAATGAAAGTGCAGCTGACAAAGTCTTGTCCTCAGTAGAGAAGACGCTACGCTCAGCTCCCTTCAACTTCCAGGGTGCCAGAATCATCAGTGGTCAGGAAGAAGGAGCCTATGGATGGATCACCATTAACTACCTGCTGGGCAATTTCAAGCAGGTACTGTACCAACGGCAAGTCCGTATCTGAATCGTTGGCTAGCAGCACTTTGTAAGTCATGCCTTGTAGGAGGGTGTCACAGGCACTAGTTTCCCACGTGAGCCATTTACCAGAGACCAGGAAGCTGCACATCCTGCCTCAGCGGTTATGTGAGTATATCCTGATACCAGTCAGTATCAGGATGTGCCACTGTAGTCAGGCTTAAAGTATTGAAATAAAACACCAGCATCTTCAATAACTTTGCCTGGGTGTAGCATCCTCCTCACTTCCTGATCTAAAATATTTCTGTGCCTGCAAAGTTTGACTATGCTGCTTTACTATTGAGCTTATAAATCATTTGGGAGCTGAAACAGTAAGTAACCATTTTATCTCATAACAATTGTATTAGATTTCATATTCTTAATCCTCCTACAAATAGACATGATCTATCTTCTGCTTTTCCAAGCCTGCATCTTTCTTGTACCTTGTTCCAGTTCTCATTTCATGCCTCCCTTCAGGTCTTCCTGCCTTTCCTGTGTTCTGTGCTTCTGCTTCTCTCCTCATAGATATCTCTATATATCTCTCTCTCCCTTAAATAAATCTTCTCCATGCCTGATGTATCTGGTTTACTTTGGAATTTTTTATTTTTTTTTTAAAGTCTGGCTGGACAAAACTTCTACATTCCCTGAAATCCATAAGTGAGACATCAGGAGCACTAGACCTCGGAGGAGCCTCAACGCAGATTACTTTTGTACCAAATGAACTGTCTTCTGAGTCCCCAAAGAACCTGCTCAACTTTCGTCTCTATGGCAAGGATTACCTAGTGTACACGCACAGCTTTCTCTGCTACGGGAAGGACCAGGCTCTGCAACAGAAACTGGCCAGGGACCTACAGGCAAGTGCATCTGTAATTGCAGGTGGAGATCCTGGACCCTCCCAGTTTTGACATACTGCTGATGTAAAAGTTGCTGTATCCCAGCTAAATGTCTCATCCCTTGGTCTGGGTTTGGGAAATGTCATCCTCCATAAAGACTGGGCAGATGGCCAAAGGGATGGCAGTCAACATTTTCAAAAATACTACCAGTTTGAGTTGCCTTGATTCTTGGGTATGGGATAGCAGGAATACTATGCCTAACTGAAGTACTGGAGGGAGAGACATTTCACCATCTCTGAGAATCCCAAATCAACAGCAGCTTCACAAAATGTGGCTGAAAATAATTTTCCCAGGGTCCTACAGGGAGGCTGTGGCAGTACCCACATCTCCCAAATCGCAGCCAATGCCTTAAACCATCCTCATCACTTTGACCCAATGTGTGTGTCTTGGTGTGATGCACTGTGACAAGTGTGTTGTGGCCACCCTTCCTCGTGGCTCTTTCCCAGGGTGTTACTCTAGAGTGAACTGTAACAACTTGGGTTGATTTTACTTTCAGACCGTGGAGAACAGCAGCCTGCTTGATCCGTGCTTTCACCAGGGGTATCAGAGGACTGTAAATATAAGTGACCTCTTCAAAAACCCATGTACATCAGCCAAGAAAAAGCAATTCCCTTTCAGCCAGTTGTACATACAGGGAGAGGGGAATTATCAAAAGTGCCGAAGAAACATCCAGAAACTCTTTAACAAAACCAGTTGTCCTTACTCCAGCTGCTCCTTCAATGGGATATACCTACCTCCATTACAAGGGGATTTTGGGGTAAGTCTTCACATTCTTCAACTCTCTGCAATTGAGAATATCAAAAAAGCAGAAACTCAGAGTGATGCTAGAGTATATTATCCATGGCTGGGGCAAAAAATCATTTACAAGATGGCTTTTTGGACATGCATGTCCTACTGGGTACCACACTGTTCCCATTCTAACCCATCTCCTGCAGGCGTCTCCTTGGAGTGCTCCACTTACTGATTCATTTTTCAAGCAGTCCTACTTTGATGACCAGCACCAGAGGCAGGAGAGCCTGCTGCAGTCTGTGCATGATACACTGCTGCTGCAAACCTTTTCTCCCCAGTTCAATGGTCATACCAGATCTGAAATTCATCTTGCAGTGTGTGAGCGCTACTGAAACCAATCAGTCAGGTCACCTGTCCCATCAAGTTTGGCAAGCAGAGACAGCGCTTGGTCTGAACACGTCATGTGTGACACCACGTTGATCATCAGCCCTAGAGCTGCAACACTTCAGTGTTTTTGCAGCTTTCTGGGGGAAACTGTTAATACTCCCTTGCCCTGCTCATAAACTGCCCCCTACCTGTCGGCTGTTGGCCAAGGTCAGGGATGGGTTTTCTGGATTTTGGGTTATATGCTGGGGCTGTGCACAGTCTTTTCAGACCATCACCTCTGCTCTTTGTGGCCATGTTGACTGCAAGCTCATCTCGTTCAGTTGCCAAAATGGGATCATGGCTGTGATGGCAAGCAGTCTTCACCGTGTGCCGCTCTGGCACCAGTGCATAGAGGAGAGAGATTTCCTAAAGGTCTTCAGGATATTGTGGCCATTGAATTTCCAACTCCACCTTCCTTTTGGTGTCCTTAGCTCTCATCAGCTCTGAGGGGTGTGTCTCAAAATGACATCACTCTTGAACATATACGTACTTTTGTGTGTGTGACATTGCTTCTTATATTGCTCTATCTCTAAACAAGACCATTTTCTTTTGTGGGATTTCTGCTGTCCTGCTCATGCTGAAACCCAGTCAGGTTAAAATATTCTTTCTCCTTCAGGCTTTTTCTGCGTTCTACTTTGTGATGAACTTCTTGAACCTGACCAGCGAACAAAGCCCCATTGCCCTGGACAAAGTGACCAGCACCATTGAGAGCTTCTGTGCCCGGCCTTGGCATGAGGTGAGCAGTGCTTGTGGTAGTGGGCTGATGCTGCCACGTGGCCAGAGCTGCTGATGTTTTTCTGTAGGATAAGTGGCTGGGGATAACTTCCAAGGCAAAAGGGGGAAGATCCCCCCCAGCACCAGCAGTGGATGTTCAGGTGCAGGCTGGAACAGCAGGAACCTGTGATTAACTGCCTGGTGACTCCCTCCTTCCCTAGGTGAAGGCAGCGTACCGCCAAATAAAAGAGAAGTACCTGAGTGAGTATTGCTTCTCTGGAGCCTACATCCTCTCTCTCCTGGAAAACGGCTACGAATTCACGCAAGAGAACTGGCAAAGGATCCACTTCCTTGGAAAGGTGTGTATCGTGGTGGGGAGGGCTCTACCCCAGCAGCTAACTTCAACCTCTGCTGCACAACCCGGCCCTTTTTCCCCAGGGGTGCCACTGCCCTGGCAATGCTGCAAGCATTCCTTGCACCTCTCAGTGCCGATTCCACTCCTCTCCCATTTCAGATCGGCAGCAGCGATGCAGGCTGGACCCTGGGCTATATGCTGAACCTGACCAACATGATCCCCGCAGAGGAGCCCGCTGTGCCCCCTCTTTCCCATGGCAGCTACGTGGGGCTGATGGTGCTGTGCTCCCTCGTGCTGGTGTCTGTGCTCTTGTTCGCCTGGCTTCTTTTCCACAAGCCCAAGTGCCTGCAGAAGGGGATTGTTTAGGAAGAGCCTTGTGGGGAGATGGGCCAAGTCCCCCTGGCCACTCAGGGCTAGGAGACCCCAGCAGAGCAGGCTGAACTGCAGAGACCTTCTCGCCTCTCACTGAAGCTACTGACTGTGTACAACAAGGGCATTTATTTCTTCTGACTCACACTTGCACTGACAGACATTGGGACATCAGGCTCGCCACCTCTCTCTGACAAGGACAGACAAGCAGGTGTCCCCTCCTTGAATGGGTCATATTTTCATTCAATGAAACTTTGCTGCTTGTTGTTTTTTGCCTTGTGCACAGCATTATAGAGAGAAAAGCGGCAGCAATCTTTGGGAGCCAGTGCTCCTGCAAGGGTAATCTCAGGGTCACACATCCCACTGAGCTCTTGGGAGCGATCACAGACAGGATGATCCTGCTCCTCCTCTACTGAAGTCGGTCCCGAGAGCCCTTCCTGCACCAGCACACCTCTGCTCGCCTGCCCGCACCCTGAGCCCTCACAACCCTACAGCTGGGTATGGCCATCTGCACCCAGCTGGGCCCCAGACACTGGCCAGGCTCCCAAATGCCACTCTGGGAATAGAAGGGATGAGGATGAAGAAACCGAGTGTGCTGGTGGTTGTCAGCCCTTAGCTGGGCTCTGGTGGCTGTCTGCTCATTTTGCAGGTGGCAAGAAGCCTCTTTCCCATGTCTTCCTGATGTTGTTGCTGGACCAAAGCTGGCTCACTGTTACACTGAGCCATTCCCATGTCCCTAGGGTACATCAAGACACGAGTTCCTGGCCAGCCATTGCTGACTTTACAGGGACTCTGGTGTGATCAGCGTGCCTACAGGTATACACCCACTAAAGCAATCCAGAGTCACTATGCTGATCATACAGCAGCCTCCAATCGAGGGAAAATGTTTATTAGGTCGTGTTCCTTTATAGACAGCTGGCAGCAGTTAACCGTCATGAGCATGCACAGATTGAACCACTCTTTCTGCCAGCAAAATCAGTGAAAATTTGCCTTTCCTTCCCTTATGGCTTAGATTTATCCATGACCGTAAGACCCAGGGCTTAGTGGATGTACACACTGCAGCCCATGTTATAGTACACAACGAGGGCAATGCCACTGATCAGGTTTATAAATCACTTTCTTCCATTATCCATTCCTTGGTCAAAAAAAAAAAAAAAAAAAAGAAAGAAAAAAAAAGAAAAAAAAGGAGAGGTAAGTCAGAAATCCATTTTTATAAAAACACTTGGAAACCACTGGTGCCTGTCTACCTCCCGTGAAATCTTGGAAATCTATTATCATCACCTGTAAGTGCTGGAGGCCAGAAGAAAGCAGATATTGTGGAGAGAAAGGCATGACAAGTACACACCTTCACCTGTTTCCCAAAGCAGAGCTGTAGAAGGCATGAAGGAGATCAGGATGTGCAACCCCAGTAAAGTCTTCTCCTTTAGGCAAGCACACAGAGCTCGGGGTTTTCATGGTCTCCCAGCCTGTCCCTCTGCACAGTGCAGGCTGGAAAATGTCCCCCAGTTATTTCTACTTCATGCTTGGAAGTAGGAGCCATAACATATTGAAGGACCTAAAGGTAAGGGAAAAATCTACTCTGTCTTGTGGTAAGACCTTTGGGCAGCTCATTGTTCTTCCAAAAATCTGTGTCCTATTTTTTCTCTGAATTAGCTGGCTTCAGCTTCTGTTGGATCTTGTTCTGCCCGTTTCAGAAAGACTGAGTAACTCCCTGCTGTCAAAATCCCTTTTTCCTTGTGGTGCTTGCAATTCATCGTTTTATCTTATTAAATAGATTGAACTTTAGTCTGTAAAGTGCTCTGTGCTGACCTCACTTGTAGCTCTTGACTCCACTTTGAATATTTTTGTGTATTTCTGAAATCTGGACACCAAAGTTTTCAGCAGAGGGTGTTAGAGTTGCTAATTGTGTATATGAAAGCAATACCTTCTGGTTTTGACCTATACTCTATGTTCCCCATTTGTATATCTCGGGGTCAGGTCTTCTCACTTAAAGGAAGGTTTTGGGGCTGTTTTGTCCAGTTGGACTATTGCAACTTGGTCTTTTTTGCAGTCATTGCATTCCAGAATGGCTGCTGTCTCACATACATCACTGTCCCTTACCGTGAGCTGCTTTGCCTTCCACGTGGCTCCACTGAAACACGTACTATTCAAGGAATATTCCCCCAAGCAAGTGATCCAGATCAACCCACAAATAATGCTTCCTGATACTGTTTGTCCATTTATCAGGTCTTGTTTTATCTGCAAATATATGGAGATGTTGGATTCACCTGGAGGTGCAGTCTTCCTCCTGTTGTTTTCAGCAGACAGGTGGATGGGAGGTTAACAGCAGTTTTCGGTCAGGGCTGGAAGGCAGGCAGCAAGAGCGTGTGTGATCAGAGCTGCTTCAGCTCCCAGTCAGCCCCACTTCCAACACACCCATCCTGTGCTACCTTCCTTGCATACGGAGTCTTTGTAGCAGAGCAGGTGTCCTGTAGAAGCTCCCCACACGAGCTGGTGCATCCTTGCTCCCCATGAACAGTGTGGAAACCTGCAGAATCATAATTTCTCTCCAGAGACCTCCTCAGGGATCTGGCAGCTGCTTAGTTGTATCTGTGATGCTGGAACTGTCAGATCCATTGAGACACTTCAGAAGTTGGTGCAGAAACTCCATGTGGAAATTGGTGTGGAGAGAATGCCTGTGCCAGTCTGCTCTTCTGGTCTCTGCTAAGGGTTTATGCCAAAGGGAAAGATCAAATACAGAACCAGGGAGAAGAGCCTTAGCAATGTTTTATATCTTTATTGCAAGTCCCATAGTATTAATGTTGTTAGCTCTTAATTCTGGAGTCAGGTAATCAGCTGGTATCTTTGTTTACTCTCTCCTGCCTTCTCTTGGTTTTTTGGGGGTTGGGTTTCATGTTCTTTTTTAAAGCTGTAAATGTGACTTGGATGCAACCTAAGGGCCCAAAACTAAAATAAATACAAAATACGTTACATTATTTTTAAACCTTAAGACTTTTAGACCACATTTATAAGTCAGTCTTTCCAGAGCTGGAATTCTAAAGTGAGACCAGACATGTTATTTAAAAATCACTTGAGCAGGCTGAGACTCTGGGAGTTGGTTGACTGATGGCATCCTGTCCAGGTGAGACCCTTGCACATCGCTGGCTGTACTTGAACCCTCCCAGAAAAGCATATGATTTTTTTCTCCTCATTTCTCCTGCTATTGCAGGATTCTACCCATGGAGGCTACTCAAAATACTTGGTCAAAGAGTTCAAGTTTAATGAACATTCATTTCTTTGCTTCTGTGCTGCATCTGACACAGCTGTATGGAGCTCAAATGTGTGTTCCGGAGCCACCCAATGCATGTGTGAAGGCCATTAATGACAGTGGGGGGAATTTCCAAATATGCCCGTAATATGGTCTCACTTCTCTTGTTAATGCAGTTGATCTGCCTCACTGATAATTATCCGTGCCTTATTTCTAATTTGATAGCTTCTGGCTTTAATTTCCAACCACTGGGTCCTGCATAGTTTTGCTCTTCTGCGTTAAAGCATCTTTTAACACCTGATGTTCTAGTCTTGCAAATATTTGTTCGCTGATCAGCTCTGCTGGGCTGCTGAGATTCCAGACCTTGGTCTCTCCTATTTTGCCACAGGAAGCCCTGAGGTGTGTTGCAGCAAGGTGGGATGAGTGTTTCTCATTGGGTTCAAATATTGACTGGTCTGTTTTTGGGAAGGGTCCTTGCAGGGGGGTGTGATAGCTTTGCAGTGTACAGAAGCAGTATGGTCTCTCTGGGACTGATGACCTCCATGAGCTCTCTTGTATTCACCCAAGCATCAGGTGTGAGGCAAAACTATCAGAACTTCTCAGAAGAGAAAGGCTGGGTGTCCACAGCACGCTCATCTCTTTCAGAAAATAACCAGTCCCCGCCACAGGCTCGAAGTACCCTTTGCTCTCCTCACCGACACAGCCAGCTCTTCTCTGTGCGTGGGCTACAGCTGATTTCTCTGGCCCTACAGCAAAGCACACTGCAGCCTCCACTTGGAAGAAAGCTCTCAGAAGCGGGGCCATCACCTCTGCGGTGAGAGGCTGATTTGCAGTGTTGGTGCTGGCTGGGGCTCCCCAGCTTCTCCAAGAGCAGCTCTCAGCTGGACACATGCCCCCTCCTTCTCCATCCCAGTTCTTCCCGTGCTCTGTGCCAGGGGACGTGCAGGCTCTGCAGGGCTGCCAGTTGCGTCATGGGGCTCAAGAGCCTGTTCAGGAGGGGCTGGGGGGGACACACCAAGGACAACAGCTCCTGCCAGCTGGCCCGTGCACGTTCTTTTCGCAGCTCAGCCCAATGAAATAGATCTTCATTTTGATGCACGCACAAATCTCTGCATCCTTATCACAATAAAGAGTTCTGAACTGGTGCCAGAAAAGTTTTGCACTGCTTTCCAGAAGATGGGAACTTGCCAGTAGTGGAATGGAGCTCCTGGCACTAAACATGGAAAAGTCCCGGGATGGGATTTCCTCTGTTGCCAGTTCCCTGCTGTTCTCCTGGGTTAGATCTGAAGTTCCCGGTGGATGGGCAGCATCCCCTCCTGGCAGGGAAAGGCACTGTGGTCCTTCCCAGGCTCCAGGCACCTCACACGGGTGGTCTTACTCCCAGGAAGGCTGCTAGTGCCCAAACCCATCTTTCCTTGCTTTAGCTTCACTCTGACCTCCCCAAAGGAGCTTGTTCTCCCCTGCCGTGTGCTGGATAGCTGCAGTCCTCTGTCCTCATTTTCCCTCTCCCTCCCACAGGCAGCACCACTGGCATCATACTGGCACTGTGAGCCCCCCAAAGCAGGTGAAGGGCAGGAGGCCTGCGCCCCACGCTCACGCTGACTGCATGCCTCTGCATGCAGCCGCAGCTGTACCTCTGCCAAGGCAAACATGCTTGTCATGGTTCATCGTTTTCCTTTCAGCATGCACTCTCCCCAGTTTGCTCATTCTTACAGCTCTTAGCTTGGAACTTTCCTCAGATTTTCCAATCTTCCTCTGGTAACAATACAGCCAGAATTAAAATGAATGCACCAGGTGGAGTCTTTCCATGGCCGGCTCTGGAGGAAGCAGCTCCTTGCTGCCTGTGACCCTTGGCAGCACCATGAAGGAGAGGATGGGGCTCACATTCGCGTTCCTCTCACTCTCACCACCGTGGCACAGAACATTCCTGCTCGCCCTCTTTCTCCTGCTGCCTCAAGGTCTCTCCATCTTTGAACATCTAGGGGGGAGGGAGGGGGATGATCCATCCCAGATGTATTAGCTGCATTTTCCAAATTAAGTCTTTGTTTACTTCCTGTACTGTTTCTAAGAGCTAATGTCTTATATTGTTTGTTTCTGCTTTCATCAGTGTTGTTCAACATGTCCAAACTTATTATTGGCTTAAAGCTTCATTAGCATGTTGTTTTCCTAGAATGTAGTAAGAGCCACGCTAGGTCAGATCGGACAGGCAGCACACTGGCGCTTGTCTCCAGCTGTGCAGTGGGCAAGAATTGAGATGGATAGTTAGGAAAAAGGTATGAGCCTTTGCTTCTAGCCACCAGGGTGTAGGAAATTGGTGATCAAGTGATTGCTTCTGGATCTGCATAATTAATAGCTGTAGGTGCACCAGTTCTCTGCACTCATTTAACTTTCAGCTTAGACAAAGTAATTTCATTGTGCCTTACGTGCAAAATCATTTCCTTTTATTTGATTTAAACCTGCTGCCTGATAACAGATTGCCTTCATCCCTATGCTACAGATAGCGCTGACTAATTCTGCAGACCTAGTAGTGTGTGAGATGTGTTCTTCGCCCACCCCAGGTTTTGCTCATGGCTCCTTTTTAGGATCTAACAGTCTGGCATTTCTTTTTTTCCTGTTGTTTCTCACATCAGCGTTGCTTGTCTCCATAGGAAAGTGAGAGCTTGTTGCATGCGTCCCTTGGCAGCACTGCAGCTTCAACTCCGCCACTGCTGTCCCAGGCTACTGAAAACAGCCTAGGAAGGCAAAGGGGAGGGGGGAGGCAGCCCAAACACGGGATTTGTGCTATTTTACTATAGCCCTGCCTAGTGTTCTCCGGCTGCCAAGTAACACTGGCTAGTGCTGGAAACCTGCCCACCTCTTTTGCATTGCCTTGGTTGCTGAAAGCGGGGAGAGAGAAGCTCCACAGGAACCCAGGAGCCCTGGGAGCACGATGTGAAGGAGATGAGGGCATGTCCCTCTGCTGTATGGGCTGCCAGCACCACAGAATACCACCAGACATGGCTTGCTCTAAAGATAAAAGCTCCCATACCCATGCTAATTATAACTATACCCATGCCCGCCATGCCCCACCACAGCCTCGGCTAGTTTTGCTTGGTTTCCTGCAAGTGCTGGGAGAAGCTGGACCTCCAGCACAGTTTCTTGTTACCTGATCACAGATGGCTGCAATGCCGTGCCAGGTCCTGAAGCACTGACAAGTGAGGATGAAGTTTAATGGGGAGAAGTGGTTATTATGACTACTGTTAGCTTTATGTATGTATAATATCCTTCATTTTCTCATCATGTCTTCTAAAGATATTTGTTCAAAACCAGGACTTTTACACTTTTTTTTGATAGGGGCCATAACTGAGAGGAGAGCACTGTGCAGTTGGGGCAGAAGACCAAGAAGGAACAGAGACAAGGAGAGAAAGGAACACTATGATGGGACTGGGGTAGAAGAAAATTGGAAGTGGGAAAGCCAGCAGCAGGCAAAGCCTTTGTCCTCCAGCCTGCACTGTTTGCGTTAGAGGGTATAAACAGCATCTCTCTGGTTTTACCAATTTGCTTCCTGGGAAACTGAGGCAGAAAGGCAGTTGGCAGCCAAAGCAGGTGTGGAGGACAGGTAGGAAAGCAGTGGTGCTGGGCAACACTGGGAGAGGATGCTTTGCTGGGGGAAGAGGCAGCTAGAGCAAGCCTTGTCACAGGGGTTAGAGCAATGCAGCGTGGATCCGCTTCAAGGATGAAAGGAAGGCAGGTGTTTAGCATGGCACCAGGTATCCCGAGAAGCCCATTTCTGATGGCAGGAGGAGCTCCTTTCTAGCATGGCCTGGGCAGAGCAGCGTGGCATGCTCATGTTACCAAAGGGAGCCTTTCTCCTGGCACGTGCAGCCGTGATGGTAAATCTTTTGGCTCTTTGTTGCTCACATTTGGGCTCTGTGAGGGGTGTCCTAATGAACATCTGTCAGAGCTGCTGGAGTTTTAGTCCCACGAGGTAAGGCTGCCTCCCGCGGCTGCCACTGTCCGTGGGCAGAGCGCAGAGGCCCTGAGGTGGGTGCTGCCCACCGGCGCAAGGATGTGCGTGGCAGAGGGGTGGAGAGGAACCAGCTTCCCCCAAACCAGGAAACAGTCAGCAACTCTATTAACAGACAGCAGGGCATAGTCACCTGCCTTTACGCCGTTGGGCTCCCTTCTGCTGCCAGTTACCCGGTGCCTGCGGGGCTCGTTACCACGCCTGGTGCCGGGGCACAGCGGGGCGGTAACGGGGCTCTAAGCAGCGCTCTCCGTGCTGGCACCTGCTCAGCAGACAGCTCCCGCATCAGCCCCCGCGTCGCCCTGCCCTCCCTCCGCGACGCGCTGACCCGGCGGGGCGGCCGGTGCGGTGCCTCTGGCTCTCCCGGGAGCGGCGGGGCGGCCGGTGCGGTGCCTCTGCCGGCGGCCCCCGGAGCCCCTGGCGGCGCCTCCCTCTGCTTCCCCAGGAGACGGGGCAGGGGAGCAGGCGCGGCTCGGGGCTGGCGGCCGGGACCCGGGGAGGAGCGGCGGGAGCTGCCGGCGGCGGGAGCCATGCGGGGCCGCCCCGGCGCCGTCCCCACGCACCCGGCTCTCGCCCCGCGGCCGGGCCCGGCGCCGGGCACCCCCCGCCCCCCGCCTCTCCCCCGCCCCGCCGCTCGCCGTGCGCTTGGCAGCCCCCACGCCCTCCGCAGCCAGTTTTCCAGCCCTGCGCTTCTTCTGCGGTGACAGCCAGTGGCCGCGGGGGCCTGTTTGCTGTCCGGTTAATAAGTGAGCCGGGGCGGGGGGAACTTCCCCGACGGCGGAGAGCGGGCCCGGCGGGCGGGCGGGCGGGGGGAGCATTCCTGCCCCGCGGGGCCCCGGCGCGCCCCGCTGCCGCTGCCCCCCGCCCGCAGGTGCAGGGGGCTGGCGCTCGGGAACTGGAAAGAGCTGGTTGGAGTTTGCACTTTAAGCTCCCGGCTGGGAGGGAGCCGGGGGCTGGGAGCGGGTCTGGGCGCCCGGCGCCGCGGGAGGATGGCTCGGTGGCTGCGGTCCCTGGCGGGAGCCCTGCTGCTGCTCGAGGGGGCAGCCGCCCTCAGCTTCCTCCACCATCGCTACGAGGAGATGGTGCAGGCCCTGTTCCGCGTGCAGAGCCAGTGCCCCTACATCACCCGCATCTACAGCATCGGCCGCAGCGTCGAGGGCCGACACCTCTACGTGCTGGAGTTCAGCGACTACCCGGGCATCCACGAGCCCCGTGAGTAGGGGGGGATGGGGACGGCGGTTTGGAGAGGCCAGGCTTCGTGGCCATGCTCCCTGCCACGCGGCACCGTGGGGGCACGGGGCCGGGGGTATCTCCCTTTCCAAGCAGGAGCCCCAGCGATGCTGGGGTGTCAGGGGATGCCAGCTCCAGCAGGGGCCGCGGCGGCCAGCCCTGGGACGCTCAGGCAAAACCCACATGCATGCACCACGCTTGCCTGAGCTGCGGCGTGGCCCAGGCGCGTACTTTGGACAGAGCTCTGATTTTTCAGTGCAAGCTAACACGAGCACCCAGGCACGTCCATCCCAGCACCCCACCTGCCCTGCCACCCTCTCCCTCCCGAAACAGTATTGTGCAGGTGGGGAGAGGCAGCACCCACCCTCCATCCTTTGCTGCTGGATAGTGGCAGGAGGGAAGAGTTTGGCCCTTCCTCCGCCAGACCCCAAAGCTGGGGGGACAGTGAGCGAGGGACCCCAGCAGAGCGGGTGCTGGGCTGCTGCAGCCCCGCCATCCCTGCCAGCTGTGCAGCTCCTGTGACAGGCGGTCTCAGAGGTCTTTACCTGCTGCCACGTGGCCCTGTGGAGCCTTGGCAGCAATGGCCCCTTGAGCTGCTGCCCGTGCAGCACGGAGACACCGCCGCCAAGCCAGACCTTGCTGGCAGCCAAGTGCCCCTGGGGGAGCGGGGACCAGCTGGCTCTCCAGGCTGTGGGCTCCCTTGCTTCCCTGCCTTGTGCCCCTGGGCTGCAGGTGAGGACAGGGCTTTGCCTGCTTTTTGCAGTGTCTTTTGCCTTTTCAAATCCTGAGCAGTGTGGTTAAATGTAGGGTCTGACAAGTCCAAGCAGCCTAGTCCTGTGGAAAACTGCTGGCAGCACTGCAGGGGTGAGCAGGACCCGTACCTGTGCCCCCCTCAGCAGAGTAACCCCCCCAAACCTCACAGCACCCCATGCCTGGCAGCAGCTTGCCCAAGTATGTGCTGCACTGGGGGCATGCTGCTCCCCTCCTGTGGCCCAGAGTATCACCTTCAGGGATGCTGGGAGGCAGCACGGGTGGTTTCTCACCATGGCCACCTTCACACCAGCCCCGTTCAGTAGAGGGAAACCTGCACAGTGCTGAGGACACCTCAGGCACCTCCACAGCACATCAGAGGCTGATTCAAAGCAAGGAGTGAGCAACAGGCACTGGCAATGCACCACTGGATTTTAGACTTGCAGGACCACAGGAGAGCAGCTGGAAGGTGACCAAGATCTCCCCTGCCCCAGGCAGGCAGTGTGGACCTGTGGCCCTGCTTGTAGCATGGGCCACCCTCAGGCTGGCTCTTTCAGCTTGTAGCTCAAGGACTTTGGGAAACTGGGTTCCCTCGAAGGCCACGGAAAAGGAAGCCTAGAGTCAGTGAGCTTACATGCAGTAATTAGGGCTTATGTGTCCACGTGGACAATGTTTAGGGGTCTGCATATCAAAAAAGGCTGACGAGTCCTACTGCAGACTCAAACAAAGCAGAAAAGGAGAATCCCTGCTGAGACATTATTTTTTTTAAATAAATGCTGCACATATCCCCAGGACATTTTTATAGTTTTTATAACTGGATTACCTAATTAAATCAGTTCTCATGTCCCTGAAAATCTAACCATGTCAAAACACGTTGCCCACCTGTGGTGTCCAGTGCTGAGGCATAGCGATCAAAAGATACAGAAAAGCAAAATCTTTTGCCAAATTTAGATTTTTTTTTTAGAATCTATTTTCAGCACGTCTGACTGCAGTGTCTCCTTCCCACACAGTGAAGGTGCAGGGAATTTTGGACATGGGGCTGCAACGCATTTTACCCCAGGGGTCCTGAGGCTGAGGGCAGCACGCTGCCACTTCGAGGCTGATCGCTGCTGGGGGCCAGAAAACTCGCAGTGCAATGGGAGTCTGAAACTCGGGCAAGCCAACATTTGTAATGACAACCTATTTTTTTCCTGACCCTTTCATGTGAAAGTCAGGCTCCCTTTTTAACTGAATTCCCCTGGTGTCTCTCGTCCTGACCTGTGCTGACTCCAGCGTGCAATGGGACATTTTATTTTCCCACAAGTAACTGCTTTAAAAGACCCTCTGGGAAAGTGTAACCTGTCTTTCATGTGTGCTGCCTCTCTTTCAGCAAAGCAGCGAGTCCTGCTCTGGGCACTGTCTGTGGTCTCTAAGTCTGTTTTTCAAGACCTTATTTTTACCAAAGTCAGTGGCAAGAGATCTTTTGGCTCATATTGGAGCTGCCTGAGGGACAGTTTGATCCATATTCAACTCAGTTGCTGAGGGTTTGTCCAGGCTCTTGTCCCTGTCCCTTGAAGGTGAGGAAGCCCCTAAACCTTTTCCTTGGAGGCAGGTAAAGGGGACGGAGAGAGGAAACCACTGCTGCCTCCCACCAGCACAGGAGTCAGGGGCTGACAGCAGCAGTCAAGGCAACCGTGTCCTGCCAGTGGAAGAGCACAGGTCGCCCCAAGCCAGGGGTTGATTTTTTTCCTGCAGAGTAATGAAAAGCTCCTTAAAGCATGCAGAGCCAGGAATGTGCCATGCTGGTGAGAGGCACTGAAAGCAAACTGTGAAGGGCAGAGGTGGGAGAAACGGCCTGTCCCCTCCACTGCCACCCATTGCAGAGCTGGGAGGCCCCGTCACCCTGGGGCTCTGCAGCAGCAATCCTGCCCGCGCTCCCTGCTCCCTCTGTGCTGCCTCTCCCAGCCCAAGACCAAACACCTGCAGATACATCCTCTTGTGCGCTCCGAAGGTGAGCAGCATCCCAGTGGAGAGCCTGAGCTGCTCCCAGGGATGCTGTGACAAAACAAAGGGGAGCGATATGAGAACCATGCTACCCTCCATTGTTGAGGTTTGCATTTTTCAAGGGAAAGGGCCGTTTCACACCATTTATCAGGAGTCTCTTGGGTTTGCCCAGGCTCCCTGCAGTAGGAATTGGTTCTTCCCCCCATTCCAGCCCTCGCTGATGGTATCACTCTCTTGTTCTCTCCAGTGGAGCCAGAGTTCAAGTATGTTGGGAACATGCATGGGAACGAGGTGCTGGGCCGTGAGCTGCTGCTGCAGCTCTCTGAGTTCCTGTGTGAGGAGTACCGCCGGGGCAACGAGCGGATCACCCACCTCATCCACGACACACGCATCCACATCATGCCCTCCATGAACCCCGACGGGTACGAAGTGGCTGCCAAGCAGGTACCAGGCAGCGATTGCCTCCTCCAGTTGGGTAGAGGCAGAAAGCCCTTCAGATCCCTGCAGGATCCCCTTCATTGTGGCTATGGGGAGGGGACATCCTTCCTTTCCATGCCCTGCCAAATTCGCCCCACTCAACTGGTGTTGCTGCTTCTCACCTCCATGCCAAGGGCTTGCGTCGTGTGTCCTGCCACAGGCAGCCCTGGCAGGTGATGGAGGCAGCTTCCTACATCTGTCTTACTTTCCCCGGGAGTTTATTTGTCACAGGAGGGTCACTGCAAATCCCCTGCCCCAGGCTGGGGAGGTGGCAGCTGAATGCCCCTGTCGTGAGCAGGCAGTGACATGAGGGCTGGGAGGGAAGCCCTCTAGTTCTCCCCCAGAACTTCACCAGTTCCTTTATACTGCTAGAACTCAGAGAAATATTTTATTCATGGCTCTTTCAGTTGAGACAAATTGTTTATTTGGCTTGTGCTTTGCTCTGTCACCCTGGAAAATGAAGATACTGTTACTGACCTTCCCTGTCAGTGCAATATTCTTTATTCTTCTGCCAGCAATAACATGCATGTTGTGACTCAAAGGCACTGAAGTGCCGTTACGATGGCCGGTCCCTGCCGCCCTGACACTCAGTCTGCCTGCGCCCACCCTGTACTCACCCCCGTGATGCACCTTTGCCCTGCAGGGCCCAGACAGCAATGGGTACTTGACGGGGAGGAACAACGCCAATGGAGTGGACTTGAACCGCAACTTCCCTGACCTCAACACATTCATGTACTACAGTGGGGAAATCAGCGGGCCAAATCACCACATCCCACTGCCCGACAACTGGAAAAGCCAGGTACCAGTCTGGGATGCTGTGAGAGCTACAGCATCCTCTTAGAGTGGCTAAGCGTGCAAGCTAATATGCTCTCCTTTGGCTTGCAGTGCTTGTCTCCTTCTCTATGCCTTCTGCCTGCAGAGAAACAATGTAATCCTGTCCCATATCACAGCTTCCACCTCTGCCAGGATGAGAGGCTGGCACCACAGCCAGCTTGGGGAGAAATCTGCAATGCACAGGGCAGAGGAGGTGGCACATGCTGGCTAACACCTGTGCCTCAGTTTTTGGGGCTGTGCCGGGAGAGCTGTAGCAGCGCATGCACGGGGGGAGCCTGCTCTGAGCGTCAGTGCAGGCAGTGGAGAATGGAGGAGGCTGCAAGGGCTGAAGTAGGCATATTGCAGGGCAGGATCTGACATGACTGATCATGCTGCAATCCAGCGTGGAGCAGCAGCTAGGCCAGAGCTGGCTGAGCTCTTCTCCCTGTCCCCATCCTTATTCTCCTCACAGGTGGAGCCAGAGACGTTGGCTGTGATCCAGTGGATCAGCAGCTACAACTTCGTGCTCTCAGCCAATCTCCATGGTGGAGCAGTGGTGGCAAATTACCCCTACGATAAGTCTCAGGACCAGCGGTTCAGGAGCCACCGGCGGACAGTCAACACACCTACCCCTGATGACAAGTTGTTCCAGAAGGTGAGCACAGCCCCAGCAGGCGAGGGCATTCCTGCAGCCTCAGCAGGGTGCAGCATGTGAGAGCTGGCACAGAAGTCTCTGGTCACTGCCTCATGCAGGAGCTGAGCCAAGAAACATGTTGGACATAACATTGGCAGACTATGGCATTTCTGCCAGCCAACAGCTCGTGAGCCAGGTTCGGGCAGTCCCACCATGATCTAGTCCCACCACATGGACAGGCCAGTCTTAACTCTCAGGAGCCCCTTCCTCATCCATACCGTGCTTGGGTTCCCCATAACCCCAGTATCACCAGTGTCTTCAGTACCATCCTGCTCTTCCAGAGCTGGAGCCTGCCCCCAGCTTTGCTGCACCATTGTAACATGTGTATGGGTTTTTTCCTAGAGGTGTGGCAGGGTCTGGATGGGGGTCTATTGAGAGCAGGATAAAGGAGGTGGGTGCCCAGCAGGGACCTGAAGAATAAGAAATACAACAAAAAGCGCACCAGGAGCATAGGCAGACATCAGGGAATGTGTAGGTCTATGCTGCTGATCCTGCTAGCACTAGCTGAAACCTGTGGTTTTTCTCCATTGTTAAAATGTCCCAGAAAACAGTGCCTTCAGTCACTGCTTCCATTAGGAAATACCCAGCACAAGAAAAAGCAAGTCTGCATTAGAACAGTTAATGAGAAAAATAAGTCTGAGCTGGAGTTCAGCCTCCTCTGGAAGCAGAGGCTGTGCAGGGGCTTGCCAGGACCTGCTGGGATTAGGGCCGTGCTCGGACCCAGATGTAGAGAGGCTGCAGTCTGGGGCGTAGGCTAATGATACCCACATAGCCTCAGAAGTCAGAAATGTAGTGAAGTAACTGTTTTCCTGCTGACAGAACAAGATTACACCAGCATCTGAACCATAATACAAGGGTATAGAGTTTGCATTAGAAAATGCAAACTCTGGTCTCTCTTAAACTGTGTCTTATGCAAACGACAGGCTTTCAGTGCAGTGGCCCAATTTTAGCCCTGCCTTCATGTCTAAAAATAAGCAGTAATTTTAATAAGGGCAATAAACAAGTGGTTGCTAGAACCAGTGAGTTGCCCAAACTCTTTCCTAATCCAAATTCCCATGATATATATGGCATTTGCATCAGGGCTTGTACTGGTTATTTTTCCTCACATATCTTCTTCCCCTGTTAGTGCCATTTGCTGTGTGGGGTCCAGCTCCAATGGGGCTGGGTGCCCCTGTGTGGGCCCAGTGCCCTCCACTCCTCCTCATCTCATCAGGAGCAGGGCAGAAGCCACCTGTGCCATCAGCAAGCCTCCAGCTTGCCAGATTTCTCCTCTTCCTTCTCCACCTTCATTTGCATATGTTTTGTAGAGGTCCTGACCACCTCGTATTATGGTATTGTGTTTCGTGGCAGTAAAATGCAGGAGCTGTGTCCTGTCTGACTTCACTCCCACACTCCCCAGCAAAGCCTGTGTGCGAAGGAGGATGTTTTGCCCAGAGCTGGGCAAGCTCCCTAGCTATGTGGGGCTGGAGTGGTGACCACTAGCTGCTCTCTCTCTAGCTGGCCAAGACCTACTCGTATGCCCACGGCTGGATGCACCGTGGCTGGAACTGCGGGGACTACTTTGCTGATGGCATCACGAATGGGGCATCCTGGTACTCACTCAGCAAAGGTAAGGGCTGGGCACCACCCACAGCAAGGTGCTGAGCTGAAGAGAGGTGAAGGGATAGGTGAGAAACCTCAGGATGGGTTGGAGAAGAGCTGTGGTGATAGCACCATGCCCATTACTAGACATCATTCTGAGGTCTACATCTCAGACCAGGAAGTGGCTTGGGAAGACTGGAAGTGGCTTGGGAAAGAGCCACAGAAATAGCCAAGATCTGTAGAGACCTGCTGTCTGCTGCTGGACAAAGGAAGCATTAATCTGTTAGCATATTTGAAAATGCTGTGGTGTAACTCCATGAAGACCCAAAACTGTGACCAAAGGGAAGACATTTCTTGTAGCTGCTGGCTCCTGAAAAATCTGATTAAGAAAGGTACAACGAGGAAACTGAAAATCAGCAGTTGAGGGTAGAAAAAAAAATTGAAGAGGAACTGGAAAGAGATACATAGCCCCTGTGGTACCCAACCTCCCTGAGCTTCTTGAAGGCAGAGTGGAGGGTGATCCAGCTGAAGGAGAGAGTTGGGCAGCCAAAAGGGGAGGGGGCTGCGTAGAGAAGGCTCTAGTCACACTGTCATGGAGGGAGGAGGATGCACCTGCAGAGCAAAGAGGAAAAGCAGTTCAGTTCTGGCTGAAGATAGGGGCCAGGATGCCTGGACATGGGACTGGGGAGGGAAGGGAGCCTTGCATTCCCCTGGATGCTGCTTTTCTCTTCCAGGCATGCAGGACTTCAATTACCTCTATACCAACTGCTTTGAAATCACCCTGGAACTGAGCTGCAATAAATTCCCCCCTGAGGAGGACCTGGAGCGGCAGTGGATGGCCAACCGAGAGGCCCTTGTTGCTTTCATTGAAGAGGTAGGGGGGAAGTCCTGAGACCTACACCCTTCTGCAAGCCCCCATGGGCCCTGATAGTAGGGGACCAGGAGGCACTAGAGGTGGAAGGGAGGTGGTCATGAAGCTCGCTGGGTGCTCTAGTTGGTAGCCTTTGGGGATACTGTTGTGTCCTAGACTGGCTGTGCCAGGGAGAAAGAGGAGAGCCAAGGGCTTGGGGAAAGGTGGGGTTGTCACCAGGGCTCTGCCCTCTTCCAGTGCTCAGCAATATCCTCTTGAGCAAAGGAAGGTCCTTGACCCAGCAGTCTGTCTCCCTCCCTGCAGGTTCACCAGGGCATCAAAGGTCTGGTGTCAGATGAGAACAACAACGGCATTGCAGGAGCAGTGATTTCTGTCCAGGGAATCAGCCATGACATCACCTCTGGTGGGTTGTCAGTCCCCTTGCATGCTGTCCCTTTTGGATACAGCCTCTCGGAGGCTATCTGGATATGTGGGAGGAGGTTAGCAGGCAAGGCTGTAATATGTGTGGCCAGCATGGTTTGCTTCCCAAAAACACTAGCTGTGAGAAATGTTCCCTGTGCATCCTGGACCAGGGAGGTCTGAGGAAAGCTTAGGAAAGAAAGAGGTGAGAACTGGATTGCAACCTTATTTTAAAGGACTTCAGAAAGTCAGCTACTATTACCTGAAAGAGAGAGAAAATGCATTTGTATATAACCAAAGGGAAGACTGAGGGAATAGTCTACTCAAGTATCGTATCTACACAGAGCTGAAATAGCTGATAGCAAAGAACACAACGGCAGAACAAGATGAAAGACTGAAAGTTCAAGCCAGATAAATTTAGACTGTGAATGAAGTGCCACTTTAGTTTATCCAAGTTGTGGTGGTTTCTCATTTGCTCGACAATTTTAACCTCCTTTTCATAAACATCCTTCTCCAACTGGACCAGACGTTACAGACTGGCTGCAGAAAATAGCTGATATTCCAGCTCTTCAGAGGTCAGACTGTGAAATCATCAACACTCCTTCTGGCCATAGGTCTGTGACTCAGTAACACTCTAATACTTGGCACTTACTATGCCAGCCTGCATAGGAAAGGGGAGTGTGCAAAAGATCACAGAATCCCAGAGGCGCTGGCTGCAAAGTGCTCTCTGGGGTCTCCTGTCCAGCTTCCTGCTTGGAGTGGGATTGTCCACAACATTGCCTCCCTGGGCCTGAACAGAGGGAGAAAATTACTCCCTTTGACCTGCCAGCCACCCTCCCCATTTTCCCTTGGAAGCCCCTGGCTCATGTGTGTCCAGTTAGCCCCACCTGAGCCAAAATAACACAGGCTGCCTGTAATGATTACTCAAATTTGCAATACCCATCCAGTTCCATAGATGGGAATATACTCAAATCGTCAAAGTAATGAATAATGTGCTGCTGCCTCCCTGTCCCCTGTTCCTAACCACAGCAGTACACAGGCCATCAAAGTGCTCCTGGGGCTTCCTTATGCAGGGAGAATCAGGGAGCAGCTGAACTGATAAGCATTTAAAACCCTACTGATAACCCAAACCTGGCAAAATTGTGTATGACAGGAATTAGAGACTGCATTGTGCATAAGGAGTCAGACTGGAGCTGTGATTGCCCTTGGGTCTGCTGCTGCCTGGCTGGCAAGTGCTCAGATTTGCAGCCTCCCTGCACAGGCACAGCCAGTGCTGCTGTACCATCCCCTTTCATTCGGCATTTACATACAGACTGACCGCTCCTCCATGGCACTTAATGAGACATCACTTGCAGTCTACCAATCTGAATCCAGCCTTGCAGTGTCCAGCAGATTTGGAAGGAAGGCCAAAAAATGCCTGGGTTTTGAAGGCCACACATCCTCGAGGAAGTATACTCAGCAAGACTTGCTGGAATATCTTTTGTTGTGCTCCCTGTGCATCCTGAGTGCTTTCTCTTCCCACCTTGTGTTCCAGGTGATACAGGGGATTATTTCCGGCTGCTGCTGCCTGGCACTTACACTGTCACTGCCTCTGCAGAGGGGTACCAGCCACAGACAGTGACCACAACAGTTGGCCCAGCTGCACCTTCACTGGTGAGTCAGGCTGCATAGTCATGAGGGTGTCTCAAAATGTCTTCACCAAGGGAGAAAGAAATGCAGTGGGGGATGCCTAGTGAGTAGCAGAGAAAGGAGATGGGATGTAGAGTATTGCCAGTGGCTACAGGCTGTCTGCTTTGGCTGACACGGGGCTCCCTGCAGCTCACAGAGAGGGACAGGGTGAAGGCAATGCCATGTGCCTCTTGTTTCCTTACTGAGGGCTCACAGCTGCACTGGGCTGCCATGCCAGCTCCTGTGTCCCTCTGTCTTTTGGCCATGGGGAAAGCCCCCAGCCAACTGGGGCTGCTCCTCTTTAGCTCTCCCTCCAACCTCCACACTCTCCAGGACATGATGATGTGGAGACAGCATCTGTTCCCTGAGGTCCCGTTATCCTCCTGGTTCTGTAGGTTTCAGTACTCTGCTATCATCTGCATCCTGCCTGGGCCAAACATGTATCATGTAGCAAGAGACTGAAGTTTGCCTTTCATTCCGCTAAGAGCACCCAAGACAGATGGGAACTGGGTGCCAACAAGGAACAGCCAAGCACTTTTGGGAGATGAAGTGTTCTTGACCCCTACAGTGCCTTTCTGAAGGCAGGCTGGACAACTAGAAATTGGTTATAAAAACAACGCGTGGTGATTCCTGCCCCTGCTGTTGCCTTGTGGACATGGTGGCACCACAGCCTCCTCTAAGGACCAGCAAGAACCCCCTGGCTGCAGCATCCTGGCACATCATTTGCTTCACTGCATGCACACTGGTCAGGCTTTACTGTAAATACACTGCGGTGATTCTCCCACCCTCCAACTCTTCATCCCACCCTACCCAGCCTCTGAAGTTCTTCCAGAGCTGCCCTTTTCTCAGGATTATAAACCTTCTAATTTTCATCCTAAATTTATTTATGGTCAGTTTATCCCTATTTGTTCTTATGCCAGTGTTTTGCTTTAAATAGCTCCTCTTCTTCTCTGGTATTTATTCCCTGATGTATTTATAGAGCTGTGAAGCCCAGTCCTAGCCTTTTGTTTTGCTAGGTTAAGCACCCAGCTCTTTGGCTTTCCTTTTAGGAATAGATTTTCCTTTTACCCTGTTGCTGTAGAGGACTCATTTGTTCCCTGATGGTCTGATTTTTGAGGTTCTCACCTCACAGCAGCCTTTTTGTGACCATTTCCCTCTGCCCCTGCAGCAGCTCCTATACCCACCATTCAGCCCATCCCTCCGCCAGGAAGCCCACACTGCCCCATTCCAGTTTCACCTTTCTGTATGGCCATTTATCTGATGCTGTGTCCTGCACATTCCTTATCCCCTTCTACCTCTCGTACCTGTTTGCATGGCTATAGTGGATGGAGGTTTCTTTCCTGGAATTTTTTTTCCTGCATCTACTGGAAGCACTGGTTGCTGAAAGACTGATTAAACAGATTTCAGCTAACGAGATACCGTTGAAAAAGGATTGTCTGTCCTAAACCATCCTGTGTATTAAATATTCACAGAGATGCAAAGCAATGCTATTTCTCTACTCTCTGGTGAGAAAAGATGAAGAAAGAGCATAGACCAGTCCCTTGCCTTTCACAGCACATCTTCCAAACCATCCTAGGACATCACATTGCCACAGGAGCAACTCTGCATAAGAAATGTAGCTGATTGTTGGTACAACATTTTCCACAGGAAAAAAAGTTTCCAGCTTATTTAAAAACTAAGTTCCCATTGTATCGTAACACTGTCTGAGGCCCCTTATTGCTTGTCTTGACCCAAGAGTCAGCTTTGAAGGCTAGCAGTGGAGGCAGGTCCTGTAGACCCCTGAGCCAGCAGAGCACACACACAGTGTTATACAGTTATTTTTGTTCTTTCTCCAGGTGCATTTCCAGCTCAAACAAGACGTGGTGAGGAAGCCCCTGGAGCGTAAAACCTCAGGCACACGTACAAACAACAAAGCCCTTCAGAAGAAGGTAGTGCCAAGAGCTACCCGCCGGGGGACCCAAAGATGAGGACAGCTCACTTGGCTGAGAGCTGGGGGAAGCCATTTATACGAGGCTTGGCTGATGACTCCAGCCAGTGAACTTTCCAACAGTCCAGCATGAAACTAGCCCAAATTATTATGATATTAAACGAGGAAGTATTTAATCCCTGAGCAAATCGTGAAGTCATTCTCAACAAAATGTGCCTGGGCTACCATTCCCCAGGCAGTGTGTCTGTAGCTGCTGAGCTCTTCTTCTGCACTCGCTCCATCTTGGAGAGCTCTGCTCCCTTTACTCCTGGACTCAGTTGCTACAGCCCCCATGAGATGCTCAGACACTAGTGCATACCAGGGAGGATGAATCCAGGCCCTGGTCTTTGACCTGCTGCATTCACAAGCTGGGCACATGAATCCTGGCACTGGTCCTCTGGGTGTGAGTGCCATGCTTCTCCCTCAGGTAAGGACACTTGCTGCCTGTAGACCATGAAGTTAGGGGGAGGTCAGTTTTAAAGCAGTCGGTGATGTGACCAGCTTTGAACACAGTTTGTCCCACACGTAGCACAGCCATTGCTGGTTGGCAATTCCACAAGTAGGAACACAGCATTGGGAGGTGTGGTCTCCTGGCTGATGTCACATTTATCTTGATGTGCCGATGAGACTTTCTGGTAGCTGGTTTGGATTATTTGTAGTCAGGTTAAAATGATACACACTGGCAAAAGCCAAGGATTGTCCTATATCCTTATGTCTTCAGACCCAAACCACATGGCTTGCTGAAGGATCTGCTTCAGCCAACACAAACTATTGGTCTGAGCACAGGAGCAACCAGGTGAAGTCTGGCAACTAGTGATGAGTAGGAGTGCAAGTCAGCTGATTTGATGTTCCTTTGAGGTAAATACCCTGAACCTTGGTCCTGTCAATGTGCAACAGGAAAGTGTGGACACTGGATGCCAGCAGTGTTCTGTGCAGGGACAGCACAAGCCACATAAGTTGTGATTGGATTAGGGAAGACATGATCCGTAGTTCAGTGAGGTGGGGTACTACAGGCTGGGTCTTAAAATGCTGCTTAGTCTGTGTGGGCGGGTTTGGAGTGGGAGCAAGAGCAGAAACAAAGCTGGTAAAAATGGTGAAAATATCTTAAGCAGGCAAACCCCTTCTAGCATTCTCCATAGAAAATAAGTAACTCCAGAGGGATAAACAGTCCCACCCATGTACCCCAGCAATTTCTTTTTCCTTGGCCGGTTTTCCCAGTCTCCCCCATACAGCCCTTCATTGCACTGGTTCTCTCCAGTTCTGCTCTGTGTGCAATCACCTCTGCCACCCTTCACCAGCGCTACCGCCCCTGGCTCATGGTGCCAGACCACTCCAAGTCCCGCACCCCCCCCACTGCTTCCACAAGGCCAGGTGCTCCCCGGGCAACAAGCAGCCCAGGCAGCGCCAGCTACCACCAGCTGCACGCCTGCCCGGTGGTGGGTCATCCCCCGGAACCGGTGCCCCCGCACGGACATAGCCAGAGGCCAAAATCCCTGCGGATGCCAGGCCTGTCCAAAAAGTGTCTCCCAGACATCCCCTTGCTCCTCCTCTTCTGCAAACACCTTTTCAACTCTTGTGAGCAACCTCTACCACCCTACCGCATAGGCAATGTTCTGCACTTCTTCCCTCACTGTCACCTCCTCCTCTGTCTCTGCTACAAGATGCTAGTGGCATTTTCAGCCCTAGCAGCATACACACACTCTCTTGTAGCTCTGCCTGCTAACAGAAGCTGTTTCTCTGTCATGTCTGTTCTTGGAAAGGCAGAGCAAACTGTCCCTTGCAGGGTATTTATACAGGCTATTACAAAAAACTGCCAGGAATGGTAAAGCGTTTAACCCTGGCTGTGAGTGATTTCAGTCTACAGAGGCCAGTATGGGCTGGAGACACTGGCCAGTTCCACATGTGCAACCGAAGCTGAATTCAGATTCTCTAATTTTGTATCTTTTGGTGACAGAAGGAAGTGAAAAAGGATGGTGGGACTGAGATGTTCAAACTTCTATGTCAGGGGTCCTCAAACTTTTTAAACAGGGGGCCAGTGCGCAGGTGAAGAGGCAGGCAGTCATATGCGGCTGCTTGTTTCCCCCCCCCAACCTCCGGCGGGGTGTGGGCGGGTGGGGGACGGGGCGGTGGGATTCTGTAAATACCGGGGGCCAGATTGAGGACCCTGGGGGGCCATATCTGGCCCACGGGCCATAGTTTGAGGACCCCTGTTCTATGTGGTTCAACACCTCTTTCCCCTGGCCAAGCCCAACAGCATCACTCCAGATGCTGGACCCTCCTGTTTGAAGCCATGTGTCAGTGCACATTCACCCAAAAGATTTCCTGGTGGATGTGCAGGCACAATGAGGGAGACCACCTTGCATTCCACAGCTTGGCCCCATGCAAGTATGCAGAAGGGTCTGCTGTTACCATGTGTCTGACCCACACGTGGGAAGATATTGCTGCCCCCAACCATGGCACTAGCTCAGCTGGCTGAGCTAACTGCTCACCTCTGAGGATGCGTATGAAGCTGAGAGCAAGGAAGGGGCTCCCAGGGAGCAGCCTTAAGTTGGCTAATTCAGCTAGGCTGTCCCTGGACGGAGTGATGCTCAGCCTGCACAGAGCTGCCCATGCCACCTGCATCCCAGCAGTGTCATGGGTTGCCTAGCTGAGCCTCTTGGCCGCAGGGTGCTCTCATGTTGCCCTCTTGTGGTCCTAGAATATGTAGGACCATCTCAACTCCCCTTACTTTCCAGCATAGTCAGAGGAGAAGGATTTCTTCTCTAGAACAGGACAGCCAGCCCAGGAGGCCACAACACTCACCCTCAGAGGCTGCTGTGGGGCTGGCAGTGCAGCAGTAAAATTAGTCTCACTTGCATGCTTTTTCCCCTAGAAGAGGGTTCCTATGAGATACAACCTTCTGGAGGACTGTCTCTCTCTGGGGTGGGATTTGTTCAGCTCATTCTCCTCCCAGCTCTGAATATTTTTGTGTTGAACAGTTTGGTAATGCTCCACTTGCCCATGGCCAAGCTCTCCACACGAAAACATGGTTACAAAATGTTTCTGAGGCAGCACTCTCTTAAGCAGGGCTCTCAAAGACTTGCCATGAACTTGGCCCCCAATGTTGCAAGTGTAGGCTAAATAGGGAGCTAAACCCTTGGACGCAACATCTGCAGTGCAGTGGTTTCACATTCTTTTGAGGCTCCAGTCAAGGCAAAAGCAGTTGACGGGTTTGTGTCAGAAGACACAGCGAACAGTCCTCCCCATCCTCTCTGGGCCACTCATGATTTTGTAGACCTCTTCCTCCACACTGCGTCCTTCTTCCAAGCTGAAGAGTCCCAGCCTACACGGTTGTTCACTGTACAGTCTGTTCCCATGCCCCTGAGCATCCTTACTGCCTGCCTCCAAACCTTATTCCATTCTCTTTTAACCTTTCTGAGATGAGGAGACCAGAACTGTATGCAGATGCTGGAGAACCATGTAAACAAAGCGAAGCCAGTCCCAGAAGAATGAACCAAAACTCTTACAATCAAAGCTGTGGGATGAGCAGAAACCCCAGTGGGGAGGGTGGATGTGACGCCATCAACAGCATCGCACCATGACAGCAGTGTGGGTCGCCGCCTCAGGAGAGCAGACGGGGAGTCAGCTCCCAGCCTGTGCACATACCGACACGACTGACAGCAGTGCGTGCAACGTGCTCTGCACACCCCGCGCCTAGCTGGTAGCAAGCCAAGCTGGGATCTGGGTGGTTGCTATGGAGAAGTGTAGCTAAATGCACAAACAAGTGCCAAACAGCGATAACTGTTCTGGGGACTGAGAGACTAGGGGCTTCACAGCATGTTGCTGAGGGATGGTATCCCTTGGGGCATGGAGGCTTTTTTTGGCCTACCAGGAAAACCAGTGCAGGACCTACTGTACTCGGTGTGCCCAACCCGTGTGATGCACAAACTGGCCTTCCCTGTCACAGCTTTCTGCTGGGGAGCTATTTGGTTTTCTTCATCTTGGTGCTCTGGCATGATCTCACGGTGTATCTAAGCAGCCAAGCCAGCTCCTAGCAATAAAACTGAGACTGCACCAGATGGACAGCGTAGACCTACTCGTCGGCTGCTGCCGAAGCTGAAGCCCACAAGGCAGCAAGAGACTCCCAGGAGAAAGCAACAGCAGGGAAGGGAAGCCCCGGCGCTGCTCGTGTCTGCAAGGCATCAGCGCTTTGAAGAAGTCAGAGAGGGTTTGCGCAGGCAACTGCCTGCCTTGCTCCGCACCGGGCCCCGGCTGCTCTGCCAGCACCCTAGCACGGGTGCCTGGTGCACAGGTGCTATTCCCGGCCTGGTGGCCACGGGGGTGTCTGCACCCCATGTCCCCGCACCTGGCACCCTACCCTGGGCATTGTCCCATGTCGGGGTGTCCCTGTGGGCCGCCAGGGGGGGCGAGTGGCGCTGGAAAGGGGGATGCCCCTTGTCCCCAGTGACAGGACAAGGGGCAATGGGCACAAACTACCACACAAGAAGCAACTTCCATGTGAATATCAGGGAACACTTCTTTACTCTGAGGGTGACCGAGCCCTGGGACAGGCTGCCCAGATAGGCTGTGGCGTCTCCTTCTGTGGAGACACTGACAACCCGCCTGGACGTGACTGTGTGCAGCCTGCTGTAGGAGAACCTGCTTTAGCAGAGGGTTGGACTGGATGATCTCCAGAGGTCCCTTCCAAACCCAACCGTTCTATGTGATTCTATGTCCCCATGTCACCCGGGGTCCCGGGATCCCCAGGCTGCGGGCCAGGCCCCGCGCAGCAGCACCAAGCCCGTCCCGCCAGCCCTGCCCGCAGCCTCCCAGCCGCGGGCCGGGCCCTGCGGAGGGAGCCAGGCGGCGGGCCCGGGCGGGGCCCTGCGAGGCCGGGCGGGCACTGGGGGCCGGGCCGGCCGGGGCCCGGGCGGGGCTAGAGGGCGGCGGGGGGCGGAGGCGGGAGCGGGACCCGTAGGGTCGGAGCGGCCGCGGCGCCCGGACGGGCCGGGAGAAGGTAGGGACCCGCTGGAGCGGTCGGGGGGAGCCGGGCGCTCCCTGCCCGCCGCCGCCCGGCCTACGCGCGCCCCCGCCGCCCGCCCGCCCGCCTCCCCCCGCCCCGCGCGCCCCCGCGGCCGCCCAGCCTGCGCCCCCGCCGGGCTCCCGGCGCGGCCCGCCCCCCCGCCTCTGCCGCGGCCCCCGCCTCCGCCCGCCGCCTCCCGCCCCGCCTGGCGCCTCCAGCCGTCGCACGCCGTACCGGCACGCTCCCCCCGCGCCGCCCCGCCGAGGCCGAGGCCCTGCCGGTCCCGGGGGCTGCCCTGGGCCGCCTGGCCGGCCCGGGGGTGGCGGGTTCCCCTGGCCGGAGCGCTGCTCCCCCGGGTGGGCGCCGCTGCCGCAGGTGGGTGCTCGCCCCCGGTGCCGGCAGCCGGGCTGAGGCCCCGCAGCCCAGGGCGCCCAGCTGGGTGCTCGCCGTGCCCGCCGGCTCCGTCCCGCGGCGCCCGCGCTGCCCTGGGGGTACTTGGGGCACTTCGGCAGCGTGGAGCAGCGGTGGGCTACAGCGGGGGCTGCCCACCTGTGTGTGTCCTGCCTGGCATCCGCAGGGATTTTGGCCTCTGGCTATGTCCGTGCGGGGGCACCGGTTCCGGGGGATGACCCACCACCGGGCAGGCGTGCAGCTGGTGGTAGCTGGCGCTGCCTGGGCTGCTTGTTGCCCGGGGAGCACCTGGCCTTGTGGAAGCAGTGGGGGGGTGCGGGACTTGGAGTGGTCTGGCACCATGAGCCAGGGGCGGTAGCGCTGGTGAAGGGTGGCAGAGGTGATTGCACACAGAGCAGAAGCCGCAGGCTGCAGCGCTGCGCCTTCCCCAGGTGCTCCTTGAAGAGCATCTGCTCTGCTTGGTCAGCCTGAGAAGAGAAACTCACAAGAGTTCCCAGTTGGTTCTCACTGGCAAATGCAAATCCTCCTGCATTGCCACCAGCATGACACCCTCGCCTTGTACTTTGTAACAGAGATGAATTGGAATCCAGTGGCCTTACCAGGGGATAGAGGCTTTGCTAACGCTCAGCACCTCAGAGGCTGCTGCTGCTCCTGTACTGACCCTGAGCAGTGCCTCAGCTGATCCCATCCTTGACACAATTTGGCCTCTGGGTTCAAATGTCTCTGCTGCAGTTCCTCACGATTGAAGTACTTCCCCCACCTCTGTCCTTTCACATCTTGTCCTCCTCGCCACAGTATCTCGGAAGGCTGTAGCTGTGTCATGAGCATTAGATCTGTTTTGAGGTTTGCCACGTTTCCATAACTTTTAGTTTCTTCTGAAAAGGCTTTCTCTCCCTTTGCCTCTGCTGTGCTCTCTTCCGCTTCCATTGTGGTTCTGTCTTTTCTTCTGCAAAAGGCCTGAAAGAGTTTGTAGACAGAATTTGCAGTTGTGCACATGCTTTGCCAAATACAGCCTCTGTACTGTGCTATAGGATGTCACCATCATCCCCCTCATCTTGACTCACTCCTCTGGCTGGAAGTCATGCTGGGCATTGTGTCTGCATGTGTCCTGCTTGTTCGTGAGGCCCTGCACAGTGCTGATAATGCCCACAGCTCCAAGCGGGCTTCTGCTGTCCTGTTCTTGAAATCTCTGCTCTGCCAAGGCCAAAGGTTTCAGTTCTCTCTCCAGATGTTCTGCTTAGGATTAGCAGTGATGTTAAAAACCAATACAAACATACAATGATTTTAGAGAAATGTTAACTTGGTAATGGGACAGGAGGAACTGAGCAGTAGGGGAGAGGAAAGGAGTGACACTTGCAGTCTGCTAGCCATTGTGGAAGCACGGCTGTGTGACGTCTCGGGGTTCTATACGCAGTTGAGGTGTCCCTGCAGTGATGACTGTTCAGACAGACTTCGTGATGGTGGTGATGTGAGCTTGGGTGGGACAGCCTGAATTGTGATTACCTTTGCACTTCACTACCTTAACTGATAATTTCCCCTTGACCTCCAGCAAAAGTATTTTTCTAATCATGTTCTAAGGATTGCTTAACCCCACTTCTGAGTGACACAGCTTTTATTTTTAGAACCGTTCGGTTGGGAAATAAAATCTATTGCTTTTTTCTCAGGAGCACCTAGGGGCTCTGAAAGGAAGAGGTACACGTGTTACCAGGTATCAGCAGAATCCCTGCCAGGGATTTAGGTTGTTTGGAGATAATGAGCAGCACAGAACAGGAGTGATGGCGGGCAAAGAGCAGCGCTTCAAAGTCAAACTCAAGTAATTTCCAGATTTCTGGACTCCCTGCCCAGCAACCAACGCACCATAATGGGCTTCTGTCCAAAAGCTATCTTGAAAAATATGGTTCAGGGTGCAAAGTCAAGTGCTCCAGTGTTAAGGAATGTCCTTGTAGCCCCAGTTCAACCTGTTTTGGATATGTACTCAAGGTATAATGACTAATTTTGCATTTGTATACTACTTACCCCCAGTAGCCCAGCCATGGTACTGCACAGCAGAAGTGGTGCTGCTCTTGGGGTTTTGTCTGTTCCTGATTGTAAGTTGTGTCATTGTAGCCTGTCTGAAAACATGGCAAGAGAGACAGCCATGTGCCTCAGGGTGGGAAAAAACAGGACTCGGTAACGGGGTCTGTAAGGTGCCTGCAGCCACTCCATACAGAATGTCTCCTGAGCTGGTCTTCTGGCCTTTGCGTGCTTGGGTCCCCAGTGCCAGAGATTAAATATCCATCACAGTCTCCTTGCTCACATGTTTTGGCAAGGTGTTCTGCTTTGCATTAAAAATTGATGCTGTGCTCTACTTTCCAGATGACTTTTATTTGCTTGTTGTCTGGCCCAGCACAAGCTCTTCTTCCTTCCTCCCCACGCTACGCTTACCCCATGCAAATGCCACCAGCGTGTCCTCAGCCACGTCCTGCAGTGGATCAGGTGAAAACACTGTGACAGCCAGGGCCCAACTGGAGAGAAGTGGTTTGAACAATTTGTGTGGTATGTGACAGACCTCTTGTGGCAAATACCCCAAACCATTGCACATGTGTGGTGGGAAGCCACAGCTTGCTTAAGCAGCCCTTGTCCTTGGTTGTCCTGGATCTGGAGGGCTTGATGATCCAACCTAGAGCTGTTAATTTCAATGATTTTTGTATAGCAGATCACAGATGAAGCAAAAGAAAATACTTCTTTTTAAAGTGAGGAGATTCTTCTTCCTCCTGTGAGCCATATGGGGTTAGGATGTGGAGTGTAGAAGAGATCTCATGTTTCCCACCGTGTGAAGCTCAGCGGAGGGACTCTGGGATCTGCTGAGGCAAAGAGTTCCTAACGAGAGGCTGCAGCGGTCAGTATTTCCCTGGTGAGAGAAGGCTCCTTTCCTCTACACCATTAGTTGGGGTTTTGCCCTGCTTGCTGTGTTGTCCGTTCTGTCAGGATTTATAGGGTCAGCTCTGCAGTTTGCTGGAGCCCCAGTCCCTGCACTGGCACTATCTCCAGCCAGGGCCCAGGCAGCCTGGCTCAACAGGGTATTGTTTATTCCACCCAGGAATGTGCAGGCGAGCAAGGACCTCCGGGAGTTACAGAGTGACATGTTCTGCTCCGAGCAGGGGGAGTGACTGTGGGTGATGGCAGCTCTGAAGGCTGGTGTGAACAGTTGGGGCATGCTGATGTGCAGGCAATGTCCTACTCTTGAAGTGTGGATGAGGACAGTGCGGGCTGGGTAGATGCAGTGGGATAAGAAGGAGGGAAAGAGGGCTGTCCAGATTTGGAGACCACAGGGAGCAACAGCGGGAAAGGGTAGGAATGCCTTGGCATGGAGTTGGTAAGCTTCTGTGCTTGTCACAATGATGTGAGAAGGCAAGTGTCACTCCTGGTTTCCTCCCACTGCATGTTAGGTACTGATCCTGCAGCCTAGAGCACAGCAAGAGCTGCAGCAGATCTGTTGTTGAAACCGGACCCAGCAGCTGGAGGGTGCGCTGAACGGGGCCAAAGGGGTCTCCAGCTCTGGGGATGGATTGCATTTTCAGTGAACAGGCATTGAGCTATAATGAGTGGAAGGAGTCATGAAAAGACCTTGGTGAAACTGATGGAGATTTTAAATTTAAAAAAAAAAAGTTCACTGGCAGTATTTGTTTAATATTTTTAATATTAATTTATTTAATAATTCTGCAACAAATGACTTATGAACATTTCTGGAAATCTGACTCCTTCCTGGTCTGCTGCTCAGACAGGCTCGAAAGTTTTTATAGAGATTGAGGCGTGTGCTGCACAAGAATTCACTTGTCCCTCTTGTGCAAACCAATTGTGCCTGTGGAAGCCCACACTGCAGTTTTGGTCAGTCTGGTGAAATGTTAGTTTTTCAGTTACAGTGCTATTATGCTGACCATACATAGCTAACAGCACTGCTTCTTCAGTGAGAAGCTGCAAAGTATTATTTAGAGGGAAACAACTGGTGGTAGTGCCTGTGAAGTCTGGTTTTCTTGCTGCTAAATTTGTGGTATCTATCCATTAGTACTGTTTATCTCATGATCTGATCAGCACTTTCATTATGTCTGCAGATTAGCTGTCTGCAAACATTTTGTGTCTCTCCTTTTACGGGGTCTATTAATAACTTTTTGTAATCAGCCTAAAATGGTCTCTTCATGTTGCTGCCTTATCTCTTTAAATGCTTGAAATCCTTGGTTCAGCATCTCTCAGCAAAAATAGGGAAGACAGAACTCCCATTTTTAAGGTACAGAAACTCACCAGACTCATTTGCTCACCCTTACCATCAAAAGGATGCAAAAAGGGCATTTATGTCACTATTTTCAGTAGTCTGCTTCCATCTAAGTGATGGCGCTTTGAGCAAGTGCCTGATAATTATTTGGTGCTGGTGAGTCCATTATCTGAGACTTCTTACCCTGCCCAATTTCTGCTGCAAAAAGAGAGGAGGGATACAAGAGGATGTCAAGAGTCAGTATGTAAATACCTTCTTTTGGCTGCTGTGGCTTGACCCAGTCTGTGCTGAAGGTCTCAAAACAATATTGTAACAGTTAATAGCCATCGTTTGGTTCTGGACCCTCCTTTCATCAGGCCAGACAGGCTCCAGAGCTAGCAGCAAAATGGGATAGGCAGTCTTTCATGGAGGTAACGTTAATGTGTGCTGAGCATGCAGGCAGGCAGGCTGGGAGGAGTGATTAATGCCCTGGGAATCCACTCTCTGCCTTGCTGCACAATGCTGTTGTGTCAGGGCTGGAGTTTGGCACCAGGCAGGCTGCAGTTGCACGCCAGGAACATGTGTTACCTAGTTTGTGCAGGACCAGGCAGCGAGACAGTGTGTTCTCAGCGGGGCTCACTCGCTGCTGCGCTGCAGCTTCATACTTGCACAGTGAGGCTCTCTTTGGATGTGGGTCTGCTGCTAGGCGGGGGCAGGAATCCTGTAATTCGCAGTCCTGACCTCTGCCAGCAGCCTGAAGTCCCAGTGTTTGCTCAGTTGTGGAGTCCTCCCTCCCCCCCTCCCCCTAGCAGGCAGGGATCACCCATCCTTGAGGTGAGAGGGGATGGTGCTTGGCCAGCTGTCAGAAGCCGTGACTCACTGGGGATCACAGGCGGAGCCCAGCTCTCCCTGCAGTCTTCCTTTCCTGCTGGAGCCTCTTCGCGAGCTGTTCCTGAATGTTTGTTTTCACCAGATCTAGGGTGGATCTGGGAGAAGGTTGCGTCTACCATTAAGCCAGAAGAGTTGGTCTCAGTAAGTTTCTAGTCTGGAAGATGCTGGGAGGCTTCCTTCTCGAGGTGAAGGCTTTGAGAAAACATTGGCAGGCAGCTCTTCAAGGAGTAAGACAAGCCGAAGGTCCTGGAAAACATATTATTTTGTGTCCAGTTCATGTTATGGAGCAAGACTGATTCGCTGCTTTCAAATATAGGGGCATAGTGTCTAGACTCAGGTGGAGTCAGGGGGTGATCCTGCTCTTCTTCATACTGCTGAGGGAGCACAATCTTGTTGGGATTCTTTTTTTGGCAGTTTCAGAAGTTACATCACGCTTTCTTACCTCATGGAGTGCCTGTCAGGGAATGCTTTTCACATGAATATGTTAGTGCCCATATTTTAATGGCAGAACAGCTGCAATCCTGCCTGCCCCATCTTGGATCCTCTGTTTCGTTGGAAAACCTTGCACATTTTAATGGTCCCCAGAGCTGCAGGTGAGTTAAGGAAGTGATACTGCTGTTTTCAGGGGCAGGAACTGAGCCCTGGGCAGTGGGAAGGCTGTATCCTCAGCCCCAGTATCTGCAGCAAAGCCAGGGTTTGGGTCTGCAGCACATGGGCTGTAATCCTTGCAATCCTTGGTCCACTCTTACATCTTTGGTCAGAAGAAATGCAAGAAATCTCGCTGTACCATCATGTGCGCCTGGAGAAATTACTCCATGGCAGCAATTGCATCTGCAGTACTTTTTTCCTCCTTTGCTCAGTGCAGTTGTGAAGTTTTCATATTCAGAGTCTAGCAAGGATTCCTAGGACCCTGAGCTCAGCTGGCAGCCGATCTGCAGGGTGCAGCGCAGCCCCAGGTGCCTGCAAGGGGCTGCTACTGCTACGCCTGTTGCTGCTGCTGTCAGAGCATGTAGCAGCCTGTCGCAGCCACCCCACCTTGAACAAGGCAATGATCCTTTCTTCAGTGTTTGTCTTTAGTGTTTCCAAGCTAATTGATGGCTCTTCCATCTTTTTCCCTGCTCCACATAGTCATGTTTTTAATACTGTTACTCCTTCTGCCTCAGTAGGTTCCTGCTACCCTGAACTGCAGCTCTTTGTGCTCCTGATGCACTCCAGTCCATTCATCTCTTTTTGGTGGCGAAGTGCTGTCGGCTGCTGGATATTGGGCTCTTTGTTTGTACAGCCAGCACAGCGCTGGCTACAAAGGGACAGCCTGTGCCCCAAGGAGCCCACACGCTACGGGGAAGGCAGTGGAAAGCAATCGGAGTGGCGGGCAGGACGGCAGAGGTGAGGGTGGCCAGGGGCCGCGGTGCAGCGTGCTGGCTGCAGCAGGGACACACTGGGGGTGGGGAGGGACGTGCTGAGGAAGCTGTTCCTGCCGAGCACAAACCCGCTTTGTTCCCAGGAGGTGAGTTGGACTGGATAAACAGAGTGGTCCTGTCAGCAGAAAGCCTTTCCCTGGCTGGCTCCCCCACTGGCACTCTCACTGGAAGTTGGCTGCACCTCATCATCGGGAATGTTTTTCTCCTCCCAGTGTTAGCTTCCCTTCTTCCTGACTCTCCCGGGCTCAGGTGGGCCATGCGCGGCTTATGGACAAATGGGGTCCCCGGGGGCCCTGCGTGTTTGCTGTGGGTGGTGCTGTGTGTTGTCACTGTGCTTTTTCTGCTGTTAGCTAGGCAGGAAGGTTTGACGAGCCATGCTGAGTATGGGAAGGGTGTCGCTGGCTGGGTGGCACTTGGAGGGTGACCGTCCACCGTGCGCGGAGGCATTTTGGGAGGGAAGGACATTGGGTCCCATTGCAGGGAAGTTGTGCCTGACCGGATGGAGCAGAGACTCTGCTTGTAATGCTGGAGGAAAGCAGGCTGTGTAGGGGGGGGCTGGTGGGGGCATGCTGACGTCGCAGTGTTTCACAGGGCTGGGCTCTGAAAGCACCTTGGAGAAGTGTCAGCAGTGTCGTGCTTTGCCTGTAATTGCAGTGGGACAGGAAGATAAAGGGAAGCACTCACTGATCTGAGGTGCAGATGTAGAGGAATAATCTTAGTGTTTCTGGTTGCCTTGGACGGATGCACCTTTCAGTTCCCCTCCCGAGGGGTCTGGGAAGAGGGGAAGGAGCAGCTGAAGCTGCAGGACTGTTGCTGCCTTGGTGTGTAAGTCTGCTTGGTACAAAGCAAAGATGATACAGTAAAGTGTCCTGGCTCGCCAGCTGCTTCCAGAGGAAGGGGGAGTTCAGGACATAGCCCTTGATGAGGATGTCTTTGTCTGCCTTCAGGTCCCCTGCCGGAAGGCATTTCAGCCTTGGCTTCCAGAGGCTTGGACAGGGTCTGCACCCTCATCTCAGCCTGGCTTCTACCAAAAGCTGTGGTGAGGCCTCCCAGGGCATGGCTGAGCGTGGTACCTAGAAGGCAGAAGGGGCATTTTCAGCCAGGTCTGAGAATGCCCAGGCTGGGTGGACCCAAGCAGAGACAGGAAGAGGATGGTGGAGTGAGCTTGCCTGAATGGACTTTGTGCCTCTTCTCTTGCTGGGCAGAAGTATGACGCTGCTCCAGCACATGGTTCCTGTGGCCCCGACTGATGGCATGGGGAGGGGGATGCCTGTGCCCATCCTGCCAGAGCATACATGGTGGGATCATGTGAGTGAGTGGTGCTCTCTGCCCACCTGGCCCTGGCAGGCTCAGGGCCCTGCCCTGCATGTCAGGGAAATGCTGAGCTTCCTCCCCTCCTCTTGCTTCCTTCCTGATGGGAATTCACTTCCAATTTTCTTGCTGTTTCTCCCCCCACTGCAGCAAAACCACGTGTCCCCACAGAGATAGCCAGCGGGGCTACACAAGGCATGTTAGACCATGGGGGCTGCATTGCTGGAGACCCTTGGTTCCTGCAGCATGCTTCACATGGCAAGGGGTTTCAGGGAGCTCAGGACAGAACCCCCTCACACTGTTCCTGCCTTTTGTGCTCAGGAAGGGTTTTGCTTTCTGAGCATATATGTGATAATTTCAGGTGTTTCTGGCTGCTAACAAACTTCTCTCTGTGTCTCAGCCTGAGGTACTGATCCACCTCCAGACCCCACACAATGGAGGCTGGCTCCGTGGTACGAGCAGTCTTTGATTTCTGTCCCAGTGTCTCTGAAGAGCTGCCCCTCTTTGTGGGAGACATCATTGAGGTGCTGGCCGTGGTGGATGAGTTCTGGCTCCTCGGCAAGAAGGAAGGTGTCACAGGTAAGAGCTGAAAATGCCTGTACCTGGATCCATAATGTGCCAGCTAAACATCCACTTCATGAGCACACCTCCCCTTGGCCAGCACTGTGCAGGACCAGATCTGATTTACTAAATCTTTCAAAGGACTTTGCTTGGGACTGAGGGCACGGGTTGCTGCTACTGGTCTCCTGCCAGGTTTGTGTCAGCTATTCATACTGCTCATTTGTTGTTTTTTGAGAGAGATTAGTGGAGGGTCAGTTCTCAAGGAGGTGAGAGCTGCACAATACTAGTTGCTCTGTCCTCTGTGGGGAGACAGCCCATTTCCTGACTAGTTTATGCGCTGATCTGCTGTGGCAGTGGAAGGGGAGAGAGGAAACAGATGCACTGAGAGTGGAAATGCATCCACATCCAAGTGACCTTGTCAGGTCAAGTCAGTGGGAGATGCAGCAACAGAGTCCATGTGTCCCTCCAAGCACTCCGACTCAGCTCCACTTCCTCCTTTCCACGTTAAAGCACTTTCCTGCACAAGCTGCCATCAATATCTGGGCACCTGAAATAGTGTGCAAGTCTCTTAAATTTTTGGAGGGGTGTGAGAAACTTCTGAAGCAGCAAACTGCTCTTAGTGAAACACTTCAAGTCTTGTGGTCTCTGTTTAAGCAGCTCTTTCTCATCTTAATACTCATGTTGAGAGGATATGTGAGCTCTCAGGGAGATGAAAACCAGGCCACTTCAAAGCGTAAGCCTGTGTTCAGCATGAGGGTGGGACTGGAGTTTCATCCCTGGCCATGGAGATGGGGCTGCTATTGCAGCAGCAGTTTGGACGCTGCTAACAGCCGTGAGCTGTCGTCTCCTGGCTAAAACAGAGATGGACAGGAGCAAAAGTGAAGAGAGGGACTTCTCTCCTGTGCTCCATGTAGCTGATAAATGGCACTGAATGAATGGGCACCTGATCCTGCTGCTGCTGCTGAAGTCACTGGGCACAAATTACTTCTGTAGAAATCACCAGTATCTTCTTGACCACAGTTTTGTCTCCCAGCATAACTGATGTGCTTGTTGTCAAGAAGATGAAGCTATTAAGGAATAATAAACAGATGTGTGTCATAGCTCAAAGATCAAGAAACATGCTAAAGTCAAACCAAATGGTTTTTAATGACCTGTAACTCAAAACCCACTTGCATTCCTGCTTTCCTGTGGAACAGCTGTTACAGTTTTCTGCCCAGTTTTCTAAGCTGAAGTTGTAGGAATTGAAAAAGCACTTTTGAATAGAAACTGTGGAGGTGCTGCAGCCTACCAATAATAATACTTAGAACTCTGTGGGGAATAACTAATGTAGCTCTGTGACTTTCTTTGTAACAGCATTAAGTTGTTTCCATGTACACAGCAGGAAACTAAAGACATGGAAAAAGAAGTAGAGTTGGTTAAAACTGTGAAGGAAGCCACTGAGGTTAGCAGCCTGTGGGATGCTCATTGCACCTCAGGTTAATGACAGCAGATGCCAAACTGCCTAAACCCAGTGCAAAGTTTTGGGTGTCTAGGATATGGTGTCTCCAGGTTTTACTGAACAATGTGGATGCCATATGAGGTCATCAAGAGTGAATGCCAGAAGTGCTACTAGCCCATACTCTATCGTACCCTATTGCCACAAATTACAAAAGATGGGAATGACATTTTTACTGACCTTTGCAGTGGGCTCTGCCACGTCACGTACAGACTGAAATTAGTAGCTGAGTGCTATCTTATGATGGCCGACAAGTGTGCACTGCCCCGTCTTGCTGTGGCCTTCTCGCAATGCTGGGCATCCAGCAATGGGTGCCATGGTGAAGTAGGTGCACAGAGGTGATAAAGTGGGGAAGGCCTCTGGAGACTCAGCAACACTGAAGCTGTGACAGAGCCTGTCACTCACAGATGTGGTCATCCCGAGTGTTGTGACCTGATTTCTGTGCTGAGGCCACATAGGGCACAGGCTTTACAGAGTGAGGAGCACCAGATGGATGTGCCCAGTCAGAAGACTCATGATCCAGCATTATTGGGTCTCTCAGTCCTCATCACGGCTCTGAGTTGGGAAGCAAGCAATGAAAGCAGAGAAAACCTAGTATGTCTGTTCCCACTAACTCCATGCTGGTGGCACAGTCCCAGCAATGAACACAGCCTGCTGGTTGCCTGGACTGAGCCAAGGGCACAAAGCTTTTTGTTCTCTGTTAACTCTCAAGTATTTAAAACCTCAGGAATTCCTGACTCTCAAACTTGTTCCTCTTCCACCATGCTATTGAGGCACCCTGGGTAGCTGTGTATTTTCCTTTAGCAAGAGATGAATAGATCCCAAAATCTGTAAGAAGTGTGGAGGGAGTGGTGGTGGGCTACAGGAAAGACTCATCGCTGACAACTGCTTCTCATTTTAGGGCAGTTTCCTAGCAGCTTTGTGGAACCTGTGGATATTCCCCCTTTGAAGGAGGGGGAAAAACTGTTTGTTTGTACCAGTGACTTCACATCTCAAGAGCCAGGGAGCTTGTCATTGCAGAGAGGTAATTTCCGTTCCATTCCTTTGCTTTGCGTCTCACAGCCCTCAGCTGTCTTTCCAGAAGCATGAACCTAGTCACAGCATCTTGCCTAGAGTGATGGGAGAGAGAGGGGAATTTACTAATACCTCATGACATGGGCCATGTCAAATGTACTGTGGACCTTCAGGCTTCTGCCACTCTGATACTGGTTTTTCATGATCTATCACTACTCTTGAAACTCCAAAAATCTGGATTGTCCGATCACATAAACTTACAGCTGCATTTTAACTGCTCTCCAATCCCCAAATCTTAGACTTGCATTTGAGGTAGAAATCAAAGCTTTGGTGCACCTTCATGGCTCTGCAGCCAGAAGCACATATCTTAGATATGTGTGTGCAACAGGCTGCTGATGCTTCATGCCCTACCCCCATTCTGTTCTCTTCTGCGTCCCTAGCATGCGCTACGCTCTGTGCAGAGTGCCAGACCTCACCCGTAGCCAGGAGGGACACAGGGAGGCAGTAATAAGAGGTGGGAAGCAATCATGAGGGCAGTTTTGAACTAGCGTGTCTCATTCCTTGCAGGAGACCTGGTGATTCTGGGAGGGTCCTTGGCCTCCAGCTGGCTCCAGGGCCGAAGCAGCTGGGGTTCCAAGGGCTTTTTCCCCTCATCATGTGTACGGGAGCTGTGCCTTTCAGTTCAGAGCCGTCAGCTGTCCCAGAGCACTCTTCTGGAGGTACCTGCCTACTCACTGGGCCAAGCCCGGGCTCTGATGGACCTGTCTGCTCAGCTGGAGGAGGAACTGGACTTCAGGGAAGGGGATGTGATCAACATTGTTGGTGTTCCAGAGCCTGGCTGGTTCGAAGGCGAGCTCAGAGGGCGCAGGGGCATCTTCCCAGAAGGTTTTGTGGAACTGCTTACTCCTCTGCGAGCATCAGGAACCTCAGCAGATCCAGAGCCCACAGAGGCTTGTGACACCAATGGGACAGTGGAGATGCCCCGCAAAGAGGAGGAGGAGGAGCCAGGGAGCACTTACGGTGTTGCCCTCTATCAGTTCCAAGCCCTGGAGTCCAAGGAACTGGATTTTGATGTGGGTGACAGAATTCGGATCGTAGGCATTCTGGAGGATGGGTGGCTGGAGGGGGAGCTGAGAGGGAAACATGGCATCTTTCCACACAGATTTGTGCGGCTGGAAGCCTCTGAGGCTTGCATGGAAAAAGCAGGTGCTGGGGATCCCCAGGGTGGAGGCAGCTGTGGAGTGACCATCCATCAAGGCCCAGAAAGCACCTGCTCCAAAGCTCTTCCTTTGCTGGGGAAGGATGGCAGGGAGAAGGATGATGGCTCAGCTGCATACCCTGAGCCTGACAACATACTGTCTCACAAGGCGGGGAGGTCAGAGGATCCCCTTGGCATTGACTTGAGACAGCATCAGGCCTTGCCCAGCACAGGACACCAAGGGCCATGTCCCAAAGGCACAGCGGACTCCCTCCCCTTTGACTGCATGAAGGCAGTCAACGGCCTTCTCCCCTCTGCTCAGCTGCCTCCCCAACAGGGCAACAGGCCTGGCCAGGCGGGTGGGTTGGAGCATGAGGAGACCGTTTCAGCCTCCTCAGGAAACTCAGAAACTCACGCCCTGCCTGAGCATGATGGAGGTAGTCCCACTGTGACCCCGCAGGCTCCTCGCTCCCCGCAAGATTCCTGTGGGAGCCAGGTGATTTCTTCTAACAGCTGGGTGGTGTCGGAGCCCAAGGAGAGCCAGAGCAGTGCCCAGGACCTGGACAATTGGGTGGACGGTCAACAGGAGAAGTCCAAACCTGGTTCCTCCAGCTTGGGAGGTGCGCAGGTGGGCCTGGACACATGGGCTGGGAGCTGGGGGGAATGCTGCCTGCTCACAGTGCAGGGGGACAGCTGCACGGACCTCGACTCCAAATTGACAGAGCAGCTGGCGCAGTTTGAGAAGAGTCTGTCGAGTACTGGTGCTGAGCAGGACAAAGTCTCCCGCCATTTCTCTATCCTGGACTACAGCTCTGAGAAGGACATTGTCCGTGGGTCTCCTGAGTCTGCACCCCACGCCAGGCAGCCAGAGAGGAGGAAGGCCCTGAGGCCACCTCCTCCTCGGCCCAGCAGCCTCGCAACAACTCCTGTGCACGTGCTGGATGGCCAGGTGCCCAAAGGCAGGTCTCTGTCCTTCTCAGTCAAGCCCTCCCGGCCTGCACCCCGGCCTCCGTCAAGCAACCAGCGGAAAAACATGGCCCCTGCACAGCTTCAGCCCAGCACCCAGGAGCAGAGAGTGGAGGAGGGATGCGAGGACTTGACACAGGCAGGATCAGCTTCCCCCTGCTCCATTCTGCTGATGAGGATCGGAGAGGTGGAGCGAGACCTGGAGGCTTATGGCAAGACCCGCACTGAGCTAAGCCTGATGCTGGAGGAGCAGCAGGATGAGCTGGTGAGGGCAGAGACCCTGGAGAACCTTGAGTTCTGTGACTCCAACATAGAGAGCCTCAGCGTGGAGCTGCAGGAGCTGAGAGGTAAGTCTGCAGTGGCGTGGGATGGGGGTGCTTCAGAGGGATGGCTGGCCCATGCTGCATACAGGCACTGTTGGAAATAGGCTTCTCTTTCTTCCTTTAATGTCTGATTTTGGTAATTTTGTAAGTATTGTTGCGATAGAAATCATCATGATTTTGCCTCAAGAGAACCACAGTGCCATTCTCTGGACCTCTCTCAGCCCTGGCTTTCCCCACCCCTTTTGCTTCCATCTCTCCTATCTCCCCTTCTAGTCCCACCATACATCCAGAGCCCTCACCTGATCCATTCCCTAGTGTGTCCTTGCTCTCAAGCAAAAACACAGCTGGTGCTTCTTCAGCCCCCCTGCCTCATCCCCTCTTACCTGTAGGGGAGTGAGCAGGAGCGTCAGAGTGGTTTTGCTGATGGTCCTGCAGTTGAGATTTGAGTTGATGTCTGTGGTGTGACTGCCCTCAGCCTGTCAGGGCACTGGGTGTCCTGTGGTTTCTGCTCTGGTGGTGATACAGACCTTTGGGAACTTACCACACAAATCAGAGGGAATGCACAGAAGGGCACTGAACCTGACCTGGGAGTGGGATGGGTTAGTAGGCAAAAAGTAAAGCCTGCCCCTGTGTTCCTGCCACCTGTGGAGTCCAGGACAGGAAAATGATGCTGTGCTGTTTGTAATATCCAGAAGGAGCTTTTAATTGTGGCATGTCTGTAGCTGAAAAGGTGAATTTTGTCCATGCAGCCCAGAAAAATTACTCAGGGAGGAGGAATTTGCCATCATTATATCAGCACATTTGGGCTCTGAAACCCAAAGATGCCATATAAAGGTCAGTGCTGTTAATTGTGTTATACTTGATATTACAGTACACAAAGTGGAAAGACGGGATCACGTACATCTCCCACAGTCCCTGTCCCAGCTTCTCCCAGGAGCTCTGACATAGCAGTTCTGTTACCGAAACCCACGATGTGCAGGAAATGTGGGCACTGCATGCAGGAGGTGGAGTGAAATGCCAGCTCCTGCCTGGAGATTACTCACTCTGACTTCATTGCCTCCATCCTCCCACTGCTTAATCAGTGCTGAGGAGCACAGGCGCTTTGCTGCAGGATCGTGTCTGATGCAGAGCACATGGGAATGAAGGCTGATACGGGTGTACCAGGGAAACAGGGTGACAGACAACCTCCCCATCAGTCGCATGCGAGAGGGATGCTTGGAAGGAGACTTTGGGGATTTGAGGCTAGGTGAAATAGCTTGAAGGTAGGAAGAGGAAAATCTCGGCTGGGTCTCAAGGGAAAATTTCTGATGGGATGGATCTTGCTGGGACATGTCTCCTGCTGTCCTAGTGCCTCCTGACAGAGGATGGATCCTGCGGAACCTGTGCTCTGTTAGTTACTGGAACTGGAAGTTTTAGTCAGGCGCTAAACTATCTGAGAAACTATCCTGAGACATCCTACCCATCAACTTACCCCTTGGCAGTCCTGGAGAATTTTTCACAGCTTCAAGAGACCTGAGGATTTATGTGTAATCTCTCTGGTCCTGTGATAAACATGTGCCCTACCCAAGCTCTGTCACATCCCTCCTAGCACATCTGAGCGTTGCCAGGGAGCATGCCTCAGGCCTGCTAGCCCAGCTTTAGTGCAGCAGGCCAGATCAGTAATGCGGTGTTGGATCAGCTCAGCAAAACATGTTTGCAGCATGCCTAAAGCATAGCCTCTACCTTGTCGCCGTTAGGGAAGCATGGAGGCACGCTGGAGGGAGAAAAGTTTTCACTAAGCATTGACCAGCAACCAAAGTAGGGCTGCATGGTCCTGGGGGAACCCAGCCCCTTGGTGTATCCTTTGGAGAGCCAAAGGAAGAGCAGAAGGTACGTAGTTTTCTAAAATACGTGTTTGAAATCTGCAGGTTGCTTTTTGGGTGCATCTTGTGTGCATGCTAAAGGTTTCACTGATCACCAGGCTTGGGCAGGGTTAGTGCTTGCCCTCCTGCAGTTGGTATAGGTGGGTCCCTTGGTTTTGTCTTCTACCAACTGGGAGTATTGGCTGGGCATTCCTAACAAATGTTGCAAGAACCTAAGATGTGGGTGGTATTCATGGACTCTCCTGCTTTCTGTCTAGGGCGTGTAGTGGTTTCTTAGAGGAGCTCCTGCATTTGGCATGGAAAACTGGGAATATTTTTGTGCCCTGCAGTGAGAGGTGTTACTGGAGTGTGTGTTTCTATGCCTCCTGGAAACTTTTATTGTGTGTTGGCACTGGACTCCATAACGCAGATAGTCCTTTCCTGTTCCTGTCAGTGTTCCTGGTCCTATCAGACCAGCCTTTTGCCCTGGAGCATGGAACCTGGCAGCTGTGGCTGCATGGCACTGTGTAGATGCTGCTTGGGGATGCTCTTATCATGCAGAGAGCTGCTCCTCTCCTGCTTTTCCCAGGACCTGTGGGTGAGGGCTGCGAAAAGGATGGGCTCAGCACCAGGTTTGAGCCAGAGGCAGCTTGAAGGCCTCGGTTTCCCCCAGTGAGGTGTGGAGCAGAGCCCAGCCTCTGCTAGACCACATCGTTCAGCCTCCATGCCAACGGGAGCATGAAGACAGTGGAAGGAGATGTGGTATTCCCTCTCTGGTTTGTGGCTTCCTGCGGTCTCACTGTTTCCCTTCCCTGAGGACGTTGGTCTTGGGGCTGGGCCTCCACATGCTCCAGTGCCCTCCTTTTCCCTGCCTGTGAGCCGCCTCCGGAGAGGCTTTGGCAAAGCCGCGGAGCCGGTTTGGGCGGTGAGAGGCTGCCCAGCCCAGCCCCGGCCTCCCTCCTCGGGGCTGGTTACTGATTACTTGGGGCAGCAGGTGGAGGAGGCCAGGGCTGGCGGCGATTGGCCCTTGTGCCTCTGCGTACCCTTGGTGGCTGCTCTCAGGAAGCAGTACCTGCGTTTCGCTTGGGACTTGGGACAGGACGGGAGCGCTGGAGCAGAGCGGAGAAGTTTGGGAAGGGAGCGCTGGAGCAGAGTGAAGAAGTTTGGGACGGGAGCACTGAAGCAGAGTGGAGAAGTTTGGGACAGGAGCGCTGGAGCAGAGCGGAGAAATTTGGGACAGGAGCACTGGAGCAGAGCGGAGAAGTGGCGTCAGCCCAGGCTTGGGCTTCTGGAGCAGGTAGCAAAGGAACTCAAGCCCTGCACCACACCTGGCAGGACTATGTGCACTTATCCTGGGACGAAGCACGGTGTGGAGGATCTGAGGCAGGAGCCACAGCTCCTTGGCTGTGACTATGAGGGCTGTTGTGCTGTGTGGAAAGAGGTTTGCGGCAGTGACAAACCCAGGGCGAAGAGGCAGTGTGCAGGCTGCCAGCAAGCAGACAGTGGCTGGGACGGTTACAGGAGAGGGGAGGGCATCTCTGTGGACCAATGGAGCATGAACGGAGATTGCGGAGGTTTTTGGAAGGGGTATATCCAGTATAAGGACTGCAGGAGAGCAGATGGTGCTTGGGAAGGCAAAAGCCAGGATATAGATGGTAGAAACTATAGGGTGTATGAGAGGGAGGATGTTCAATACAGAGACTGCAGTTCTGAGATAAGAGAAGGGTGGTACAGAATGGACAGAGTACCTGGGAAATACAGGGAGAGGAGAAGGCAGTATAGAGAGGATGGAGGCAATCAAGTATATAGGGAAGGGGAAAACTGGTATAGAGAGGGTGGAGGCTCTGAGGCATATGAAGAGCAGGAAAGGTGTTATATAGGTGTCAGGGACCAAGCAGACCAAGAAGACACTGAGCGATACAGGCAGTCCAAAGGCCATGTCATGGACCACAGCAGTCTGGACAGAGGTTGTGAAGGTCCTACATTTGTGGTCTGGTCCTCAGGAGACAGTAGTGTGAGCCTGCAGTCAGGCATCTGCTACACACAGTCCAAGACACAGGATATCAACAATTATGGCTGTGGGGAGCTGGAAGAAGCAGCCGCAGGACCCAGGATGTCAGCCAGGAGCAGCAGCAGAGCAGAGCGCTCGAGGGTACGCATGGGCCGGCCAGACTGGAGCCAGGTCTGGGAACAGGAGGCCGAGGAAACAAATAGGGTGGGCTCCGTGCTGCAGCGAAACAGCTTCTACAGACGGACGGCTCCCAGTGCCCTACGGCACTCAGAGTTTGTGCAGACCAGGAAGAAGCAGCAAGGTATGTGGGGAAATGCTGAGCGGTTGCCTTGGGTGTGCCTTTGCCTTGCCTTGGCACCTGGGCAGCACCAGGAGTCTGGCACAGGTGGGTGGCCAGCACAGCCGGGCTCTCATGGGAAACCCTGGGGCTTGCTGAGATGGGCATCATCATCGTTACCCCTCTGTACGGTCATCAATCTGCCCTGCAAGGGCTTTTTCTCCCCGTTCACAGAGGCCGAGGTGGGAGGGAAGCACAGGCAGCACAGACCCACAGCTTACTGCCGTCCTTTCGGTCGCTCTGTCATCTGTGCCCCAAGTGTTTTGGGTACACTCTAAAACCTGTGGAGCTGATTCATCTGCTCTCTCAGGGCCCTGAGGAGGTTCCTCATGGAGGAAAGGGTGAGGTGCTGGGATTATTTCCACTGCCTGCTTTATAAGCCATCGTGAACACATTCTGTGTGTAGGAATCAATTCCTGACCTTCCAGAGGGCAGGTATGGCAGCTTTTCACAGGCAGCGCAAAGCAGGAAATAGAGGAAGTTGTTTTAGCACTGAAACATACGTGGAGGACAAGTACTTGTGGTTGCATAACTACACATGGGCAGGACCTTGAGGCAGTTGTGTGTCAGGGGCTGTCACAGATGGCAGTGGTACCTCCTGCATCTCCAGCCCCTTGGTATACCAAGTGGTCCCTTGCCTGTGCTACAGCAACTGTGTGCCCTGTGTCCCTGAGCCATCTGTGGGTCTCCAGTCCCATCAGCCAGCACCCCTGGAGCTGGAGCGATAGAAGAGCTGGAGGGCTCAGGCTGTCTTGGCATGGGCAAAATCATTCCATTGATGCTGTGGCTGGGACAGAGTCAGCTGCAGACAGCTTTGTGGGGCTTGGCTCGCTGTTGCAAGAATATTAATATGTGTTGGGGAAGGGGCAGCTAGATGGTAGGGTCTGGGCAGAGGGACCAAAGGAGCCCTTCTTGGTAGACAGGCCTCCCTGCTGGGCAGCCAAGTGTCTGAAAACCAGTTTGCGCCTGTACCCTTTCTGCCAGCAGGCACCTGTGTGTGAATCCTCCATGAAGGGGGATTGAAATGCAGAGGACAACAGCACCACAGTACAACAGCCAAATTGACGGCAGAGCTGGAGGCTGTGGCTGCCTGTCAGCTTAGCATGAAATCTGTCCTCTGGAGGTATTTGATTAAGCAGGCTCCACCAGCTGCCCTGGTAGGGTGGGACTTTGCTCAGCTGCGTCCCCAGGGTGAGGGAAGGGAGAGGTTTTGCAGTGCCAGGATGTCCAAAGAGCAGTGGGGAAGCTAGGAGGAGCCAGGAACAAAGTGGGGAGGGAAACAGCCCACAGAGCCTTAGGAGGCTGGAGCAGTGCCAGCCTGGCCAGCTTTTGCGAGAGTTGGAGGGACAGACTGTGATGCCGGGTGAGAGCCTTCACTCCTCTGATGTTAAATGAGATGCTGCGTACACCCATGTGTGCGCTGGGAGGGGGTGCTGGATTTTATTCTCTGCTGTGGCAGGCTCAGGAGCGCAGGAATGACTGTGGGAGGTGCAGGGCAGGATGCCCTCACCAGCAGGGCCAGTGTCCCACAGCTGGAAAGGTGGGAGGAGGGCTCCAGGTGTTTTGAGACACTGTCCTGTGGCCCATTTCTGGTTGCTGTTACGTTCCTGTTATGTTCGTCCTCCTGCCCTGCTGGAGGACCACCAGCAGCCCTCCTTGGCATATAGGCTTTGCTGCTGTAGCTGCCTCAATGTAAGACCTCTCCAGCACCTGGGAGCCTCCCCAAATGCCCTTCCATCACACTTAGCAGCAGACACCCACCCTCCTGCTCAGCTGGTAGGAAAAAGTTGGCTCTGTTTTTCCCTCTGTGTTTGCTCTGGGCACCTTTTACAATGCTCTGCTTCTCTCCCAGGTTCCTCCTCCTGTCCGCAGAGTAACAGAATTTAGGATCTGAAAGCCCCAGTAGAGACGAGATGGTCTGATGTTTTCTGTAAGCAGAGTTATTACACTTCTTACAGATTTCTCTGTGGTGCAGCCTGGCGACAGCTACTTGGTTAGAGCATCTCTTCAGGGATGAGACTCAGATGTGTCTGTCTGCCTGCCACATCAACAGAAGGAGAACCCACCTGTCATAGCTTTGCTGCTTAGTCACCATCACTCTTAAAGGTTTTGCATGTTAATGTGTTGCATTTCAGCTCTGAACCCCAACCTTTTTCTACTAAATTAGAACTTTTTAGTTGATATTCTTCTCAGACATGTACTGTAATTAAGTTTTTTTTCAGTCTTCAGTTCTTTGTATCGAATAGAGTCTTAAAATAGTCATGGCAAAGTCTCACAGGAAGACCCTTCAGTATTTATTCTCCCTGATGCTCGCTCATTTTTCATTTCAGATGCTTCTAAAATAGTGGACTTCAGAGCTGCATGAAGCATTCTGGGTGGGTGTCAGCACTTGCTGGAACAGAGGTTTACCTTGCTGCACTCCTGTGCCCTTGTCCAAGGACCCCAGTCTGGCTTTGCAGCGCTTGGGGAACTCCTGCTGAGTTTTGGCCAACCAAGTAGAAACATTACTCCCCAGGATACAGTCCTGCGTGTGGCTGCATTTCTTGTCCCCATTAATACATTAATGAATTTGTCTGCGATAAACCTGCTTGGTTTGGATAACTCCATCTCATTCAGGATACCCTGGGTCACTCAGTGACTCATATGCCTCATCTTTAGTTGTGATTCTGTTGAACTGATGTTCAGTTCTCTACATGACAGCAGTGATTTTCCATTTACTTCAGAAATACTATGTAGGATCAAGCCTAAATACAGTCCCTGGAGAACCTGATTAGGAGTGCCCTCTTTTATGGATGTTCTCCACTGGCAGTAGCTTTTCAGGGTACCAATTAGCAAGGTCTTGTCTTTTCTTTTTAGAGGAAAGAAACAGAATATTTATTGTTTAATTTTGCCTTTTCGCCATTTGTACACCACCATATTACTTCACTTTTTTTCTGCATCGTAGCTTGGGACCATCCTCTGTTCACACTGAATGCAGTGGGGCTGGACAATCACAGGCTGTTTGGGTTGATGGTTGTAATCCTGTATGACATAGGGACATCCCCACCAAGCAGGCTCTGCACCAGACATCTTTGAGACATCAAGCAGTTCCAGTGGCCCTGGAGAAGTGTCCCTGTTCTGTTCCTTTTCAGCTCATTTTTATGGTTTGTCTGGATTTATCTCCTGCTGCGTGGTCTCAGGACTCTGCCAAGGCTGAATTCACTTCTGTGGGCTGAAATCCTCTTTTAACATTGCACCTGTCTGCTGCACCCCCGGCTTCCTTCTAAGGAGCAATGAGACACTGAATATATTCAGTCCATTGCTTTCGGAGCAGTGGATGTATTCTGTTACAGGCTTATTACCAATGTCCAGAGTGAGAGTTTTCAGCTGAGCCAGATCGTGCTCCTGGCAGCGAGTTTTAGCCTTTCCCTCAGATTAATTATTCCCTGCCCTAGTTTCATCCCCTCTCCTCTCTTGGTAGGCAGTGGCTCCTCCCCTCCTGGCGTCCACATACTTCAAATATTTGCAGCTGGTTTGTTTTGTCCTGAGTCACTGCTTGACTCTGCTGAGCTGTGAACCTGGGGCTGGGCTTGTCTTGCAGCTGGGTGCAGCTCCCGTCAGAGGTTCATGCTTAGGGAGCTGGTGCGAGGGGTTGTCCTCAGTGCTGATGGGCAGCACATCCCTCTCCAGATAGTGTTAGCAGCCTGGGTGCCCTGCGAGGGTGCGCCGTGTTGTGCTGCGGGGGATGCTGGCAGGTGAGCCCCGATGACGAGGAGTTGGGGGGCGATGTAGCCCTTTGGGTGAGCTCCCCAGCCCGTGTGTGATGAACATGCATCCTGTTGGATCTGGTCTTCATGGGTCAACTATGCTTCTAGAGTGGGGCAGGGAGAAAACCTCTAATCATGCGTGTGCTTCCCACTAGGAGGTAGGTAATAAGAATTAGCAGGTTAATGGAAAGAAAGTTGGTGACAGTGGCATTTCTGAGATAAGCATTATGAGCCGTGTGATTGCGATAGTAAATCATGGCCTCTACAGGAAGGACAGAAGTGGGAGTGTGCTGCATCTTGACACCTCGCTGCCAGGGGCTGGGTTACAGCTTGGTGTTGAATCTCCCATGTGTCAGTGGGAGAATTAGCAAAGCTCAAAAGCAGGCACTCCTGGGAGGCTGTCACAGACCATCAGACCATTCCAGAGAGCCAAAGACTTGTTGCAAATTCGCTAAAGGGACTAGAGAAAATGATGTTGTTAGGAGTTTTAATTTAGAGAGGCAGATTGCAGAGCTCACGCAACCTACAAGAGAACAAAATTTGAGTCTCTGAAAATGGTGATTGAGAACATTGTTTTTGGAAGGGTATTTCTGAATGTCTGTTTGGCATCTGTGTCATGGGTAAACACAAATTTGTCACTGGTTTGGAATTTGGTGGCTTCATTAGAAATACCAGTCTCATTCCTGCAGGCTAGTGGGGCCCATTCCAGCTGTGGTGTGTGTCTTTGTGCCTCCAAAGCTGATGGGCATGATGACTCAGATTGAAAGGTAACATTTACATAGAAAATCTGTGAAGTAAAATGGGGATCTGTTTAAAAAGCATTTACTAGATGACCAAAACCCACAGCTGTGAAATGGGTGGGTTTAGTTAAATGCTTAATAAGCCTCATTTAGGGAAAACTGCTACTAGAGATGCAAGAATGTGTGACAAACAGGAAAAAAGAAATTGATGGCAAACAACAGAGATGGTATGAAATACAAAAATGAGAGTTTTTAAAGGTGCCAGAAACAAATCCTAAGTATTACACATATTGGTCAGATAGAAGAGCCAAATATTAAAACCAAATTCGGTACTTGAATTTTTTGAACTGCTAGTGTTTGGAAAGAGGCAGGATGACTTTTGAGTTCATTGCTGAAGGAGGATGCTGGACTAATGATAAACAGCAAGAGTCCTAAGAGACTTGGCTGCAGTGTAGCCTTGTTTTTAAAAGAATCTTGAAATATTCAGAAACAGCAAGAAGGCCAGAGTAGAATTAATTTATAGGAGTTTTCAAAATAACGTGAATACCAATACGGTGTAAGAGTGTAGAACGGATGGCTACATCATGCCAGGTCAGGCAGGCTGAGCTGATGACTACTGTGGGCTTAAAACCTGTGCAGGGAAGGTTTTAATTTCCCTTCCACAGGCAGGGATTTGAGACTTGCAGAGGAAGGGTGTCACAGAGCTGGCAGTCTCATGAGTGTCAGTCAAATCCTCACTGCAGGGCGCTTTCTGAAAGGGCCTGACCTAGATTTACTTGCCTGGGGTTTGCTTGGTGGAGCGTGGGGACCTGCTGCATTTGCCAGCAGCACTGGGCATCCCCATCTACGTTTTGGTGAGCTGGAGCCAGATACATCATGTGGCTGCAATTTAGCTATGGCAAAAGCTGGAAGAACAGCAGGGTTGTTTGGTGGTAAACCCCCAAGATGTCCTGTACGAAGCTTCATCTGGTGGCATTTTGCCTGGAGATAAATGCAAAATCCTATTCTTTGGCCAAGCAGATGTAGTCTTTTCCATTTGTCTTCCCAAAAGCTGCTGCATGGGTCATTTCTGGCAGTTGTTCTGGCGAGTCTTCAAGATTTTTCTCAGGCCACCCGGTGCCTCAGTGTCAGCTCATCCACCCACCTCCTCTGGGTTTCGCATGCCTGTTTGCATTGTAAATTAACACCTTCCTGCTTCTTCCAGGTTGCCTTCCCACTTGAGCTTGCTCTCCCACAAAACAAATGCCATTCCTTAAAAAAAAAGTATCCTTCTTTAAAATGACTTGTTACTTTCTGAACTCTTTCAGCTGCAGAGACCTGCTGACTGTATTGTCTCGGTGTTTCTTTGTCCCTCCTGTACATGTGTCTGTCTCTTCAGGCTCCAAGTGCTGTGTCTTGGGAAGGATATCGCTGTTGGATGTTTGTGGAGGGCCTTGCACGGCAGGGCACAGTCTGCTAATGAGGCTTTGCAGATGCTGTGGAAATGCAAACAGCAAACTTTAACCCAGCAGCTGCTCCCAGGCCCTCCTCAAGGGCTTCTGTTGCATATGAGTTGATAAAGTTCATCACTGGGGACTTACCTGGTGGGGAGCCAAGACAGCCATTGGCTTGGCTGAACCTCCCCATTTCGCTTATGCAATTTGGCTCTGTTGGGGGGTAGTTTTAAGGATACTTGTCGATAGGAATCGGTGAAGCCTGCTTTTCTCAATAATTGCTTGCTAAATGTAGTGCTGGTTGTGCTGCTGAATCTTCCTCCATGGAGCTGCCCCTTTTGGCTCTCCCCAGGCTCAATTTCAAGGCAGAGCAGCAGCCAACAGCTTAGAGAGACAGGTATTTTCTCTGGACGTTTTCTGAGTGGGGTTTCCCATTTGCTGTGGCTGGGGAGGTGCCTGGGACTGATTTCAAAGTTGTTCTTTCTGCAAGAGGCACAGCAGTTCATCTGCAGCCCAGGTAGCTGCGAGAAGTTGCTGTTTGATGCCAGTGCTGGTGGTGTCTGTTGCTGCTGCTCTGCAGCAGGGAAGGCCTGCATGGTTTCGGTTAGGTATGGGCTGAGTCGCTGTCTCATCTCAGCCATGTTTCTTTTCTTTCTTAGGTCATTTCAGTGCAAAAACCCCAGCCTGGCAGGGCAGCAGGCAGGATGCTTGGGCAGAGGCAGCACTTTCCCATCCCATGTTTCATGCTGCTGCTGGTTCCTGCCATCACCCCACAGGGCACGGCTGGGGGCTGCCTGCCGGAGCAGGGCCTGCCCAGCGCCTGGGAGCACAGGGGTCTCTGGGGGCTGTGCTCGGTGGGTGCCGGGGTACCAGGGTATGTCCCGAGCCCTGCGGGGTGTCCCCGGGACCCCCCCAGGCTGTGCGGCTGTTGCCTGAGGCTGTAACCAGAGAGGTGAGGGACGTGGGGATCTGGAAGTGCCTGTCCAGCAAAAATATTTTTACAAATGCCTGAGCTGGAGCATGCCAGCAACCCTTAATAAAATCCCGTGGAGAGAGAGCAGCGGGGATCCGTGGGAGACGGCTGGAACAGGCGGGCGTTTGTCCGCTCAGCCATCGGCCTTGAGTCGGTACCCGGGGCAGTGCTGCTGCGGGGGCGCTGCCTGCGCTGGGGGGAGAGCGGGGGTGCGCCGGGGGTGCGCCTTTGGCCGGGGGGCACACGCTTTCCAAAGCGGGCAGGTGGGGTAGAAAGTAGCTGGGGCCCAGGAGTCTGCTGGGGGATAAAATGTCTCGGTGAAACCGGGAGGGGGCTGGGCCGCCCGAGAGCGGCAGGTGGGACGGAAAACCAGGAGAGAAGCCGCTGCCGGGGCCCCAGGCCGGGGAGGAGGGCGGCCGGCTGCCGGCACCCCTGGGAGCCGCGGGCATCCGCTCCGCGCCCCGGCGGCCTGTGGGGGCTGCTGCGGGCGGGGCGGCGGCCCAGGCACGGAGCAGGCCCCGGGGCTGTGCTGGGGGCCTCCCCGCCCCGGGGCCGCCCGGCCCGGCAGCGTGGCCGCCCGTGGGGTGCATCCGGCCGGGCCGCGCCGCCGAGTGCCCACCCCGGCCTTCCGGGCCCAGCGAGGGCTCCAGCTCCGGGCTTTGCCGCCGGCAGCACTATTGTGGGTGCCCGAGGCCGCCTTCGGCCATTCAGATGGAAATGCCCCGGGGCTGGAGAGCGGAGACCCTGTTCCCAGCCTGAGGGGAGGGGGCGGCCGCCATTGCCCGGCTGGGAGGGCGGTGAGGAGGGGAGCGGGGCTGCGCGGCCCCACGGCGCCTGCGGGAGCGGCAGAGCTGGGGAGCGGAGGTGGGAGAGGGGCCCCCACAGTCATCTGGGGCCGGGGCCTGGGGCAGCGCAGTGCTGCCTGGTGCCCGCTGTCCTGGCGCCGGGGACATGGCAGCATTGCTGGTGCTGCGGGGGCAAGCTGTGGGGGCTGCCTGGGAGTGCCAGGGATGGCCTCTCTGGAAAAGTCCTTGGATGGACGGTCTTGCACTCTAACAGTCATGTTTGGCAGTCTCATAGATTTGAGTGTGGCACAGTTCAGGTGCTACTTGTCTCCTGTCCTTGCATTCCTTTTGGAGGATGCTCATCTTACTTGTCTGTCTTGCAGAGATGACTCTCCTGTCCTCCCAGACACCATCACTGGAGTCCTCAGCTGCCACTGAGAGCCCAGAGCAAAGGATGCTGGAGAAGAGATCCAAGGTTATTGAGGAGCTGCTCCAGACAGAGCGGGACTATATCAGAGACCTGGAGATGTGTGTGGAGAGGATCATGGTGCCCCTGCAACAGGCACAGGTAGGAGCAGGGGGGACAAACTGTGGTGCGGCACTAATGGGATGGGGTAAGGATACTGAGTGCACTTTGTTCTCAGAGGCAGCCAGGCAGCAGGATGGGTTCGAACCCATGGAGGAAATTCAGCTATGCTGAGGGGAGCAGGATGGTTCTCACTGCTCCCTGCACTCACAGCAATAGTCCATCTGTTTTGGGATCCTGCTGAGTTCACTATTGCTGAGAGCAAGAGACCTGGCAGAAAGTAGCACAGATTCATCTTCTGGGGCAGGAAATGTTCCTTTTCATTTGGTTTGTAGATTAAATTCATTGTCAGGAGAAAGAAAATACGGGGTCTTGGTATAGGGACAGAGTTGGTGAGAGGAAAGGGAGAATGACAGGTGAACAGAGGCAGGGATGAAATTGCTGGGAAAGAGGACACTCTAGAAGGATGCATAAGGACTGCAAGTTTCAGTGCACTTAGGGGATCAGGGAGTGAGTGCAGAAGTCACTGTGATGGGAGGAGGTCACATCAGGTGGCTGCTATGAAACTGAGGACTGATGGGTTGCAGGAGGGCAAGGAGGGGGCTGTTGGGTCTGACGGGGACATGTTCCCCCATCCAGGACGTCTCTCTTCCCGTTCCCCAGATGCAGAACATAGACTTTGAGGGTCTTTTTGGAAACATCCACATGGTAATTAGCTTCTCCAAGCAGCTGCTGTCCACCTTGGAGGCTTCAGATGCCATCGGTATGAATTCTGCTGTTAGCTTTTCTCAGTAGATTGGGATGGGTTTTGCTAGTGGTGGGGCAGAAAAATGTAAATGGTGGGAGAGGATCACGGGGGTTGGGCTTCCTCCCCATTGGTCCCCATTGCCACTCATCCAGCAAAGAAGCCAAGGAGATCTGTGTTGGTTGAGAAGCATGGTGCCTGTGGCCCTCCGTGGCCCCTTGCCCCAACGTGAGCCCCACTTCTTGCTTCTGCGCTGCCAGGTTTTGCTACTCAGGCCTTGGGCAACCTGTGCCTTTGCTCTCTGTGTGGTTCCAGTGGCCAGTGTCCCCACTTCTCACCCCTGGGAGACCTGGATCAATTGAGCTGTCTGTACTAGTGGGTGATGAGGAGACATTCTGGGTGCTCTAGTAGCACTGTCTTCTTGAGTTTCTGTGTGGAATGAGGATACTGGTTGTCTCACCATGAGACGTGCTGGTGTTGCTGGAGGCAGCTGGGGACCAGGAGTCACTGAAATACTGCCTTGCTGCTGTCTGCAGGGCCAGTGTTCCTGGCACAGCGTGCAGAGTTGGAGAGCGTCTACAGGGTGTATTGCCAGAACCATGATGAGGCCATCGCACTGCTGGAAACCTATGAGAAGGATGAGAAGATGCAGAAACTACTCCTGGACCTGCTGGATAGTCTCAGGTTGGAGCCTCTGGCTGTGGCAGCCAACAGGCTGGGCTAGGGGGGTTAGTCTCCAACGTCCCTGTCCCTGTACTAGCAGTGCTTGGACAGTTCAGGTGGTAACAGAGAAGGAGGCTGGCTGTGTCACTGCATAGTTGACCAGGCTCTGGGTTCAGATAGCTCCCTGCCCCAATGCACAGGTGCTGGGACACCTGTAGGCCCCCTAAAGCTCTGAGCAGAAGCCACCAAGGTACAGAGAAGGTGGCATGTCCTGGATTGAGGGCTCCTGTTTCTTAAGCCCTACCCCACCATGGCTGGTGAGGAAGGAGCCGCTTTGCCTGGCTCAGTGACTGCTAGAGCTCCAGCTTGTGGAGGTTAATGCCCCAGGAGCCAGCAACACTGGCTGCTGCTCTGGGGGGACAGGGCTGCCCACTGCCCTGGCAGCATCACTGTGGGACAGGGAGAAGGCTCTGGCTGCAGGATTGCACGCCTGCCACCCCATTAACCCATTGCTTTTCTTTGCTTTTTGGCACTCTGTGGGCCTGCAGGAGCCTGTACAGTGAGTGGTAAGTGCATCCTTCCTTTTAGTCCCCCGCTTGTCTGTCTTAGCCTGGCTGCTCCCTTGTAACTAACCTCCTACCACTGGCTAGGTGCACGCTGGGGGGCCCTAACTGTGCCTAGTGGAGGCATGTCTGGGAGGAGTGGGATGTCTGGGGCATGATCACAGCAGAAGCAATGGGTGGGCTACACAGGCAGGCAGCACAGATGATGAGGTGAGGGGAAGTCTTGGGCAGGAAACAGGTTTTGGGAGCCATCAGCCCCAAGGAGCCAGGAAGGCCCTGCACTGACTGTGGTCCTGAACACAGTCAGTCTGTCCTGCACTGGGGGACAGATCTGGGCAGTTGAATAGTGGGACAGTCTGAAGCAAGTTGTGTTCTGGTAACTGCGGTAACTGTACCTATGTGGGATTTCACGGTGGGTCTGGTAATGGAGAGGATCCTGACTGGGAAGGGTCACTTGGTGTGAGTGAGGTCTGAAAACCTGGGGTTGATCTGGGAGCACCTATGAGTGAGAGCATCTGAGAGTTCAGGAGTGCAATGAGTTTGGAGGTGAGGGTGGCGTAACTTAGGGAGTATGGTGGGTTTAGAGGCATTGGTGTTCTGGGTCTGGTTGGCATTGGTTTGAGGGGGCAGAATTTGTGTGGCAGAGCTGGACTGAAACCTGGTGCATCTCCTTTGTCCCACCTTCCCAGGGGCTGCACAAACTACATTAACTTAGGCTCCTTCCTCATCAAGCCAGTGCAAAGGGTGATGAGGTACCCACTGCTGCTGATGGAGCTGCTGAATGCCACCCCTGAGGCTCACCCTGACAAGGCACCACTCACAGCTGCTGTCCTCGCAGTCAAAGAAATCAACGTCAACATCAACGAGTACAAGCGCCGGAAGGACCTGGGTGAGTAGCTGGGTAGTACTAGGGGGAGACAGGAGTGGCTGTGTTGAGATTGGTGACTGTTGGCTCCTGAGCCTTGGCTGGCAACCACAGTCGTGGAAGGAATCTGCTCCCAAAGTCTGTGCACTCACAGAAGGGCAGTGGAAGAGTTGCATTTAAAAAACCTGAGCATGAGTACAATACTTAAAGTAATGCAGCATACATCTGACTTCAGCTGTTTCTTGTGGTACAGGGATATGTAACGTATGCAGTTGCTGTTCATATGACTATTAAATGAAAACAAAAATAATAAGACAAAAGAATATATATTTAAAGTTTAAAAATGCAGTTTTAAACAACACAAGCAGGGAATTAATCTGCTAGGGCAGTCTCTGTGTTACTGATATTTGGAGACTTAAGTTTGAAGGAATATCTGTAGACAGGACAGAATCGCAGAGGGGCTGGCAGCAAGAGCTCTCTGAGGTCTGCTGTCCAACCTCCTCCTGCTTTGAGCAGGATTGTCCCCAACGCTGGCTCTGATCAGCCATCGCTCCCTCCAGCAGATTCTCACTGACCCCCAAGGATGGAGCTTTCACAGCCTCTGCTTTCTTGTGCCGGGGCTGCACCACCTTTAGGGTGAAGCAGTGAAGCTGTGCTCCCTGATCTACCCTGAAGCTCCCAAGCTGCCATATGTGGCCATTGCCCCTCCTTGTGTTGCCTGGCACTGCTCAGAAGAGTTCAGCTTCATTATCTGTGTAGCTGCCATTCAAGTGGCTGCTGGATGTGAGCAGATCCCACTCTGCCTTCTCCCAGGCTGAGCCCACCTGACTCCCCCATATCTCTCTTGACCTGGGGGCACCAAAACTGAACATGGTATCCAAGTGCAGCCTTCTTGAACTGAACAGAGGGAGAAAACTATTTCCTTTGACCTGCCAGCCACCCTTCCTGTTTTCCCTTTGAAGCTCTTGACTTACACAAGTCTAACACTTTATTCTTTCCACATAGCTCCACTGAAGCTGAGAGGACATATGCTGCCTGTAAAGCTTGCTTATGTTTGCTAAAGAAGCAAAATAAATACCTTCTGTGTGTACAGTGGTTATTGTACACCATCTCCTATGTCATCTTACATTAACACTATGCATAATCCTATTTAAGAATTTGAGTGGTGGTTCTACAAACTGTAGGGCATATCAGGAGCCAAAAAGGGTATTACAGGTGGCACAGTGCTGGATTTCAAGATGATGTATGGTATGATATGATATTTTACATGGGCATGTAGTGATAGGACAAGAGATAATGGCTTTAAACTGGAAGAGGGTAGATTTAGATTAGATGCAAGGATGAAATGCTTTACTGTGAGGGTGGTGAGGCGCTGGAACAGGTTGCCTAGAGAAGCTGTGGATGCCCCATCCCTGAAGGTGTTCAAGACCAGGTTGGATGGGCCTTTGAGCAACCTGGTCTAGTGGAAGATGTTCCTGCCCATGGCAGCAGGGTTGGAACTAGATGACCTTTAGTGTCCCTCCCAACCCAACCCATTCCATGATTCTGTGATGTATGTGGGGTACCTGGCACTGTAAAGGCTTAGGGAAGGGGAGAGCCAGCAAGGCAATTGTTGATGAGGCACTGGAAGACATGGGTGTTGTGCTGACAAGGGTTCTGATTTCTACATCAATCTCTTTAGTACTAAAGTACCGCAAAGGGGATGAGGATAGCCTTATGGAGAAGATCTCCAAGCTCAACTTCCACTCTATCATCAAGAAGTCCAACCGTGTGAGCAGCCACCTCAAGCATCTCACAGGCTTTGCACCCCAGGTAATTTACATCAACTGCCAAGTGCACTTACACCCTGCAGTGCTTCTGTGGTGGTATCTGCTGTCCCCCTACACCTGCTACTTCCCCGATGAGTGACTCTGATCCTGGCCAGCAAGGCAGAGTGAGCTTAGGGTCTGAACCACCCATCTCTGCTGTCTGGCTTGTGAGCAGGAGGCCCCACATCTTGCACTCTGCGGGGTGCTGGAGTCCTGCATTGCCTCCCTTGAGATGTTTTCTCTCACAGCTGAAGGATGAAGCCTTTGAAGAGACAGAGAAAAATTTCCGAATGCAGGAGCGGCTGATCAAGTCCTTCATCCGGGACCTTTCCCTCTACCTGCAGCACGTCCGGGTGAGTCAGTCTGGGTGTGATGCCTAACCCACGGGGCTTGCTGTGCACTGCCCCTCCTGCCTGCATGGTGTGTGGCCAGTGCTCCTGCCCTCAGCCCTGCGACTGGGGTGGTCTCTGAGAGTCTGGGCTGCCCTGGGAGGCCTTTTCTCCTGGGCAGCAAGCATGGCTGTGCTGACTGTGTGTCCCTGGTGCAGGAGTCAGCTTGCATGAAGGCCCTGGCAGCAGTGAGCATGTGGGACCTGTGCACAGAGAAAGGCAGTGGGGACTTGGACCAGTTCCAGAAAGTGAATCGGCTCATCAGCGACCAGCTCTTCTCCGACTTTGTGAGTGAGGCTGTGTTCTAGTGTGCTGGGGGCACCCTTCTGGGGCCTCCCTGGGGGCCGGCTGCAGATGGGCATCCCCTGGGAGGCTGCAGGGAGAATTAACACAGTGTGGAAGAGGTGTGAGTGCTCCTGTTTGGCTCTTCCCTCCTGAGAGCTTTGATGCCTGTGGGTTTGTGATGTGTATTGAGTGTGCCTGTTAGTTACACATTTTTTCAGCCCTAACTGAAATGTTACAGCTCATTACGTGAGTGGTTCAGGTACTTCCCATAGAGTTGCCCCACGCTGGCATATTTATGTAAGATTGTAGAATAGTTCCTGTTGGAAGGACTGTGGAGCTCTGGTGGGTGCCATCAGGAAGATGGACCCCGTGCTGCCCTGGGGAGGTTTTGTGCTGGAGGGTGAGCTACTATGTTCGTTCACTGCACAGTGAGAGAGCGCACCTTGACTCACCTGGTCTCTGCATCTCTGCCCACCAGAAAGAGCGGACAGAGCGGCTGGTGAGCTCACCCCTGAACCAGCTGCTGAGCATGTTTGCGGGGCCCCACAAGCTGGTGCAGAAACGCTTTGACAAGCTCCTTGACTTCCACAACTGCACGGAGCGAGCGGAGAAGCTGAAGGACAAGCGAACGCTGGAGGAGCTGCAGTCAGCCCGCAACAACTATGAGGCCCTCAACGCCCAGCTGCTGGACGAGCTGCCCAAGTTCCTGCGCTTCGCCAAGGAGCTGTTTGCCAGCTGCGTGCGGGGCTATGCTGAGGCACACTGTGACTTTGTGCGCCTGGCCTTGGAGGAGCTGAGACCCCTGTTGTCGGTGGGTTCCTGGAGCACAGCCAGCACTCTGGGCTCAGGGCAGTGCTAATCCCCGCGTGGGGCTTGTCCCCGAGCCTCCCTGGGACTCGTCCAATTGCGGGGGAAGCTGCTGCTGCAGTTTCAGGTCCCAAGTGCCTTGGGGAGGGCTGCTGTGGGATGCTCTCAGGGCAGGGTTGTGGGGTCACAATCCAGTTGTGCACAGAGATGGTGAATGCTGTGGCTGTTCCTGGAGCAGTGGCAGGAGAGGATTTGCCTGGGAGAACCTCAGGTCATGAGTTTGGGGAGAACTCAGAGCTGGGTCAAGACAGGACTGCAAATGTGGGCCTGATGCAAGTCACAAGCAAGACTCAGAGCCCTGCCTGGCCTGGGAGCTAATGTGGTCTCTGCTGTAGCTCTTGAACACTTCTCCCAGCATCTGTCACCTAACCATGACCTCCAAACTTGCTCTGGTTCCAGTTACTGAAGGTGTCCAGCAGGGAGGGGAACCTCATTGCTATCTTCCAGGATGAGCACAGTCGAGTCCTCCAGCAGCTTCAGTCCTTCACCTTCTTCCCAGAGTCCCAGGCGGCTCCCAAGAAGCCTTTTGAAAGGAAGAGTGTGGAGCGGCAGTCTGCCCGGCGGCAGCCCCTTATTGGCTTGGTGAGTTCCCTCTGCCCCGTGTCAGGGCTTGCATTGCCCAGGGCAGCCGCTCATGCCCACCTTGTTCCTCTGCAGCCTAGCTACCTCCTGCAGTCAGATGACATCCGAGCTGCCCTCCTGGCCCGCTATCCCCCAGACAGTCTCTTCCAGGCAGACCGCAATTTCAATGCTGCCCAAGACCTGGATGTCTCACTGCTGGAGGGAGACATCGTGGGTGTCATCAAGAAGAAGGACCCCATGGGCAGCCAGAATCGCTGGCTCATAGACAACGGGGGTAAGTGGCTGCTCCCTGCCCTTGGCACCTGCTGTGTGTCCCCTCCTCTGGTCCCCCTGTGCCCCAGTCTGAACTCCCTTCCTCTCCCTCTCTGCAGTGACCAAGGGCTTTGTGTACAGCTCCTTTCTGAAGCCTTACAACCCACGCCGCAGCCAGTCAGATGTCTCTGTCGGCAGCCATTCTTCCAACGAGTCAGAGCACAGCAGCTCCTCTCCCCAGAGCAACACCACACTGACCTTCAGCCCCAGTGGGGCGGCCGTCACCTTCACTCAGAAACCCCTGCAGGACTCAGCCTCCCTGGCAGACCTTTACCAGTCCCCACAGCCAGCCACGGAGGTGGACTCCCCCTCTCTGCCCCAGCTTGGCTCTGGTGACAGGACAGCCCCACTAGAAGCTGGTACAGTGACATCTCAGCGCCGCTACAGCCGCCCTGAACTGAGCTGCAGCCCCAGCTCTCGCAACGGGCACCTCACCAAAGCACATCTCAGGCCCGCAGCCTTGGTGGAAGACAGAGACTCTGGGCTGGAGAGCAGTGAGTCAGAAGGCAACCAGGTGAGGCCCCTCAACCTCCCCAGGCAGCTGGGGATGCCAAGGACTGGTCCTATTGCTTGAGGGGGGGCTGAATCATCCTCCTCCCTGGCAGTGACCAGGGAGAGGTGGGACTTGGAGGCTATTTTGTCCCAAAAGGCTGAGATGGAGGATGGGACCTTTTCTCCCAGTGGCAGAAGTGCAGAGGCAGAGAACTAGGCTGCCTAGGGGTGGGCACGTGAAGGCAGGGCAGCTCTGGCAGAGGCCAAGACAGGGTTGTGGTGTCGCTGTTTGGGGAGAGGAACAAAAACTGACACATCCTGTGCAATGCCACAGCAAGGCTGGGCTGGGGGCAAAGCCCACAGACTTCATGCAGACCCTGCACGGCCATCCAACTGACACTCTCCCTCTGTCTGGCAGGTCTATTATGCTCTCTACACCTTCAAAGGCCGAAACACCAACGAGCTGAGTGTGTCAGCTAACCAAAGACTCAGGATCCTGCAGTTTGAGGACATCACAGGCAATCAGGAGTGGTGGCTGGCCGAGGCGCATGGGAAACAGGGCTATGTGCCCTCCAGTTACATCCGGAAGACAGAGTACACGTGAGGCAGCGGGCAGGAGCCTGCACCCCATACCTTGTTCCTGCCAGGACTGCCAGGGGCCTCAGGGAGGCTGGCCAGCCCTGCAGCCTCTACTGCTCGCCTTGAGGCTGTGTCCCTCGCAGCCTTGCAGTGCTCCTGGGCCCCAGCATGCTGGCTGCCACTTGCTCTTCTGGGAAGGAAGAAGGGTGGGCTGGCAGGGCAGGCAGGAGCATGCAGCTTCTGTGAGGGCAGGGGTGAGTTCACCTATGCTGTTTGAGTCTCCTGTGTCTGTCCAGGAGCAGGGGAGCAAAGCCTGGGGCCATGACCCAGGAGGGTAAGGCTCCACCAGGGCTGAGGAGCTGCTGTAGGTTTAAATTGTGGAAGATTAGTGCTGAGTTTCTGGAGCCCATCTTCAGCCCAGTAGTGTTAAAAGCAGCCAGGGCCCTTTGAATCTGGTCCCTGTGTCTTCTTGGCAGCAGCAGCAGAAGCCTGGTCTTGCCTGTCCATGCAGGACCTCGGCATGGGACATCCGCACGCTGCCTGGAGAATCAGCTCTGAGGTTCTGTGGGAGTAATTGAGCTGCAGGGCTGGGATGGGCCCAGCCTCTGAAACCCCCTACAGCAGGTGCTTCATCCCTGTGCTTTGTCTCCCAGGGGCTTGGGCCTCTCTCAGCTCTGCTGCTAGCAGCAGCCATTGGATTCTCACCCTCCAGGTGGGCCAGAGTTCCAGAACACCATCTTCCCTTGACAGCACAGTATCTCCAGTGCCCAAAACCTACTTGTCTTCACACTGGTATCCCTGGGCTGGAGCAGGGCAGAAGGCAAAGCACAGGCTTTGTGTTTCAGAAAAATCACAGCCTGATTTTCTGGGGGCTCTGACCAGGGTTGTCTAGCCTGTGCCTTCCTGCAGGGCACCGGAGACGCTGCTGCCATTCTGGGAGGGAATGCGGTGCCCTTTGCTGGCGTGGTGTGTCTTACCCGCTGCTGCCGTGCCCTGGAGGAGGGAAGCGGGAAGCTCCCTTCTCTTGGGGTAGTGTTTGTATCCCCTGTACTGCTGCTCTGTAAATAAAGATTTACCCTTGTGTATAGGAGGTGCCTGTGCAAGTGTCGGGACAGTCGGGAGGAGTGCCTGGCCAGTTCTGGGCTCAGGGCAAAGCCCACAGACTTCATGCAGACCCTGCAGGGCCAGGAAGAACATGTACCTTTCGGTGAGGTCCAGCATGCTTCTGCCTTGGTGTTTGTGCCAGCTGCAGCTCAGGCACTAGGAAACACTCAGAGGAAAGTTCATTAAAATGAAGCGGTTGCACTGCTTTCTCCCCCCACTGCACGTTACATGACTCAGCTGGGGCTGCAGGTGGCTTTGGGCTTTCCTACCACCGGCCACGGGTGAAGGGGTTTGCCCTGCTGTGAGTGGGGTGGGCAGCATGCACATGGGCACAGGCTACCTGCATGCCAGCCGATGTCACTGATACAGCTCCCGCCTTTCCTGCCCAAGAACAGGGAAGGGTCAAGAGTCTGTCAACAGTAACCACTGTATTTTGCGTGTGTACATGTCAGTGTAGCACATACATGAGCCTGCACCTCCCCAACTTGTCTCCACCACCATCAGGTTTGTAGTCTGGAGCCACAGCCCAAAATCTGCCCCATTAGTGGTTACAATAGCTCCAGGGACTTCCTCATTTATTTGCACTACAAGCAAAGGGAGCTGTAGCCACAGGGAAGGCAGGCAGGCTCTGGCTTCTCCACCTCCACTGCCAGAGAGTAGTGTTCATACCTGGGTATAGCTTTGCTACTTGTTTGGGACTCCCCACCCACGTTCGTCTGCCAAACCTGTGTTAGCAGCTTCCCCCAAACACTGGCTAGGTTTCAAGCTAAACCAGGGCTTATTTAACATGCCTTAAAGTCAGACTTCTAGTTGGAACACTAAAAAGTTACAAAAAAGTAAATAAATGGTAACGTTCACTCTTAGATTAAACCTTACAATTCATTCTACAGTGCTGGAGCATCTCAGCTAGGTTCCCCTGGCACGATGAAATACAAAAACTAAGACCCCCAAGGGGGTCATGGTCTCCCTGCCTGGAAGGTAACTTTTTCCCTTTATACCGGAATAAATTATGCAGCTCCAGACCCTTGCGTGCAAGGTAGCAAGGTTAACAGCTCACTTGGGTCCAGGTCCTCTGTCCCTGACAGCCAGAGAAGCCACCCTCTCCGCTGCCTGGCTGCAGGGAGACACCGGTGCCTACTTGGTGAGTGCCAGTGGGAGGGAGCTGCCCGTGCAAGCACCCACACACTGCTCTGCTCCACCTACAGCATGGTGGTTTCTGTGTTCATGATGCCGGCATCCTTTGCCATTGCGGAGAAGACACCCTGCTTCTTGAGCAGCTCCTCAGGGCTGTCGTATTCCACAATCCTCCCAGCCTGCAGCACCATCACCCTGGCAGCAGGAACAAAAAGGCCTGAGCTCCCGGGATCTGAGCTGGTAGCAGCGCTGGCACAAGCACCACGGCCCCACCGACCCTCACTCCGACAGCCACGTCATGCGGTTCATCTCGGCGCAGAGGTGAGGCACAGCTCTCCTCCCTGTGCCAGCAGGGTGACACACTTAAGGTGTCAACAGCAAACACCTCTATGGCCTGTTGCTGTAAAGAAGGATCCCCAGAAATGTTTCTCGCCACAAAGGCGTAACTACTGCATGGCCATCCTTGTCATCCCTCTGTTCTCTCCTAGAACCTCTGTATATTGCTGTCCCGGGCACTGCATCCACCCCTGCCCCTCTGGCTGCATCCTTGATCCCGACCCTTGCCCCACCATGCTGCCCCACGGTACCTGTTGCTGTCCATGATGGTGTGGAGGCGGTGGGCAATAGTGAGGACAGTGCAGTCTGCAAACGCGTTCCGGATTGTTGTCTGAATTAAGTGATCTGTTTCCAGATCTACAGCTGCTGTTGCTTCGTCCAGGATGAGGATCTTGGCTTTGCGGAGAAGGGCCCGGGCCAGGCACACCAGCTGCCTCTGCCCAACACTGGGATGACATGGAGAACATGAATTACTAGGCAGACACCAGCATGGCTTCTGCAAGCCTACTGCCACATGCTGCCCTGAGCCCACCACCATGCCTGCCCGGCCTTCCCCCAGCTGATCATCAGCCACCCTGGGCACCATGTCCCTCAGCATCTTGCTCTCTGGGCCACCACACCATGGAAGGGTTAGCTCACACTGGCTCTGTGACAGCTCTGACTCCTGGACCCTTTTCTCCCACCTTCACCTCCCAGAAGCTTCTGTGCCCTTGTCCCTGGGCAGACACTCTACTGGAGGCTGCTGTCCCAGGCTGGTCCCTGGGACCCAGGGAAGGGCGGGAGCTGGGCATGCCTCCACTGCTCTGCTCACCTCAGGTTCTCCCCTCCCTCGCTCACAACATGCAGCAGCCCCTCAGGAAGGTCTTTCACATATGTCTTCAGGTGGGCTAGCTCAAGGGCCTTCCAGACCTCCTCGTCTGTGTACTGGTCAAAAGGGTCCAGGTTCATCCGCAGGGTGCCAGTAAAGAGGATGGGGTCCTGCCAGGGACAGCACCGTGCTCAGTCACACCACAGCCATTCATCAGGGGCGACGGCTCCAGGCCCCCGAGGCTGGCCCCATCCTGCCCACGCCGCTGCTGCAGCTGGGCAGGAGGTGGTGGTGCCATGCTCACAGGCCCTTGGAGTCTCTGCAGCACCCAGGAATGCACTAAGGGCAACGCATCCCCAGGGAACAAAGCCAGGGAGGCTGCACAGCAGTGGAACATGGAAAGGCAGGGATCAGCTCACCTGGGGGATGATGGTGAGGTTCTGGCGCAGGTCGTGGAGGCCAATTGTCGCTATGTCCACCTCGTCAATGATGATTGTCCCTCCAGCAGGCTCCAGCACACGGAATAGGCAGTTGGTGAGGGAGGATTTTCCAGCCCCAGTCCGGCCCACAACCCCAACCTGTGGAAGCAGCTACTTAGACCAGCTGACAGGGTTAAAGGAAGCAGAGCATATGCTCTCCATCTTGGTGTGGTGGGACTTCCAGCCCTGCATCTGAAATCACCATCTCCCAGATGGTCTCTGGTCCCTGCCCTGCAGTTCGAGTTCCCAGGAGTCACAATCCTGTCACCATCCCTCCCCAGCCTACAGACTGAAACAACTTCAACACAGTGCTGCTCTGGAAAGAGTGGAGTGAAGGCAGAGAGGTCCTCACCTTCTCAGTGCTCCCAATAGTGCAGGTGATCTCCTGAAGAACCAGATCCAGCTCAGGTCGGTAGCGAACTTTGTAGTCAATGAACTGGATCTCACCTCTGCTGGGCCAGCCAGGAGGTGGTCGCTTTTCTGTCACCCATGGAGCCTGGAGGCATAAGAGCATTAGAGGGGTTGCACCCTGTGATACTGGCTAGCACCAAGCTGTGCAGCAGGTGTTTGTCTGGACCCTGGTCTCCTCACCTCGTTCTTCACCTTCGTGTACTCATGTACACGCTCCACAGCCACAATGTTCGTCTCCAGCTCTGAAGAGGTCCGCACCAGCCAGTTCAGTGTCTGCGTCACCTGCATGGCACAGCCAGAAGATGCAGAGCTCAGTGGGACCCAGGAACAACCACCTCCCACCTCAGCTGAGGGACTCAGCCTGGGTGCGAGCATCCCTGGCCTGGCCCCTAACTCTCCACTCCCCAGCAACAGCCCCCTCTCCCCAGCCCTTCAAAAGCTTTGCTGCAGCTTCTCTGATCCCAACAGGACCATGCTCCTCCCCACAGCAGCAAGTATCCCCCTCACACTGGGATGTGTTTTCCCCTGGCTCCATAGCAGCTCCCCAGCTGATGGGACACCCCAACTAATGTCCTCTCCATGGATCAAAGCTGGAGACATCCTGCAGCCAGCCCAGAGCTCCCAGGAACAGTCCTGTCCTGGAATCAGAAAAAGCTTTCGTTGACTCACATTGAGGGCAGAAGAGACAGAAAGACCCACAATGCCGCCTTCCAAAGTGCCCTTTGAAATCACTGCCAGAAGTGCAGAGAAGAAGACCACCAGGCTCCCAACAAACTCCAGACGGATGGCCAGCCACCTGTACCAGGAGAGGATAGCTGAGGGGTGGTGGGAGAGGCATCAATCATCAACACAGGGCCCGCCAGTAAGTCCAGCACCCCACCACCATCCCTGCGCATCCAGCCCTGAGCCCAGCGCTGTACACATGGTACCTGCACCCACACAGCATGTGATTTGTGGCCAATTCTGCAAGCAGATTCATTGCATCTGTCAGTCCCCCCGTGTCTCACACATAACCTCCTGTGCTGGTAATGCCATGTATCAGAGGAGCCCCAGCTGTACAACCCTCAAACATCCAAAGCATCTACCAGTAATATATCAACACCACAGTGCCCCCATGGCACCGCCACCTGGCCTGGAGTATCAACCTCTTCCCTGAACCCACTGAGAGCATCTCAGCCCTTGACAGTGCAGCTCAACCTGCTCAGGCTCTGGGCACTTTGTGGGGGGCAACACTCTGGTTTTCAAAATCAACCTAAAATGTCCCCTTCCCACATATGGTGTCCCAATCCCAAGCTCCCCAGTTCCTACACAGACCTTCTGTCCTAAGATCAAGAGGGAGGACTGCAGCATCTCAGGGACCTCCCTCAAGACCCAGAAGCCCATGGACAGAGGTGCTGCAGGCTGTGCTGTGGCATAAGAAATAAAACTCACCGATTTGAGATTATCCAGGAGTAAACACTTTTCTGATTTATGTCCATGGTGCTCTCATTTTGCTTCAGGAACCGTTCTTGGTGTCCGTAGGCACGTATCACGGAAAGCCCTGACACTGTCTCACCGAAGTGGGAGTAGATGGGAGACCTGGTGACAGAATCCAGACGCCGTAGCTGGCGTGACGTGGAGACATAGAAGCGCTGAAATGAAGCACACAGCTTGGTTACCAACACAAAGCTGACAGCAACAAAAGATACTGCTATAAGCAGGGCAGAAGCTTTTCCCAAGCTCTGGTTACTCACCAGCACAAAATAGTAGAAGATGCTCAAAGGAATAATAACGAGAGCGAAGAATGGGGTGGCCAAGGAAATCATGAGCAATGTGCTAATGATGGCCATGAAACAGGAGAGCCAGCTGCGGAAGGACATGGGAATGGTCTCATCTATTGTGAAGATGTCCTGGAGCATTCAAAGAAGTAGGGAGAAGCAGTCAGTAATCCCAGCGAGAGGGAGAAACCCAAAGGCCCCAAACCTACAGGGTTCCTACATGCTCATGTAGCAACACAGTGCTAGACACTTGCAAAAATATTGGATGACAGTGAGTTGGTGTTAGAATCACAACCCCATTCAGGGCCATAGCTCTTAGCTTGGGAACGGCTGATTTAACAGACAAGCTTTCTATAATATTCCCCTTAGCACAGACCAGCTTTGGAAACTGTATCTTCATCCGGACCCAGGATGCACGAGCAGGAATTGAGGCAGAAAGAGGGACAGGGCTGACTCCAGGTCCACGCAGGTGCACCCAGGTCTCCAGCTAGTCATCGTCCATCTCCTAGCTGGGCACCACAAACTCCCTCATCTCAGAGTAAACCAAGCAGGCCCATAGGTTTGATCTCAAGAGCAATTTTTATTTCCAAAAATCAAGTGGTGGCACCAAAGGAGGAAGTGGAGTAGCAGCACACTTGAAACTACCTGTTTGTGTTCTCCCTCCTTTCTCATTTTCTCTTTTTTTTTTTTTTTAATGAGCTTCATTTACATAAAAAAGAACGCATATTTTGCTGAAAGTCCATAACCAGGACATGTCAGTGTGTGACATGAGCTCTAGGCTCCCACCTCTCTTGGTAAACTACTCTGGACCTCTTCAATTTCTCAACATCCCTCTAGACCAGGTGGCCCCAGAACAAGACACAGTATCCAGGTGTGGCCTCCCTAGCACTGAGCCGAGGAGATAACAACTCCTGCAACTTGCTGGCCACTCTCCTCCTAGTATAGCCCAAGATGTCGTTTGCCTCACAGCCAGCCTCGCATCCACCGTGCCCTTCTTGTCCCTTCCAGGCCCTGATCTGGGCTCATCTGTGCAGTGTTGAACAGCAACAGAGTTATGCCACCACCCAATGCTCTCCAGACCTGCTGGAACACTTTCTTCATGTTGGGGCTGTTCTCTTACCTTGGCAAACCTATTGACAATGCGGCCGGTCGGGGTTGTGTCAAAAAAGCTCATGGGCACACGCAGGATGTTGCCGAGCAGTTGCTGATGCATGACCCGGGAGGCTCGCATGGCACCATGAGCAGAAAGGATGGTTGCAAAGAGTAGGAAGAGAGCTGCAAGGAGAGCACAAGGTGGTCATCACCAGCTCATGTGTGACTCTGGCCCCAGGCACCCTTTGGCTCAAGGGACACATCAAGGAGCTCCAAGCCAGCAGCTCTGCAGCGAGCCACTGTGATAGCCCAGCATCCCACCTTCTTGGGAGGCCCCAGTAACTGTGTTCCACCACAGGGGAAGAACGCTAACCCTTTGGAAGGCCTTGAGCCATAGCACTATCTCCAAACTGATTAAGGACGGTGACTTCTTGGGGCAATTTATGCTGGCTTCAGACTGATCTCTGTCCTCAGTTCAGCCAGGAACCAGAAGGAAGGCAGCAGCAGGCAAAAGAGCACAGTGCTGGCTCCCCTGCCCCTTGCTGCACCCCTGGCTGCAGGCCTTGCAAGCCGTATCCCTTCTGGCCACACAGCTGAGGTGAGTGGGACCCCCTGTGCTCCCACGCTCACCTTGTGACACCCCCAGCGCCCCAAAGACACCAATCCGCAGGTCTCGCTGCTCCACGGGGTAGGTCTGGTTCAGGTAGCGCTGTGCATCATCAGTCCAGGCACTGAGCCACAGGTTGGTCCCCACAAAGGCGACATACTGCCCAACATAGCCCATGGCAACCCAGAAAGAATACCACAAGCCAACAGCACGCAGGTACCGCAGGTACATGGAGAACTTCACCTGTGAACCGATTCAGCCCATCACCACTGCCCAGCAAACTGTGGCCAATGACACCCCGCCACAGCCTCGGGGCTCCCACCTTGCTGCCCACAGTGCTCCCCTCCACCACCTTGCCCACCAGTCCCAGGCAGCTCTGCCTACTTCAGTGTCTCTTGGCTGCAGTGGGACCACAGATAGCTAGCACCAGCTTCTCTGAGACACGGTCGGGGTCTTGTATCTGTGCTTCATCCATGCATTCATCCATCCATCCATCCATCCATCCATCCACCCACCCATCCATCCATCCTCCTCACCTTGCCGGTTTCCACAGCTTCTTTTTCAATCAGTTGCTGACCCTTCAGCTTCTTGGGGGGATCCTCCTGGGTCTTCTTCCAGGAATTGGTGCTGCTTTTACTAAGGCTGCAGGGAGGTGTTGTTAGTCACAGGGTGCTGGATGGGTCCTACTCTCCTGGGGGTCCATCCCTATGCTGCCCTGGGACTACAGTGCTGGAGCCCTCTGGGAAATAACGTCCTAACTGGAGCAGCTTTGAAAGAGCCTTGTGGAAGCCCTAGTCATTTGCAGCCTTGAAATCATCGCACTCATCCCCAAAAGCAGAACCAGCCAGCAGCATGAGTTTCAGGGAAGACCACAGAGTTAAGGCTGTAACACACTAACACGAGTAAAGGCAAGATCAGATGCTCCTGACCCAGCCCAGCTGGTGTAGGAGCAGGTAGAGAGAGTCCCAGCGGGAAGCCCCCAGACCCCTTTTTGCAGGGAAGCAGTGCAGGAGGCAGGAGGGAGAGCTGAGAGCTCAGGTCAAGTCCCACCTGCGACTGAACTCCCTCTGATGGATGCTGGCCTCTCGCTTCAGGGTCATGGTCACCACATCATCAGGGCCGTCTTCCACACAGGGCTCAACGTCTTCATCACCCTGCTCTTCATCCTCAGCTAAAGCAACAGCTACAAGCACAAGGATGAGGGAAGGTAGGGAGGAGAAAGCAGATCCCATGCACCACACCTCTGCTGCACCCAGCTCCATCCCACACCCCAGGCCCAGGCTGTGTCCTACCACTACACATCACACCTTCTCCAGCCCTGCTGCAAGCCCAATACAGCAGGAGGAAGAAATCCATTGTGCTGGCAGGAGAACTGACACAGGGCTCCACTGCATGGAGGCAGTTCCTGCTGCTGACGTACCAGTACCACTGGTGGGACCCCAAGCAGAGATCTATGCTAGTTTAGTAGGTCATATCACTCCAGTTCAGGAGCATCCTTTTGAGCAGGTGGAGATGGGTCCTGTGGCAACAGACTGGGAATAGCCAGGCTCCAGCTGAGCAACCAGGCTGAGCCCAGGCAAGGTGAGCATCTGCCTGACCAGACACCTCTCCGCCCCATAGCGCAGGGGGACATGATAGAGATGAAACGTTATCCAACAGCACATTTAGAATAAACCAAAGGATCTTTCTCACCCCAGCATCACTAAGGTAGGGAGCCTGCTGCCACATAAAATTAGGGGACCCACAAACATAAATAAACTAAAAAGGAAGTAAAAAAATAGACAGGTCCTATGCTGGCTGTTCAACATCACGTCTGGATGCAAATCTGAAGCAGAAAGTCCTTGTGCTGCTGATTGCCAGAAGCTGGGAAGGACTCACAGCAGCCACCACTGGTGCCTGGGCTGGATAAAGCCAGGTCAGGCTGACAGATCAGGTCACATGCAGCCCCTCTAACTGCCACAGCCCCATTGTGTTCCAGTACCTGTGGTATTTTTCTCTGAAGCATCCTCCTCCTGGCTGCCATACAAGTTCAGAAACTGGGCAAAGGCCCCCCTGTTTGCAAGCAGGGTGCTGTAGGAGCCATGCTCAGACACTGCTCCTTCCACCAGCACCACGATGTTATCGACCTGGGGCAGGAAACTGATACTGTGTGTCACCAAGATCCGTGTCTGCAACAAAGTGGTTGCAGGGTAGTGAGCATCAGAGCACCCCTTGCTCCCCATCCATGGGCCTGCAGGCTTTCCATCCCTACTTGGGGACCTCTCTGCTTATCAATTCCTGGCTATGGGGACATGGGGCACCCTTCTGGGGACCCATGGAGGCCTCTCCTGATTGCTGCAGCCCCACAGGAAAGCCACAGGACCCCTCTCTGTCCCAAGCAAGCAACCTCAGATTTCCCTGGGTGGTCAACACCAGGCTAGTGCCATTCCTGCCTGGCTGGGGGGTGGTGGGGAGGGCACGGGCGCTCACCTTCTTTTGCAACAGCCCTTTTGGCCCCAGCACGTGGTCAAAGAGGTACTTGCCAACGTGAGCATCTACGGCAGACAATGGGTCATCCAGGATGTAGATGTCTGCGTTGCTGTACACTGCCCGGGCCAGGCTGACTCGCTGCTTCTGGCCCCCACTGAGGTTAATGCCCTGGAAGGGACGGGATCTCCCTGAGCACTGGGCTGGCACAGGGCAACAGCTCTGTCCTCTGCTGTAGGTGCTGTGGGAAACCCATAGTGCCCAGGGCTAATACCTTCTCCCCAATCTCTGTCTGGTCACCCGCAGGCAGCAATTCCAGGTCTGGAAGGAGAGCACAAGCCTTGATGACCTGCTGATACCTGGCTTCATCCAGTTCTGACCCAAAAAGGATGTTGTCTTTCAGTGTGGCATTCTGGATCCAGGCCTGCTGGGGGACATATGCCAGGGAGCCCTGAAAAGAGAGGTGTGCAACCAGCTACCTTGCAGAGCATCTGCCTGAGCACTGCCACCTCCTGCAGCCTGGCCTCGCCCTGAGCCACCACGCTGTGACCAGCCCGGCCCTGCTGCCCCCCTGCTGGGCTCCCAAGCAGCCCTCACAGCCCGCTGTGCCAGCCAGCTCCTCTCACCTGGATGTTGATGTGCCCCTTGATGTTCTCCATCTCCCCAAGCATGGCTGACACCAGTGAAGATTTGCCTGAGCCCACAGCACCCACCACAGCCACCAGGCTCCCAGGTGCGATGTCCAGGGTGACACTGCAACAACATGAGGGCTGAGCACTGCCAGCTCATCCGGCAGCTCCTGCGTGGGACCAGCACGGAGCAGTGTCCCTGGGGCACACTCTTCTAGCAGCACTGCGAGAGGTGGCTGCCATCCCTGGCTGACACCACAGAAAGACCCCCTCTCCCCAGCCGCCCGTCCCCAGCATGGCACGGAGCACTCACTCTCTTATCGCAGCGATGCCGTCCTGCTCCCAGGCAAAGGTGGCCTCCGAGAAACGCACAGCACTGCCTGCCAGCAGAGAGCCGTCCCTCAGGGCTGGGAAAGCCCGGGGCTGGGCCAGCCTGTGACCCACAGGAGTAACCTGGAGCTTCACCTGCCTGCAATGGGGTTGTGGTGGATAGCTGAGGTCTTCAGGTCTTCTCCTCCCAGGTAGCGCTCCAGCCTCTCAGTCGACACATTGGTCTGCCGTGGCAGAAAGAGGATGGCATGTGGGCACTGGGCACAGCTGGGTGGGCTGGCAGGACCCCCATAAGCAGAACACCCCATACACACAGCCCCCACCCCAACCTCTGAGCACCAAGCCCGTGTCACGTATGAGTCCTGTCCCACCCCACTGCCAGCAGAGTCCCGTGCACTGGCCCCTGGGTGTCCAAGGCCCAGGTCCATCACACACCTGAGCCCCATGTGCTGGATTGGACAGAAGTATCATAAGATCTCCCTGCACCCCCTGCCCTATGTAAGGGCTGACCTGCACCAGGGAAGAGAGGACCAAGGGCAGCATGGCCATGGGGAAGCGCAGCACATTGAAAAGGGAAATGGCAGTAAAGGCCTTCTGTGCATCCAGGATGTTGTTCTCATCCACTAGCACGTAGACAGCAAAGCTGGCCAAGGAGACCTAGGACAGACAGCAGAGAAAGCCACCATCAGTGTGGTTGTGCACAGCCCAGCCCCTCATGCTCCCCTAAGCCCTCAGCAGTGCCTTCCCACTGGGGACCTTTCCCCCTCCTGCTTCCCTTCTCCACTGAGTCCCGCCTCACCACCCTGATGGGATCCCTTTCCACCACAGCTCTCCTGCCAGCAACTAGGACCATACTCTGCATCCCAGGCATCTGCCAGCCAGCCCCTTCCTCGCTGCAGGAGCACTCCAGCTGAGGTTCCCAATCTTTCCCATCCCCAGCTCTGAGGAAGAGGCAGCCCTCCCCAGGCCTGCTGGCACTCACCAGGAAGGGGGCACACGTAAACACGAAGATAGAGATTGACTGCAAGTAACTGAATTTCACCAAGTTCTTGAGCTCTTGTGCCCGGATCTCACTGACTTGCTTCTCAAAGGAGGGCTCCCAGGCAAAAAGCTTCAGAATCTGTGGGATGAGCAGGGTGAGCAGGTGCCGGCCTCACAGGAATGCCCATCTGCACACTCAGCTCACTGGTGGCCAGCACATCCATATCACCAGCTCCTGGCTCGATCGGAACCTTGCTTGGTCACTGCATTTCCTCCCTCCTGTCCTGCCCCATGGCTTACAGCACTTCACAGCATTCCCACTCCCTCGTCCTCGGCTTACTTGTCACTGCCAGCCCCTCTGCCACCACGGCAGCCTGCTCACCACCACAGCAATGCAGGAAACCCCCAGAAAGCCTTCTTTTGGCTCCCAAGTCTTGGTCCAGGTACCCAGAGCTCCTCCCCAGCCAACCTTTCAAAAGGTGAGGAAGGCAAGGAAGCCAAGGGAGCTGCAGAGACTGAGGCTTGGCTATCCCAGGCACAGGGGCCCCAAACGACACTGTAACGCTGGTGCTGCAGGGTTATACAGATGTGCTGCCTCCAGGTAGAGTACACCAAGAAAAGCAGTGCAGCAACTTCCCAGGGGGTCTCCACTCCACAGCTCACCTTGATTCCATTGAGGATTTCACTCATTATTTTCATGCGTTCATCCTTGTTCTTCATATTTCTCACCTACAAACAGAAGAGCCAGAGATCACCTAAACCAGATAGCAACTCACCCTTGGAAATACGTCTGGGCTGCCACAGGAATGGGAAGGGTGGGCTGGACCTTGGCCCCTGGGGCTCTGGACAACCTGGGAAAACCAGCAACCTGTTATCAGGTAGAAGCTAAAGCTTTATTTGATGGTTGGCAAAATCTCATTTTCAGTCCTCAAGGCTGCACCCAGCCCTGTTCAAGTTCAGCTGTGATGGTAGAACAGGTCTCGCCTGCCTCCTGTTCATCTCAGCTGATCACCCCTTGGCTCAGGCTAGAGGCACCCCCAGCCCAAGTCAGATGAGCTTCCCAGGCTGGAGAAGATCCACAGCATATCAGGAAAGGGTTGGGGAGTGTGGAAAACAAGTGAGGGGATTAACAGTGGGCCTCAGGAGTGGGAGGCCAAGGAGGATCCTGCACCCACCACTGACCTGGATGGCTTTGGCCTTGGCAACCAGGAACCCATTTATGGGGATGAGCAGCACCATGACTGCAATGCCAGCTAGGACAGAGGGGCCCAGCTCTCCCCAGAGGAAGACAATGGACAGGATAATTTGCAGGGGGGATGACCACAGCTGGTGAACAAAGTTGGCCATGTCCATGAATCTCTGGGCATCAGCTGACATCAGATTCACAGTCTCTCCCACTGTGGACTCCTTGCGGGTGGCACTGGACATGGTGAGTGCCTGGAGAGATAAAGCATAGTCGCTGCAAGCCAGTCTGGGAGCAGCCTGGCTGCTAGCAGCATGGCATAGAGCAGGGAATTAGCAGGCCAGGCTGGGTCACGGAGTTTGCTCCTGGTGCCTCTCTGCTGGCCACAAGTGCTGTCGTTACTGCCTGCACACCAGGAACCACTGGATGCTGGAGGAAAGAAACACATTCCCAGGCAGGGATGCTAGTGGCTGCTGCCCCAGGTGTTGCGCTGCTTTGAAGAGAAACCTCCCTCAGCCCCTGGTCGCTATCAAACACGTGGCTGCAGCACGCAGGTCCCAGGCAGAACTAGCACCCACAGTGTCCCAGTGCTGGTGGGTGTCCCACAAGCAGAGTTCTCCCTGCGCCTTCCTGGGAAGTGAAGGGCGCACACTCCAGTAGCCCCAGGTTAATGGGGCAGGCAACGGATGCCAGTATCCCCAGCTGGAGGAAAGCCAGCAGGGGTGATGACAGGGCCATACCAACCTTCTTGTAGATGGCAGCAATGAGACCGGCACGCACATTTATGCCAAGATGGAAGCACAAGCTGAAGTACTGCTGCAGGCAGAGGGACTGGATCAGCGCTGTCAGGAAGAGTAGGATGGAGTACAGATAGCCCTGCCAGGGAAAGGACTCCTCATCCGACACAAAGGCAATCAGCAGCCTGGAGGATAAAGGAGCCCATGAGACCCCCACCCTACTGAGACAGACCTAAGATGCCCCAAACCAACACAAGGAGAGCACCCTCACAAGAGCAGTGACAGAGACCCTGTGCCAGACAGCTGGCTCAGTGCTCAGCCAGCTGGGGACCCCTGTTTTGCTGGGTGTCCCTGTTCTGCCAGGGACCTGCATCTCACGTACAGCAATGGGTCACCAATGTCAGATCATCCGCAGAAACTGTGCAGCTCTGCAAAACAAATCCAGGGCTGAGCTGGACTGACTCATGAAGGGCCCCAAAGAAGAGCCAGAACTGTCTCCAGGGAGGGAGTAGGACTGCATAATGAACGATGTTGGGAGCAGGGAGCAAGATATCCCCTGCAAGAGCTGGCAGCCAGCTCAGATCAGTTCTTCACTATACTAACCCAACACGTTCTCACACCTTCGGTGAGGACACAAGAAGTCCCCAGAGTGTGGGGCTGGGAGAAGTACCCCTATGGAGATGGTGGGGTTGGATGCAGTGCACATAGAGAGGTGGTGGGGCTGGGTGCAAAGTCAAGGCAGGGAATGGACAGGGACAGAGAGAAAGGACTCACTTCAGCAGCTGGGGGCTGACAAACACAAGTCCATCATGCACCAGCTTGAAAGCCACTGCTAGCAGGAGGTTCTGCCAGAAGGTCTTGCCCAGAGTTTTTATCAACCAGCCCCTGGGGAAATCCTTGCGAGGGGCAGAGTCCCCTTTGTCTCCCTTCTTCTTCCTCTTGGGCTGCTTCTCCTCCTAGAGGAAACCCCACACAGAAGTAAAGGAGCTGGTTGTGCAGGCTTCCTGCACTTGGAAGGATGCTTCTAGGGCAGCACCACAGACCCCCCAGCTCAGGCATCCCAAATGAAGCCTTAGATTTATCTCCTGTTGTGTTCCCTCTCGCTGATCTCTGCTCAGGTCATACACCCCCAGCAGTAACACCTCTCTTGTCTGTCAAAGACAATTGTTGCAAACCCCAGACCAGTCTGAATCTCTCCAAAAATCAGACATTCCAGGAAGAATCTGAAACCGGGGGTGATCACAGAGTGATGTTCACTCTGACCTCATTGCTTGGAGGTATCTGGCCTTATTTCTAACAGAAATAAGGGAGCTGCTTGTACTGCAGACTTGAGGGTGGTTGCTGTCCTTCTGTAGGGCAGAAGGATGAAGACTCTCTTGGTCTCTCAAAACATGGGGATCTGCCAAGTACAGGGCATGTCAAGTACCCTGTCATGAGTTCCTCCATCCTTGCCCACAGCCCTGCAGAATCAGAGGGGAAAACCCAGCAAAGGGAGCTGCAGGGAGGCAAGATGACCCTACTTCCCAGGGCTGGACCTGGATCTCTCAGTCCCATGCAAGGCCAAGATTAGGAAGGGATTTACCAGCACCAGGATGTCTTGGCTCTGTGCCTTGCTTATGTTGTTCCCGTGGTCCAGGTCACCTTCCCGGGATCTTTTCTTGCGTTTCCGTTTCTCCAGTTCTGCTTGGGCCTTCCTCACAGCAGTCTTCATGTTCTTCTCCAAACCAGCATAAATAGCCTGCGTCTTGTCTTTATCTTTCAATTCCCAGATATCCTCTATCTCCAAGGGTTTGCGATAGCCCTTGAAAACCATGCTGTGGAGCAGAGAAATCTCCTCTCAGCAAGCTTCCCACACTACACCTGTTGGTGAGTCCTTGCTGCAAACGCAGAGCCTTCACACCCAGCCTGGCCCTGAGTTCGGGCTGCACCGAATGCAGTGCCTCTCATGACTAACTCCAAGCAGCCTGTGCTGCAGGCTTCCCCAAAAAGGGATGGGCCAGCCCAACCTCCCACAGAGCCCAGCTCACCTGGTGTACCATTCAAAGGTGATGGAGCTCAGGAAGGAGGCTGTCACCTCCGGGTTCTAGGGTACAAAACAAAATGGGTACCAAGAGATGATGAGGGGTAGCGTTGACAAGAATTGACTCAGCACCCTCTGCCATTAAGGACCCCAGAAATTTCAAACTGTGCCAGCTCCAGCCCCAGGAACCCATCTCACACCCAGAAGCATCACCCCTTGGACATACAAGCAGATGCCCCAGGCTGCAAGCTCCAGCTCTTGCTGTGGCTCTCGCTGAAGCGCTCAGGTCTTCCTTCCCACAGGGGCCAGGAGTCTTTGCATGGAGCTCACCCTACCCCCATGCCACACGAGCCAGGATGTGGTACCCGAGCCCCAAGCACAGTCCCGCATGGAAGTCACACCTTCTTCCTGATTTCCTTTGTTTCTGGGGCAATATCTGAGAAGCCTGAGACAAGGAAGAGCAGCAGCTGGAGCCCGTAGGAGATGAAGAAAAGGACAAACCGTGGCACATCGGAGATTGATGCCTGCAGGAATGGAGAGCCCAGAGAGACTGCTGGGGGTTTGTCTCAAGGCCATCTGGTGCTTAGAGACAAGATCCATCCCCAACACAGTGAATGTGGCTGAGCCCAACAGGGCCATGCAAAACTTGCTCTGGGTCCTGACTCAGCTTCCCTTTGCCACCCCTCCCTGCTTCTCCCTGACCTCCTCTCATAGGTCTGTAAGGGGAGAAATTTGTCCTGGAAAGCTTATGCCTCCCTCAAAGAAACAGGATGAATTCAAACAGCAATTACTTCTCAGGTCTCTTCTGGTCCCTAGAGCAGCTGGGACCTCAGTGATACCACTGAGAGCTTGTCAAGAGATGAAGTCTGAAGGGACTTTCTTTGAGGACAGAACAAGACTGTGGGGAAGCACAGAGCTTCCTGCTGAACAAACCCAACCTGCAGGGCTCTCCGGAGGAGCGACTGGAACGGCAATATCCCACAGAGGAGGGAGAGTGTCCAGAAGCAGAAAAGTATCCCCGAGTCTCTGCACAAGCAGAAGCGCCGCACATCATGGATCAACAGGACCAGGAGCTGGGGGAAGAAAGATCAGTCAGAGGTTCAGGTAGGGCTGCAGGACTAGGTCTGGGCTCTAAACGTGCCTTTGGGACATGTGTCCTGGGATGCCAGCACACGTGTTCTGCTGGGATTCACTGCCTTGAAGACACTGAGCTTACTGCCAACCCTAAAGAAACTTCAGAGTTAATTGCATAGGGCAAAGGTTTATTTCAGCAAGACATTACATCAGGATCCTCATCAGAAAAGCAAGGTCTGAAGGCACCCCGACAACACAGCAGGGCACTGTTTCTCTTTTTAGCTGTTCTCACCTTAAATTCTCAGATGTGCCCAGCTGTGAAGGGTCACACCCTGCCTCCTGTGTATTGCCTCCAGACCGGGAACTACAGCCAGGTCAGAGTGCCAGCAGCGCACCTCTCTGGGCAGTCCTCTTGCTTAGAATTTCACGTGAACTCTGCACATGTAACTAAACAACATGACAAAATACGGAGGATAGCAAACGGGGGTGCTGCTTTTGTTTGTAGCTGCTGAGCATTTTGGCTTTATTAAGATTGCTAGAATATCCCATGTCTCACACAAGATATCTGCAGCTTCCACGCACATATTCCATCAAGCTAACAGCCTCTACATCCTCAGCTTTCTCCTCTGCCTGGGAATCCTGTGGCACTTCCCGACTGCACAAAACTGAGCAGCAACCCATGGGAAGCTGTGAGACATCAGAGCAGCGAGCCATGGTCTGATGTTCACGCTGTGCAATCAGTCCTGCAAAGCCCACACTGCTGCTGCTGAGGCTCCTGCCAGAAAGCTCAGCTACACTCGTACACATGTACACATATGTGTATATATACACACATACACAGGCATAATACCTATCCCAGTCTTAAGGACAAAGGGAGGGAGCACTGTACAACCAGACATCTGCCTGCAACCTGTCACCCTTGTGCACCACCTGCACGTGTTCAGGGCTGGTCCCTACCCATTTTCCAGGCTATGCTTCCCTCATGGACATGGCTTCCTGCTAATCTCTGTGCTAGGAAAGTTTTCTGCTGCTTGACCCCACAGTCTCACACCTGTCTCTTTGGTGACACACAGCACATTTACCCGCTGATCCCTTACCCAGGTGGCGATGTACAGGCTGGGGTTTGTGTACTGGACAGCTGGCAGGGGGTCCTGCTCTGTGTCCTCTACAAACGTCAGGGCCAACTCCACCACTGCCGTCAGCATCAGCAAGGTAGCCAGCACCTATGGGACAGCGGGGCAGCCGTGAGGGGAGACCCAGCCTATTGTGGGCACTGGAAACCACTGGGAGACAACACAGCTGGGCATAAAAGCACTGTTCCCCGTACACCATTATACCCTTTCCACACAAACCTGGCCCGGGAGAGCTTTCTAGGGCCCTGTGAAGCTGCAGCACTTCCACAGGATCACTGCCATCATTTTAAGCTTTGAGGAAAACAGCCCACAAGGTGAGAGGCCCCAGCACACTCCTCTGCCCTCCCTCCCAGTGCATCCCAGCCCTGCTGATCCCTCTGTCCCAGATACACCTTAGTTCTGGGTTCCTCTTTACATTTCTGTCCCAGATGGTGCCCCAGCCCATACACTTCTCATCTCCCCAGCCCACACCCGACTCCAGCCCAGAGGCTTTTCCACTCACCACCCGTCCAGCCCAGGCTGCTCCAGCCTGCCCTCCACACCCCCTCAGTCCCACTCTACCTGTTTGATGATGTAGAGTTTGGTCACAGAAGATTTCTTAGTTCTGGATTTGCACATGGGCAAGAGCTGCCAAGGAGCCAAAATCCAGAAGAAGCCAAGGGGGACCCAGACCAGCACAGTCTGCTGGAAGCACACAGGCAGGTCGGCATCTGGACGAGCAAGGTAGGAGGCATTCTGGGGGCAGCAAGGACAGACAACCAAGTCACTTGGTATGACTTGACCCTCACCTGGTTCACAGCACAAAAGCCAGCAGTCCCACAGCTCCTGCCCACCCTGCTCCACCCCATCACACCCCCTTTCCTCAACAACCACCTCCCTGGCTGAGCATTGCAGCACTCAGCCAAGGTCCCAGGTGATGTGCCCCTACCCATGTATCTGCCTGAACTTGGGAGGGCCTCCCCCACAACCACCCCAAGCTGGACCCAGATCATTCCCTGAGAGGTCCATGCAGGATGTCCCATGTTCCCAGCTGGGCTGCAGGTCTAAAACAGGACAGGGCTCACTCCAGAAGCTGTCACTCATCTTTAGCTCGCAGATACTACGCAGGCTGTGCACAGCGCTCAGTGCCATGGCAGTCCTGGATAAATAGCAGAACCTCTGCTGACCACTGCCAGTTGGGTCTCCCTGGCTGAACAAGCTGTGAGTCTTGGGAACTACTGCTCTCCCCTTCCACTAAGCCTCCTATCCCAAGAACAGGCAGCAGGGGTGATGCAGCCACTCACCCAAAAGACGGAGCCGCAGAACTCCTCCAGGGCTGCCGACATGGCTCAGGGCAGAAGAGACAGCAGCTCCTTCCCCTCGCTCTGCCTGGCTGTGAATGTCCTGGGTGGATGTTTAGGACAAAAGTCCCCACACACCCTCAAGTGGTGTTGGGACAAAATCCCTGATGACACACAGTTAATTGTTAACTTGATGCTATTGCACAACACCACAGACCACAGCAGTGACCACGAGGGCTTTGGAAACTGCACGGGCTCTGGGGAAGGGAGGAGAGGAAGATCCAAGGAAGAGGCCAAAGGGGAGATGCAGGGAAGCTGCTGTTGTGGAGTCACTGCAGGACATCACAGCTGTTGCTCAGAAATCACAGCCTTCAACAGTGCATACCAGCAGAGACAAGCTCATATGGACCCACTACAGATGCTACTTCAGTGCAGCAGATCTCTCCTGCCAGAACAAGCCTGCTTAATGTTGCCAAAAGGTCCAGCAAAGGCTGGTCTCTCAGGAGTCAAAGATGACAGAACCCTTTTCCTCACGTGCCATCCAGCAAGGAAGCCCAGGACACCAGCAGTGCTACAGGCCTGAGAACTTGCAACATCTGGAAGCCCAGCAGACCGCATGCTGCAGTGGTCCGAGTCCCCAGGATCCGTGTTCCTTTTAGCAATTTATTCTGGGTTGCAGAGCCTGGAGACTTTCCCAGCTCTCCCTTTCCCACATCTCAGTGTTGTCTGCATGTTCTGGCAACTAGCTGACCACAAAACCTAAAAGAGACTTTGCATTTTCATTCTAAAGCAACCCCCAACATCTGAGACAGCCAGAGGACCATCCCCAGAAAGCATGACTGCCACTAAATCATCACCCTGCTGCTTAGAAAGGTGGTGTGGGGGCAGGTGAGAATGGTGCTGCTCTAAGGCTGGAACTGAATTTGCTTTATCACACATGCTCTTGAGGAGCACTAGGTAGAAGGGGACAGTAGGGTGACCACAAGGATTCTGCTGTCTCATTGTCCATGGAGTTAGTAGATAGCTCAGAAGTCAAGGGTGACACAATGAGTAATTGCTCAGGAACAACCCCCTCACCATCAATAGCAGAGAAAGGTTCAACGTCCAGCTCGCTGGTTAATTATTATTGGCTTGTCTGATTAAATCCACTTGTTTTTGTAAATAAAGCTACTCGTAGTGCTAGGTCCTCCGGGCTGGAACCAATACACTGAGGTGAGAGCAGCAATTTGATGTAACGGGTAAGAAAATGAATGGAGCAGTCACTTCCTCAGTCCTTCTCCATCCAGAGTGGTGACATGTCTTCTTTCTTTTCACTGGCACAGGTGTCCTCTGGCCTTGCTTGTACCCACCTGGAGCGCTTCTGCCAAGGGGACCACTTGCTCATGACACCTTCCTATTTAATGCTCTGTCCCATACGCTGGTCTGTTTTCAGTAGATGTCACAGCCCCATCCTCACCCCATCTTTGGTCTCTCAAGCAGAGCACAAGTGCTTTGCTCAGCACCAGACCCCAGCTATCTTTAATGTTCAAAGCAGGCACACCCCCACTTTCTCTACCCTCATACCTGCGATATGCTACTCCTAAAAACCCACCAAGCTACCACATTGTCCTTCAGCTCCTTACATAAAGCTTCCTTCACTACAATACCCAGATGATGTTGACTGGGACCAAGCTAATCAAAGCAGTTCGGCACCTTTGGCCAACAATACCACACCATTTCCCCGTGCTCCCCTGCCTTTACCCATCTGTTGTCCATCATCTTGTTGGAAATGTAAGTTTTCAACTGTCCATCTTACGCACAGCCTGGTCCAGGACAGAGGCTTCTGCAAGGCAATCTACAAATCAGTCCCACCCTCACTGCTCATCTCTGTTTCTGAAGGGTTTGTTTCTCTGCTTTGTTACGCTGTAACCCCATGAGTTCAAAAGCCTTTTTTTTGTTGTTGTTTTGTTTTTTTAATCTTTACACAAAAAGAGAGAACCAAATTCTCTGTTTATGAGGGGTGGGGGAGCTGGGTCAGCAGAATATTCATGTTGAGCTACCAATATCTTAATCATCACCATGACTCATGAAAACTCACAACATAAGCCATGAACTCTTAGATCAGGTATTCTGAACTATACTGACTATAACCACAAATTTAATCATTTTGTCTTCCAAGTTTGGATCCTTACTACTGCCTGCACGTGTCAGCACTGAAGCAGGGTCTGACACCAGCACTAAGCAGCCATCTCCTTCCCAGCTCAATGTTGAGAACTAATACATATGTTCCCGAGGTGTGTTTTGGGAAACTGCAATACCTCTGACGGATCCGTGTGAAAAGGTGGATGTACCCTCTGAGCTGATGATATGTCGTTAGTCTTGGTGATAGGTTTTCAGTGACCTGATTCTGCTTAAGGTGACAAAAGATGCTGCCACCTTGTCAAACAGTACATTTTCCTGTACATCCTCACAGGCTGTACACTACTGCAGACAGGCAAATAAATCTGAACCCTGCACTTTGCTTCCTAAGGTCTGCTATCTCTGCTGTCAAGGGGATTTCTCTTCAGCTTTGCGGACCTTTTAGAGAAGAGCAGGCAGCAAGAACAAAGGTGCTTTATCTCTGGGTATCTACTCTTTTAATGGACCACCCAGATGCTGCTCAGATCTTTTGTTGGATATTTTGCAGGGTAACTGAGATGAGTCTAAGGCTTCAATTCTGTTAGGCAGCATAACCCAACAGGCACATTCCCCTGAGAAATGTCTGGAGAACAAACAGTTTGTGCTTCACGTTGAAAGACCTGGAAACTTCCTTAAAAAAAGCGCCTTAGCCTCCCCCAAGGAATCCCATCATACAATCACGCCACCTCAAGCACTCACCACCCACAGCCCAGGATGCCTCACAACTTCCTCACCTCATCAGTCAGGCAGTTATAAGCTCCTTCCCATTAGAACTTAATGTGTTCATTAAGTTGTCTTAATAGTAGAGAGGTCTTAAAACCTCTATGTATCAATGCGCTTCTCTCCACCCAGCAGCTGCTGTGCTGCTAATGCCCAGCTATCCTACTGGCTGACCACAGCAGGACTTGTTTTCCAGCTGTGGCTATGATGTTTCCCTCCTTGGCATTCTGGATATGATGGCATTTTCCTCTGGTGCAGTAGGGGCCCGATTAATTCAGGCTATGCAACACAGATCATGGTCTTACCTGTAAAATATAAATAATTTTTTCAAAAGCACAGCAGAGGGAGGCAGCTGCAGTGTTTATTTGACAATCACATGCAGTGCTACACAATTCAGTCCCCCTACTTGCTCAGCTCCCTTCCTCCCAAATACTGCTGAACAGCTTGCTGCCGCAACACCTGGGAATAAGTCCTTTTATTTAAAATGGCCAACGTAAGTTTCCAGGCCAGGGACTGGTCATTCAGGGGAAGCCAAGGGAAGAGGTGTCAGGCTTCATCACCTAGTTCACATCCTCTGCAGCCTGAGGATGGAAGCAGTACCCATCTGTCCATGTGGCAGGGAAGACCCTGGAGTCTCAGTGCTCTTGTCCCAGCACGGTGCCTTCCACTACAGAATGTTCTTTGCGATTGCATTCAGGGTCCGCACTTTGGCCACATCTGCCACCTTTATGGAGTATTCAGGGGCAGAGAAGGACGCTCCCATGGCAACGTTCGGATTTCTGTCAGGAAAACCACAGGTTACTATCTGCAGGTGATACAGATAAGTAAGACACACAAAGAAAAACCCACTGTCTCCCCTAATCTCAGCAGCAGCCAGAGAACCTCCTGGTGCCACCCAAACCAAAGGTGAGACAGTAATACAAGAATAATCCAAAGAAACAACAGCATCAACAGAACCAAAGTGCAGACCTGTGGACAAATGTAAGCCATTCCTCACTCACTCCTCTGGCACATCCTGCAGGCATCCCAAATCCTACATGCTTGTGTTAAATGCCTAAGGAACTACACCTCAACCTGCCTTCCCAAGTGCCACACCAGTACACTCACAAGTCCTAGGGCAGCAGTAGCAGTAGAAACGCCCCAAGAACCCAGTTCTGCACGGAGCTCATGTCCAGATGATGAGCGCCGCTAGATTCATACACTGCAGAACACAGAGCCAGGCATCATGATCCCAACCACAACAGTGCAATTAGCACCCACGAAGCTGTTTGAAATTTATGCCTGTTCCACAAACTCATGTCCACATTAATCCAGCTTTTCTTTCACAGTTCTGCTAAAACATAATCAGTTACCTGAACTTCATCCCTGAGTCACGGGCTGAGCGAGCAGAGCAGTGAAACTCAGAAGCAGTAGAGCCTTCCAGAATCCTCTGCAGGTTCCGCTCTGTGATGCCACCCCCTGGCGGGAAGAATCCCGATGTCACACACAGCCCAGATGGCACTGTCCCAGACCTGACATCACCCGGGCCCTATACCCTAAGGGACAAACACAGTATCTACACTGAAGGGAAAAAAGACAGCCCTTGGGACAATGGAGATCCGGGTGCATCAAAACAGTGTATCCCAGGGCAAGAGCCCAGGAAGCAGGGGCTAGGGAATACAGGAGCTGTTACAGATGACAAAAAAGCATTACCTGGCACCACCACAATTCTGCCCTTCGCCTGAAAGAAGAATAACATGTTGGTGATATTGCTCAGCACTACAGCCTCACGTGCATTTGTGGAGCAGCAAAGAAACCTTATGTGCATTGCCTTCCATAAGCTCATGGATGTCACCATGGCTTACAGTTCGTGCATTCTTACCCATCTTTTTTGTACTACTCAAGTTTTACAAGAAAAAGTGGAAAAGAATTTGCAGTTACAGCTAAGAAAACCTGACACCATTTCCTCCTATCTTTCTATCCCATCTGGCTACCTCTTAGGTATATCCATTGCATTTTCTAAACAGGAACTGTGAGACCCCCCCAGCAGGGACTTCACTTTGCTGTTTGTGTGGGTTAATCACACCAGCTGCTGAAACCAATTCCTATGCCCTCCTCCCACTGAGGGCAAGAACAAGCCAATCAGTCTTTGCTGTGAGAGACTCTGGGGTCTAGTCCACATGGCCTTGAGAATACACATTAAGGCCAAGCCAGAGAGGGAGGGCAATTGCTCCTTGACAGAAGTTCCCTTATGGAAATAGGTCTATCACAGAGGAGCTGCCCCCAGGCAATGCCCAGAAGCAGCCATAGCAACCCAGAGGAGCACTGGGAACACTTACCTGTTCCGCAAGCCTCTTAATTAAGGACAATCCTTCCAGTGCTGAGCTGTCACAGCCACTCGTCAATACCCGCTCAAACCCCAGAGAAATCAGGGTCTCCAGTGCCACCAGAGGGTCGTGCACCATGTCGAAAGCTGGGAGACCAACACAACAACTCAGAAATCACTCAACTAATCGTGCTCAAGCTCTGTCCCCCAGCCGGCTCAGGAGCCCAGGAGACAACAATAGGAAGGCTACTTCTCACAGCTGGCCAACCCCACAGGGAGCCACAGGTCCTGACTATAATGTCCCCCTTGCAGCAGTGGCAGGGCCACGATGCTCAGCCCTCAGACACCTCCTCTCCACCCAGGGCAGTGACCAAGCCTGGACCCTTCCCCTCCTGGGGGAACAGCACAGCCACAGCCTGCTCTTGCACAGCACACAGAGCTTTCCCCCCCTCCAAAAAAACACCAAAGTACATTACGATCAGCTCCCTTCCCATCCCACCTTCCCCTGGCAGCGGGGCAGAGGCTGGTCTCTGGCAGGGCCAGTGTCCCAGGTGACTCACCTCGGTGAAATGTAACTGGCAGGGGACGGCACACCGCTGCAATAAGAAGACATACGGTCAGTCAGGGCTGGCACAGAGAGTCCCTTGTGCTAGAACCAGAAAAGCACACGAGATGAAAGAGGACAAAGGCTTCTCAGGCCATTCCTGGGGAGCTCAAAAGAGTTGCGGTACTTGCTGGAACAACACAGCTGCTGCTCGTTGGTGGGAGAGAGTTCTTCTGCCCTTTGACAAAGGAACAAATCTTTGTTTTTATGAGAAACACCAAAATCCCCCACCTCATCTAGATCATGCAGAACCCTCATTCCCACCAGAAACGTCTTTCTCTGCAGGAAGGAAACAGGGAATTTGTATCATCTATCTGGAGAAGGGACAGGACCAGTGCTCTCTGAAAACAGGAGAGCTGATTTTCGTGATTTATTTAGCTACCTAGAACTTTTGCTCTCAGACCACAGCAAACTTTAGCAGAGGTGCTCTATTGACTGTGCAAAGCTCAGGTTTTTCTATGAAAAGAAATCCTGCCTCTGGAGGCAAATCCTGACAAGACCCCTCTCTTTTGCTGCACTCTCTGCTCCACATTCATCTTCATGAGAGAACCTCAGCACCACACCACCAGGGAAAGGCTCAGCCTGCTTTAGCTGTAGCTCACAGAAAAGATGTGGAAACAAATTGTCTTTCTTTCTACCTATTAGAGGTCTGGGCTAACAATTTTCCAGTGCAGCTTCAGTAGCCTTTTATACATTTCCACCTCTCTCCCATTAACTTTCCTGAGTGCGTTAGAGGAAAAAACGAAGATGAGTTGCCAGCTACTCACGAGGCCAAAGCCCATGAAAGACATATCCTAGACACCTATGGCAAGGATGTAACGAACAAAGGGCAAAGAAAATGAAAGAGAAAGAAAATCCAAAAGCTTAATATACTGATGCCCCCAAAGCAGCTCACCTAAGCCTCTACCATTCTTAGACTTTGCTATTGCATCCCAGGTGGTAGCGGCCCTTAGTCTGCAAAGCTTTTTAGCGATTTAATGTCTCACAGGTATCACAATAAATGAAAGTGAAGATGGTGGAGAGACAAGACATGCAGACCAAAACACCCTGCACAGTTCTTTCCACCTCATCAGCCAGAGCAGCACTGAACTCATGCCCACAGTCACAGCACAGATATGGCACCGAGCTCAGCAGAGCACCTCTGACCAGAGACACCCTTACCCAGCAATGCCGTGCAGAGCTCCGTGTCGATGCGCCCATCCTCGGTGAGGGCTCCAAACACCAGCCCATCAGCCCCATGCAGCTTGGCCAGGCGGATATCAGCCTTCATCACTTCCACCTCCCGGTCCGAGTAGAGGAAATCGCCGCCGCGGGGTCGGATCATCACGAACACGGGGACCCGCACGCACTGCTTCACCACCTGCAGGAGTCCTGGGCAGGGCAGGGAAAGAGGCACCTCAGCACTCAGCTGCGGCACCCCAGCACCCAGCCGCGGCGAGGCAGTGGGGCGGGGTACGCGGGACAGGGGGAAGCGAGGCTGGCGGGAGACGGCGAAGGGAAGGGAGCCCGGGAAGGGCGGCGGGCAGGCGGCCCCCGGACGGGCGGACGAGGCTCACCCATGCTCGGCGTGGTCCCTCCTTCCACGAGGCCCGCGCACAGCTCGATCCGGCCGGCACCTGGGGAGACACACGTTAGAACCGGCCCCGCCGGGGCCCGCCGCGCCGCCGCCCGCTCCCCCGCGCCTTACCTCCGCGCTCTGCGTTGACGGCGGACTCCACCGAGTCCACGCACACCTCCATGAGGAAGCCATCGTCCATACCTAGCGGAGAGCGGCACCGTCAGCCAACCCAGGCCCATGGCGGCCACACGGCTCCGCTCCGCTCCGCCGCGGCCCCGCCCCACTTCCGGCGCGGGCCCCGCCCCCTCGCTCCTGCTTCCGGCCTCGCCTCTCGCGGCCCGGGCCCGCACCGCCCGCGGGCGCGAGGGCGGGCGCGGGAGGATGGAGGCGGGGGGCAGAGCCGGCGCGCCTCGCTCGCGCGCTGCGGCTCAAGCCCCGCCCCCGCCGCCGCGGCCCCGCCCCCGCCGCTGCCCGGGCCCCGCCCCCGCCTCGCACGCGCCCTCACCTGCGCTGGCGGCGCGCGGGGGTCGCTGCTGGCTCTCGGTCACGTGCCGGGGATTGTCATGGTGACGCCCAGGTGTGTCCGGAAGTGCTCGCCCTGCTTCCGGCGGCGCACGCCACTTCCGGGGTCACTCGGGATGCTGCGTGCGGTGGGCGGCAGTGTCCGGCTCCTGCTGTCCGGCGGCGCTGCGGAGGGGCGGGGGGTGCCGGCACGGGGCCTGGTCCCTGCGGCCGCCCCGCCGGCCCACCCCCGCCTCCCTACGCAGCGGTGCCTCCAGCGGCGGCTCCTGCAGCAGGCGCCGCCGCCCGCCGCCCCGCCCGCCGTGGGGCGATGGCTCCTGGTCTGCAGCGGCGCCGTGGCCGGTGCCGTGGTGCTGGGCGGCGTCACTAGGTGAGCGCGGCACCCCCAGCCCGGCGGCACCGAGCCGCGGCCCCTGCGGGGGCTCACAGTTCTGGCCGTGAGGACGCAGCGGTCCCCGCCGCTGGTGACCCGCTTAGGCCCCTCCTGTGGCCTGCAGCTGCCCCGCGCCAGGAGCCCGCCCGAGTACGGCTGTGAGAGCTCCTTTGGCGACCTTTTGGCTGCAAAGGGGCACCGTGGGGCAGGGCTGGGAGTACCGGGGAGACTGGCCATGGCGCTTGATGCCAGCTGGCAGTAACTCTTACACGTTCCTGGTAACTTTCGGCCTGTTTGGTCACTCGCTCCGTGTGCTCCATCCTGTTCCTGACTGAGCATAAGAGCTGACTGGTGCAGCCAACAGCTCTTGCTGCAGTTTGGTAGATTTGCACACCGTCAGGGAGTGAATTGTGCCTGATTGTGTCTCTGCTCCCAGGCTGACAGAATCAGGCCTTTCAATGGTTGACTGGCACCTGGTGAAAGAGATGAAACCCCCGAGAACGCAGCAGGAGTGGGAAGCCGAGTTCCAGAAGTACCAGAAGTTCCCAGAATTTAAAATGTGAGCGTGCAAAAGTGGAAGAAGGGTGGGCTGGGAGCATCTCTCCTGTGACTGAACCACTCAAGGACCTCTAGTAAGAAGGAAAATATTTTCTAATGTCACTGGGAAGGCACGCTAAGCCTGTCTGACTGTGGCTCATCTGCTGTCGCTTCCTTTCTCTGAGGAAGGTGATCCTGTGTCATGTAAAGTACGGTACAGGACTATGCATTACATAAAACAGTTCTTTCTTTTTGCTGTCTTTAACAGCCTGAATCATGACATGACACTGACAGAGTTCAAGTTCATTTGGTACATGGAGTATTCGCACCGTATGTGGGGCCGTGTTGTGGGTTTGGCATACATTCTGCCTGCCACCTACTTTTGGCGAAAGGGCTGGCTCAGCCGCCCCATGAAGGGCTGCGTCCTTGCACTCTGCGGGCTGGTGTGCTTCCAGGTGAGCGAGCTCTGCAGCCACAGGGGTTAGCAGCAGCATCTTCTGTGAATATCTTCTGATTAAGTGTAGTTGAGACAGTGAGATTTGTGAAAGCTTGGGGGGTGTTGGTGCTAGTAGCTGGTTGAAAGTGGAAGAAGCAAGTTGCTTTGCCCCTAATGTTTATCTGGTCTATGCAGTTGCTGCTGCCCTGTCTGGCTATAACACCTCTCCTGTTTTGTCAGGGGCTGCTGGGATGGTATATGGTAAAGAGTGGGCTGGAAGAGAAGCCAGACTCCTACGACATTCCTAGGGTCAGTCAGTACCGTCTCGCAGCACATCTCGGTTCCGCACTGGTTCTGTACTCTGCTAGCCTGTGGACAGGGCTGTCATTGCTGCTTCCACGACACAAGGTACAGATGGCATGTCAGGAGTCAAAAGCACAGGGTAGTGTCAATTCAGAGGGCTGGGGTGAGGGTGATGGTACTTCTGGTTTAGTCTTTGTTCCTGACTCTGGTCTAATACTGTGCTACAAAATACCGTTTCTGTAAACTTCTTGGTTATGGGACGTTTCCTTTGACTTGGTGGGTCTGCTCAAAAGTGACGAGTCTCAGAGCCTCTGCAAGCTCGGGCAGGGGTGTGTCTGACTGGGCTCAATGGCTTGTGGCGGCAACTGTCCAGTGGCCACTTCAGTTTCTGCACAGGGCTGGACTTGAATGGTCGTGGTTTTGAGGAACCACTGAAGTGTGACTGTGCTGTGTGGTGGTGTCCAGATTTCTCCTGTAAAATACAGGCCAACCCCTTAGCCTATATATGCAGTGAAGGCTTTTCTTACCTGCTGCAGACAGCACTGGAAATGCTTTGCCTTGGTTTTTTTCTTTTTCTTTTTTTATTTATTTATTTTTACTTTTACAGTTACCTGAAACCCATCAGCTCCTTCGCTTGAGACAATATGCTCACGGCGCTACAGCTCTTATTTTTCTTACTGCTCTTTCAGGTAAGACTGCTTCTGCTGTCCCATCTGCAGCTCATTCCTCTCTGCCTTCCCCCTCCTCCCCTAGTCTGGCAGGGTCTGTGAACAACCCCATCATGTTCTGTGGGAAATTTTTGTTGCTGCCAGGAAGCTTACAGTTGAGAACATCCCTTACCAGTCTTTCCTGAGCAAGCAGAGGTGCATCTTCCAGCCTGCCTGTTGCTGTTTGATCTCTGTATGTGTTTCTGAAAGAAAGGGTCAAGCTGAGCTCTTGAGTCGGAGTTGCGCAACCCGGAGTGCCACCTTTGCCTACTCTGGTAGTCATTTTCTGCTTTGGAATTGCAGGTGCCTTTGTGGCAGGGCTAGATGCTGGCCTTGTGTACAATTCCTTCCCCAAAATGGGGGAGCGCTGGATCCCAGATGATCTCCTTGCCTTCTCCCCTGTGCTGAGAAATATCTTTGAGAATCCTACAACTGTACAGTTTGATCACAGGATCTTGGTAAGTGCTGTCTTCCTGCTATGTCTGTGCAGCTTCTCTGTTGCCTCCTGCAGCCAGGGTGTTCTCTTTTGGCTGTAATTCTGTCAGCTTGAGTGATACCCAGGGTGTCCGGAGGTCCTGAGAGCATGTTACCAGCTTGCTTCTGCAGAAAAGAGGAAGTTTAGCACTCTTAGGTTCAATGTGGTCTCCTTCCTTAAGGACATCTTCCTGCACAAGTTACAGACCTTGTTTCTTCGTGACTTCTCTTTCCGTAACGTGAGCTACAGACCAGGGTAGCCCTTGCTATTGAAATGTGTGGGAAAGTTGTGTGAAATAAAACTTGGAAATCCCAATATTGAATGCTTCCTCCAGCATTTCTGAACTTGGTTTACACCCATAGCACCCTGTGAAAATATCTTGGTTAGTTAGAGCAATCCAGATACTAAATACCACTGTCGGCACTGCTGTGGACTAAGCCATCGCTAAGACTACAAAGGAAGATTAGGTGGCTTAGAAGAGGCATCACCTGGGGTGACCCTGCACAACAAGATTATGCTGGTGAACTACAGCCAAGCGGTGAAAATGAGATCAGTTTTCTAGATGACACCTTCCGCCTTCAGTTGTCAAGGTGACAGATAGGGAGAGAGCAGAAATAATCCCTAATGACTTGAAGAAATGAGGAAAAGCTGTTGGAAGGTGAAGTATTAATTTGGAGAAAAACAGAGCTCTCTATAACTAGTTACATTTCTGGGTCATTAACCTGGTGGGTGTGGAAATCCCAGGACTTGGTCATGGCCCTTAACACATTTCTACAGTTAAATATTGCTCACAGAATGAAGAGTGGAAGAAAGAATGCTGCACGGAAGGTGCAGCCAAAGGCCACTGCACACACTTTCTTTGAACTTTTCTTGAAGAGTGGTTGTTTCTCTTCCCTTCTGTAGGGAATCACCTCAGTCACTGCTGTCACAGCGCTGTACCTCTTCTCGCGGAAGATCCCACTCCCTCGCAGGACCAGAATGGCAGTGACTTCTTTATTGGTTGTGGCTTATATGCAGGTACTGTCTCTCTTTTTGTTTGTGTTGTTTTTTCCTCCCCCCTTATCTATTTTAGTTTTCTCCCCGTAGTCTTTTGTAGCATATTTGCAAGACAGAGCTGTCCCCAGCTTGGCTCTGTGCTGGCCGCAGGGGCGTGGAGCTGCCGAGAGCTGCGTGCAGTCTGAACACCAGGGTGGGAGGCCTGGCTGTGGCCAGGGCTGTGTGTCGGTGATGCACCCACGGCAGCTCTTACCCCTTCTTCCTTCTCGGCAGGTGGGCCTGGGCATCAGCACCCTGCTGCTCTATGTCCCCACACCACTGGCCGCCACACACCAGTCAGGCTCCCTGGCGCTGCTCAGCATGGCGCTCTGGCTCATGAGCGAGCTCCGGCGGGTCCCCAAGTAACCGGACAGAGGGAGAGATCCCCGGGGGAGCTGCGCTGCTGGGTCCGGAGCCGGCAGAGACCCCACACGCCCCGGGTGCACGGTGGGCTGCGCGCCCGGCCGGGCTGCGCGCAGGGAGGCGGCGGCGGCAGGTGTGAGTGCGAACTTTGTAACATAAAGGCGTTTTTACGGAGCGGCTGGTGTCTGGCTGGGTGCCTCCTTCCGGGGTGAGGCGGGGAGGGGTACGGGAGCCCCGGCGGCGGGGGCGGGGGGGCGGGTTGCGGGCGGCGGGCAGGCTCCCCGCGGCGCCCCCTGCCGGCGGGCCGGCGTACGCGCGGCTGCGCGGCTCCGCCAATGGGAGGCGGCGGTGGCGTCAGGGCGCCGTGGGTTCGGCGGCGCGCGCGGCCGTGGGCACAGCGGCTTCCGGTGCGGCGGCGGCGGCGGCGGGGCCTGGCGGTGCGCGGCGGCCATGACGGCGCACAGCTTCGCGCTGCCGCTCGTCCTCTTCTCCGCCTTCTGGGGCCTGGTGGGCATCGCCGCCCCCTGGTTCGTGCCCAAGGGGCCGAACCGTGGGTAAGTGAGGGACTCGGAGGGATGCGGCGGGGGGGGGGCGGGACCGGGACCGGGCCTCCCCGGCCTGACATCGGTGTCTCCGCAGGGTGATCATCACGATGCTGATCACCACCGCCGTGTGCTGCTACCTCTTGTGAGTACTGCGGAGCGGGCCTCGGTACACCCCCCCCTGCCGGGACCGGTGGCTGCCGCTTAGCTTCCTGCCCGTAAATTAATGGGGCTGCCCCCGGGCCGTGGCCTGCTTCCCTCCCGGGTACTCACCCCCGGGGCAGCAGGCCCTCTGCCAGCCCTCCCTTGAGGCGGCAGCGTCTGGGCATCCTAGGCCCTGCCCCCATGCTACCGGGCTGATGGCAGGTTGGGTCCCTTTGCAGCTGGCTCATCGCCATCCTGGCCCAGGCCAACCCCCTGTTCGGGCCGCAACTGAAGAACGAAACCATCTGGTATGTGCGATTCCTCTGGGAGTGAGCAGTCCCCGGTGGCCGGCGCCTGAACAGAGACCCCCCACCACCAGAGTTGTCACCGTGAGTGGGCAGAGGGCTGGGGTGGCAGAGATGGCCTTGCTTGCCTGCTCATATCTGGCGGGGGTGGGAGCTGCAGCCTGGCCTTTGCTGGGTGGGAGATGCTTTGGCCTTTGCGCGTTGCGGTTGTGGGCAGCTGGTCTCCATGTGGAGCGGCTGGCTCTGTGCTGGGCCTGAGCAAACTGAGCACTTGCCCCGGGGGTTCTCTAGACTTGTGGAGGCTCCCTTGTGGGTACAGTTTGGTGCTAACTTCTCCTTTCTCCCTTCCCCAGCTCTTGCTGCTGTTCCAGCCTCTACCCTCCTGTACCTGGCAGCCCCCAGAGGTGCTGGGACAGAGGCTGGACCCGCTGCCCCAGTGTACCCTGAACACGGCAACCTGGACCAGTGATGGCTGGAGCCCTGAGCATGGCAGGCAGTGCCCCTGGGACAAGGTCCTAGTAAGCCCTGCCCTGGGAGCAGCCACGCTACCAGGGAGAGATCCCCTCAGCTGTCAGAGTGCTGCAGTCACTGACGCTGAGCACCATCCTGAGAGAGATCTGTGTGTAGTGCCACCAGATCCTGTCCCTGCAGTGCTTGCCCTGCTCCCTCCAGTACACTCAGTCCTATCCCCTCGAGTGAACCCCCTGCTCGTAGCCCAAGCTGCCCAACTGGTTATCATATCCGTGGTCATTTCAGGCACTGGCTGCCTCTCTGAGAAGGCAGGAGCCCGTTGCATCCTCTGTAGTATGATGAGTTCCCTGCAGTAGGGGTGGTCCTTGCTAAGACAGGTTCTAGCTGTGAGTGGGAGAAGGGAGGGCTGACACCAGAGGAGCATGCAGATCCCCCTGGGTGTGATGAGGGAGGTGCTGGGGTACAGGGCAGGGGGTTCTGTTTGGCAGCCTGCTGGAGGGGATTAGGGAGCTGCTATGTCTCCTCCCATCCCTCCCAGCAGCGAGGGAGCTGCGGTAGTGTCTAGGTATCACCACCACCTCCCAGTCTGTGTTCAGGTTCTGAGAACAGAATAGGGCGTTGTGTTTTATGTTTCCCCTTATTTATTAGACAATTTGCCTGTATGTATTTATTTGTCTGTGTTAAATTTGTGTTGTGGAAATAAATCCTTTTTCTAGTAAGTGATGCTGGAGACTGAGTTAATTGCTACTTTGAGGCTGGGGAAGTCTTGGCTTTATTCAGACTTCTTCCCTTCCCCCTAACCGTGCTCTTGCACCATGAGAACAAGGCTGGCATCCTCAGCTGTTGAGCAGGTGGTTGGCAGCACAGTGGTACATGGAAAGTTTTATCCTTGATGCCACCTGTGCACTTGTCCTGTCGGACCAGGATCACAGGTAGGCAACTGCATGTGCTAGAGGGAGAATTGGGTACCTGCCCAGCCTCTCTTGTGATAGGCAGCTGTGCTGAGGCCATCCCCATGGCCATGCAGCAGCTGGGGAAGCTTAGTGGTCACTTTCCCAGGCAGCTCCACAAGACTGGGATGAGGAATAAGGTAAAATGGCAGGGAGCAACATCTTCCAGGGGCTCCTGGCTTTTCCACTTAAGAGGAGGGAGGAGGGCAGTAAAGGATGCCATCTCCAGGGATCAAACAGTTCAGCTTGGATCAGAGCTTCCCTTGCCGCTATTAGCTTTGCAGCTGAGCTCAGCTGTCAGTCTGCTGGCAAGAAAGCAGCTCCATCGTCCCACCGTGGTGGTACAAAGCAACGCTGTGAAGACAGACTGGACCCCAGTCATGCCACCGGGTGGGAGCTGTCACTGCTGGGAACGTACTTGCTAGAAAACGAGACTAGTGCTGGATGGCTCAAGGGGTTTGTTTTATTGCAACAGGAGTGAGAACAGCTGAGTTCAAGTAAAAAGTGACAAACTTCATCGGGTCATTGGTGGGCTTCAGCCCCAGGGGAGGAAGGCTTGTGCCTGTGTGTACAGCCACAGCCTAGACCTGCCCTGGGGCAGTGAGCTGGGCTGGAGTGAGGTGCTTCCCCCATGGGCAGGCCCAGCCCGCACTCACAGGGGAGAGAACGACATGTCTTGGTGGTAGTGCCCGATTAACATGGGATGCCACAGGGCAGACATGCCCAGGAGGAAATGCGTGAAAGGAAAGGCAGCTCAGTTAGGTGGTACCTTAGGAACCAACCTCTGAGCCCTCAGGACTGTGCCTGGGACATTGACTAGGACAGGAAGACATGGCAAGGAGCAGGACGTATCCCAGGGAATGCTCGGAGAGGGGCCCGGCTGGGCAGAACAGCTTGGTGGGACTCAGCTCACCTGGTTCCTGCAGTAACTTCGCAGCTGACTGCCATTCCCGGTCTTTGGGCTTGTGAGGGACTGCAGAAAGGCCGTCCCAGGTGATGAGCTACAGCACAACCCACCAGGTTGGCTCTGCCAGCTGGTGGCTGAGTCATGGGGTGGCCCAGTGCTTCAGGCCACAGTCGTGGGTTGGCCGCATCTATGATAGTGTCCTGCTTATCTGAGGGACCTGCCAGGGCTGCAGCCTTGAGCCTGCCAGCAGCAGAGGACTTTGCTCTACACCACAAATTGAGGCAAAGGCCAGAGGCCAGGGAATGCAAAGATTAGCACTGGGGTGAGGCAGAGAGGGAAAGCCCTGGTGTCTGTAGCTGCCTCAGCCCACAGGCTCTGGTTCTGATGTGGAGATGGAGCGCAGAGTCGAGATAGGAAGAGTCCAAGCCCTCAGAGCCCCGGCTGTCAGCCAGTCCTAGTTCTGCTGGTGCAACTGCATGGTGGGTTTCACCAGCATCATGGCCCATTGCCCTGGCCCAGGGGCACCACCACCTTGTCCAGCCAGAGCAGGGAGAGCTGGGCTGAGCGCAGCTGCCGGCGGTGGATGCGGCGCAGCCGCAGGAGGTAGAGGACTATGGCCAGCGCTACAACCAGGATGCAGGCGAAGAAGAGATAATGGTTGTAGACAAAAGAGAGTCGCAGCCAGGAGGCATGTGCTTGCCGGATGCTCTCCTGTCGGAGATCCCTGTGGAAAGTCAGGACCAGCTGTGAGATGCCATGGGGTACTACCAGGGTCTGCACTGCCACTCCCACTCCCCTTACTGGGGGTGGCAAAGCCCTCACCCAGCACGGTAACTCCAGCTCCTCCCCAAGCACCCTTCCATCCAAGCAATGCCATCGGCGAGCCCATGGTACCTGAGTGGCAGAAACCGTGTCTTGTAGAGGATGGCTCCCAGCGTCCACTGCACCTCCCGGTCATACACCAGCTGGGCCGTGCGTAGGCTGGGGTAGTCCAGGGGGAAGCGGAAGCCCTGGTGAAGGACTTGGTACATCCAGGCCGATTTGAAGCACTGATACCTGCAGGCACGGCACGTGGGAGCATCAGCCAGATGTTGCCACCTACACCGTGGTCCCTTACCCCAGTGAAAGCCCCCCACAGGAGGCTGAGCCATGGCACTCGCCCAGCAAAGCTGCTCACTTCAGCCGGTGCTCATCAGCGTGCGCAGAGTAGAGGCCGCCACGGAAGCGCTGGGTCAACACCTGCCATCGCTGGCTGCAGTACTCCTGGGGGAAGGAGTTGGGGCTCAGCAGTGAAACGGCCCCCGCTCCCTCCCAGCTGCAGGCACAGCAGCTCCCCAGCCCCAGGCTGGGGCAGCACCCACCTGGGCAGCAGATGTGAAGGTGGGGGCACTGTAGTGGCCGCCCAGGCGCAGCACGTCCTCGGTGCAGTAGAAGAACTCAGAGAAGCCATAAAACTCACTGTTGCTGAAGTCGATGGGCGCTTTGTAGGCCCCCACCAGGGAGGCCTGGCTGCTGTTGGGCCCAGCCAGGAGGGGCTGCAGCAGCTCTGCACAGGCTGACCAGTCCCCTCGCCCCCGCACGTACAGGGTTCGGCCGCCCCTCACCACCGTGTCCTCCAACCCTACAGGCAGGCAGGGGTCCAGGAAGGGTGTCTCAGGGCTCAGCCCTGTCTGCTGGCCATGCAGGCTGGAAAACAGGCCAGAAAAGAAAGATGATTGCACAAGAGGTCCTGTACCACCCCCCAGAAGCCCAGTCTAGCACTGCCCTGCATCCATATACCCCCTGCACCAGACCAGGCTGCGCCCCTTTGTATCCCGGCAGTGCTGGCACCCACCCTGCCACCTCCTGCCAAGGCCAAACTTGCCAAAGCTGTCACACTGACCGGTGGCCATGCGCCCCAAGCACCTGCGAGGTGTAACAAGGCACAGCCCACCCCACCCAGCTCACGGGGATCTGTGCCCCTGTGCAGCCCCTGTGGATCTGGAGGCAGGGTTTGCTCCTGGCACAGGAGTACCTGAGCACCAAACCTCTCCACCTCTGGCGACAGCTTCACGTAGCACTCTGGGAAGGGAAGGAGAGACAGGAGACGGAGAGCTCGAGGTTGGGATGCAATGGAAAGATGTGCTGAGTGAATCAGCAGTGCTGAAGAAGGAGGGGGAAAGTCAGAGCAGGAAAAGTCAGAGCAGGAAAAGCCAAAAGCCACCAGAGGGGCCCCTCCGCAGCCTGCCACGAGGGAAGGAAGAGGAATGCAGGGAGCTGCAGTGCTGATGATGCGTGCTGGGCTTGGAGAAGGGCAGCACCCGCACACCCTGTGCCAGCCCAGGCATCTGCTGCTGCCACTGTGACTCAGAAGCTGTTATCGCCACGGGCAGCTCTCTTGGGGCAAATCCAAGAGGGAGAGGGTGGCTTGAAGGAACCAGCACCCCATTTTGCAATGCTGCAGCAGGGGCACCGCTAGGTGAGGCAGCAATACCGGTTGTGCACATAGGTCTGGTTCAGCACAAGCTCCTCATAGCGCTGCCGAGCAAAATTGCCCCCAAAGCCGAGAAAGGTGTTGACATAGACACGGTACACGTGGCCAGTATGCTGCACATCACAGCCCAGGTTGAATTCTGCCAGCAAGCTCTTCGCAGCCTCCTCCTGGGAACACAGAGAGGTCCCTGATCAGCAATGACCCAGGGAAGGCAGGGGCTGCTCTTAAGGCTGGCCAGCCAGACACGCACCTGCTGCAGGGAGAAGGCTCCAGAGTCGGGCACTTCGTAGGCAATCTGCAGGGAGGCACCCCCCATGTCCAGGATCCCAACCGTTCGTTTCCGAACCAGGGACTCTCCCTGGTCCCCCAGCGCTACAGTGACCACCACATCCTCCTCTGCAACCCACAGCAGCGTGTCAGCGATGGGTAGGACCTGGGGCAGTATCTCCTCCCTTCCACCGTTACGCCCCCCAGCAGCCTCATGGGGCTCCTCCACCCCTGCAAGCAGCCCCCAGGGACCACTTGCAGGGCAGCACATTCTGGCACTTGGAGCTGGCTGCCCCCCGGCTTTGTAGGTTCCCCCAAAGCATCCACTGTTGGAAGCCACCACAGGAACACCGCTACAAACCCTCTCTCCCAGGTTCTTCTCCCAAAATGCTGCAGGTGCTCCCCTGACACAGGGACTTGTTCCTGTGACAGGAGCAGGTGCCCCTCCAGGTTCAGGAGAGTTTCACACATGTGGCTGGATCAGGCATTGCCTGACCAGAGGGGCAGACACTGCCTGCTCCAGAGCTTGCTCTTAGCTCCAGTGCTGGGGCACTCAGACTTTCCCAGCTGCTCTATGAGCAGCCAGACTCACCATCCTCATGATCAAACCGGCCCAGGACAAAGTTGATGCCGATCCAAGCATAGACACCTGCATGAGACAGAAAGGGTCATTACAGCAATACACTAAACGGAACCAAGCAGTGCTTTGTGGCAGCTCCTACCTTCCTGTTTCCCCGAGATCACTTCTGCGTGTGATTTGGAGAAGAGGAAATCAAACTCCAGGGGCACGTTTCTCACCAAGTTCTCCAGGATTGCAGCTTGCTGCCTGCAAGAGCACAGGAGAGGGGCACACACTGAAGGACCTTCACCAGTGACACTCCTTTGGGGGAGCACAAGAGACAGCAGGAATCCCTCTGCAATACACCCCACGTCCAGCCCCACAAGTCCTGCTGCTGCACCCAGTGCACTTTGGACACGAGGAACTAGATCTATTCATCTGAGGCTTCAGTAAAATGCGGCTCCTCTCAGCTCCCTCCCAGCGTGTTCAGACTCTCCTCCCGCAGCCCTTGCCGCTTGCCCCAAAAACGCACCCTTTCCTTTCTCCAACACACACCCCCCGGATTCCTAATTCTCCCATAAGGATCAAGATGGAGAAGCTGTCCCCCTGCTTCTCACGGCTGAGGGATCCCAGCAGGTCCCTGGCCACCCCGGACGAGGCCAGAGGAGCTCACCCCTCGGGCAGCAGCCGCATGCCCGCCGTGCACAGGATGTAGAGCGGCGTTTCCTTGTGCTTCTGCGCAGGGATGTGGGCTGCGGCGAACTGAAGCAGCGGGCGCAGGTAGGGCGTAGCTTGCGTGGGGGCCGCTGCCGAGATGCCTGCCCGGGGAAGGGGGGCGGTGAGCCGGCCAGCCCCACCGCGGGCTGCAGCAGAGACCGGCGGCACCGACCTGGCTTAATTTTCTTGACGACGGGGCGGCTGCTCCGGTCCCTCATCTGCCTGATGTCCAGCAGGTCGTGGGGGTTCCCGTTGTGCGGGGGCCAGAAGTAGACGAAGACCCGGGACCCGCTGCTCCCGCAGTCGACGACCACCCCGTAGTTAAGGGCCGGGTCCTCCGTGTCGGTGGCCGTCAGCTCCTCTGCCCGCGCCAGATACCTGCGGCCCGGGGGAGCGGGGGGGGACACGGGATAGGGCGCCTCAGACCCGGCGAGCAACGCTGAGTCCCGGTCCCCCGGCAGCTCCCCGGTCCCCCGGCAGCCCCCGGTCCCCCGGCAGCCCCCGCTCACCTCTCGTCGCGCCGGGCAGCGCGGGGCGGCGCGGCCCAGCGGCGGGGGGCGGCGGCCGCCAGCAGCAGCAGCAGCCCCACGGCGAGGGCCGCTCCCAGCGCGGCCAGGCGCTGCCGCGGCCCCGGGCACGGGCAGGGTCCCGCCGACCGCCACGACGGGCAGGAAACGCCGATCCTACGGGTAGAGGCCACTGCTCAGCACCGGCCCCGGATCGGCCCCGGCCCCAGGCCCCCGGGCCGGCCCCGCTCACCTGGCCATGCGCGTCTGCCGCTGCCCGCCCGCGCATCGCCCCGCTGCCGGCACCCGCCGCCGGCACCGGCGGCCACGTCACCAGGAGCCGCCGGCGCGGCCAATAGAGGCCCCCGCAGCCGAGCCCCGCCGGGCGGCGCTCCGCCCCCCGAGGCAGCGGCGCCCAATCGGCTCGGGGCGGGACGGCGCCCCCAGGCGGCCGAGGGCGCGCCTGGCTTCGTTCTTGCTCCCTCGTCCGACCTTCGCCGGACGACGTCACCTAGAGACCGCCTACCGCCAGTGTCCAGCCAATCCGGGGCGCCCAAATAAACAACACGCGCCGAGAGCCGGAGCGGCGGGAGCGGCGGCCAATGGCGGCTCCCCAGCCCTGCAGAGAGGCACCGAGAGCGGGCAAAGGTCGCGGGCCCGTCGCCCAATGGGCTGCGCGGCGGGGCGGGGCGAGAAGTTGAGGTACCCAATGGCCGGCGCGCGCCGGCGGGGCGGGGACCACGGGCAGCCAACAGGCAGAGCGCCCGAGCGCGCCGGAGGGAGCGGCCGCCAGTGGCGGCGTTCGAGCCGCGGCGGCGGAGGCCAATGAGCGTGGTGCCCGGGGGCGGTATGCGGCGGGCCCAGCCAATGGGCGTGCGGCAGGGGTGGGCGACGGGCGGTGGCGGCCAATGGGTGCGGCAGGGCGGGGCGGAGCTGCGGGCGCGGGGCGGGGCGGCGCTGCGCGGGGCCGGGGCGGCGGCGGCAGCGGCGGCGGCGGCGCCATGGAGCTGGGGGCGGGCGCGGGGGCGGGCGCGGGCCCCGGCGCACGGGGTGGCGCGGAGTCGGGCCGCGTCCTGCTGCTGCTGATGGGCGGCGGCGGCGGCGCGGGCCGGGCGCGGCGGGGCGGCGCGGAGACGGAGGCAGAGCCGGGTCCCGGTGCCGGCCCGGGAGGGCCCGAGGCGGCGCGGAGTCCCGAACCGCGCTCCCCACCCGCCCCCGACTACGAGGCGCTGCCGCAGGGCGCCGCCGTCTCTACGCACATGCTGGCGGGCGCCGTGGCGGGCGTTATGGAGCACTGCGTGATGTACCCCGTCGACTGCGTCAAGGTGCCGGCACCGGTGGGGGGCGCGGCGGGGCCGCGAAGGGGCGGTGGACTGGGGCCTGGCGGGGGAGGGAGGCGGGGGCTGCCCAGGCTAGGCCGCGCCGGGCCCGCGGGGGTGACGGCCGTCCGCCGGGGCCTTGTGTTGCAGACGCGGATGCAGAGCCTGCGGCCGGAGCCCGCCGCCCGCTACCGGAACGTGCTGGAGGCCCTGTGGCGCATCGCCCGCACCGAGGGGGTCTGGCGACCCATGCGGGGCCTGAACATCACCGCCACCGGCGCCGGCCCAGCCCACGCCCTCTACTTCGCCTGCTACGAAAAGTTAAAAAAGACGCTGAGCAACGTTATCCACGCGGGGGGCAATAGCCATGTGGCCAACGGTACTGCTCCCGACGCCCCGCCGGGCCGTGGGGGCTACCGGGGGCCGCCCCCCGCCGGGCCGGGCCGGGGAGCGGGGTGGGGAGTGGCAGGGAGGGCTGGGCCCGTCCCACTGGGCCGCGGGGCATCAGCCCCTGCGGGGCCGGGGTGCCCGAAGCCCTGCGCTCTCCCCATCTGCCACCTGGCTGCGCGGTGCCTGCTGGCCTGGCACCGGGCAGGGGGACGTGCTGGTCCCGCACCCGCCGTGGCCGCTTCCAGGTGTCTGGCTCGAAGCAGGTCAGTGGCCCCGGCTCGGAAGGGTACCGGTGGACGGGAGCTGCCCGCAGATGAGCTGGGACCGGCCGCGGCCCCATGGGTTGGTCGTGCCCAAGCTCGCCCCAGGAGTGCCACATGGTTTTGGAGCCCATCGCGCCTCGGTGCCCATCACTCGTCTCATGGAGCCGCCACGGTGGGGAAGGCGTGAGGCCGAGGGGAGCGGGGCACAGCGTGCCCTCGGCAGGCGTGTGCCGGAGTGCTGGCGCGTGTCTCTGCTGTGGGGCTTGGGGACACTGGCCATCCTCGGGGCCCCTGCCAGCAGGTGGCATTGGCCTGTCCCCCAAGGGCTGGGCCCGAGTAAGTCCCGGTCAGCCCACAGGACTTGACAGCCTGTCACAATCCTCTCCCTCTCTTTCTTGAGCTCTCTCCGGGTGGGAACTGCTGAGGACTGGCCAGCCTCTTGGAGGGGAGACAGAAGCCGCTTTCATATCGCACCCTCTTCCAGGGGCCGCCTCCTGTCCCTCAGCAGGGGACTCGGGGCTGTGGTGGAGCCTCGGGGTCCCTCACACACGCACACCCCCCCTCACATGTGGCAGTTCTTGTTTTGCAGGTGCAGCCGGGTGTGTAGCAACGTTGCTCCACGATGCAGCCATGAACCCTGCCGAAGGTAACGATGGTCCTGGCCTGCCAGGGAGGGGAGGATCAGGGTCTGCCCAGGCCGCTTGGGTCCCCTCTGCGGCATGGAAGGTGCTTTCCTCAGTGCTTACCCAACTGCAAGGAACCGCTGGGGGCTGTGGCTCTGGTTAGGGAGCCCTGTGGCTGCCCATTATGGAGGGGGTAGGTAGAAGAGATTAATTCTGGGGACCACAGCAAACCCCAGTTTCTGAGGAGCCAGGAGGGCACCAGCCTTTCACCTAGGGGTTTGGCTGAGCAGGAGAGAAGGGAAGAGAGGTGTGATCTGTACCACTGAAGTTATTCTCAGTGTGTGGGAATTTGGCATTACTGTGGTGAGATCTCAGAAAGATGTGGTATAGTTCTGGGCCTGTGTTCAAGAAGGAAATGAAAAGGATGGGGTATGAGAAGCATGCTTGAGAGGTCAGGAGAAGGGAGATCTTTTCTTGTGGAATGTCTGGAAGGTACCTATTTTTCTTGAGCCTGGTATGTATGAAAAAGGCAGAGGGAGTTTGTAATTATTACAACATCTGTGAACATGGTGGGAGAAGGAGGAATAACAAGGAAAGGCCAGTCATGAACACATTTTTTCTTCTTAAAACGAGGGCTTGTGACAGTGCAGGTTCCAGCTGATCTGGGCCCAGCAAGGCTTCTGCCAGCCCACTGCCTGGCTGGGGCCCTGAGGAGCAGGCAGCTGCATGGCCAGATTGTTATCATTCCTTCCCCGGAGCCCGGCTTCTTATCACAGCTGTAGCTGTTGTATCATTTTTAGCTTCTTGTGGCCCTGTAGAAATAGAGGGAGGCAGGACAGCAGCAGGCTGCACTCTGGGCTCTCCCGCCCTACTCTTGGATGTGTTGAGGGCTTCTGGTTGTTGCCCCGGAGTGGCTGCATTTCAGCAGCAGCTGCTAATGATCACTGGCTGGTGGGCTCCGCGATGTGCTGTGGTTATTCTGGGCTACGTTGGGGGTGGCTGGGGAGGGACAGGCTCGTCCAGATTGAGGGCTGTCTGGAAGATAATAGATGGAAGGGGGTTCTTCTGACTGCACAGTAGCTCTGCAGTGGTGGATGGGGAGACATCGGTCATTTGGGAGCGAGGGTGGATGTGTACAATAAGTGCCTGGGTATTGGGATGTTTGCTGGGGTTGCCGCAGCTGTGGGGCTTGCAGGTGGTCCAGCAGATAAAAACGGCTGCAGTCCTGCCTGCGGGACATGTAGGGCACTGCTGGTCTGAGTTGTCCATCATTAGCTCTTAAGCCAGCGTGACCAAACTCCGGGCACTTGGGAGGAAACCTGGCTGCGCACTTACCCTTCTCTCCCCTTTTCCCCTCCGTGCCTGGGTCCGGGCTGCTGCTGTTGGCTGCTGCCGTCTGTCCCAAGTGGTCAAGCAGAGGATGCAGATGTACAACTCGCCTTACCAGCGTGTGACGGACTGTGTGCGGGCTGTGTGGCGCAACGAAGGGGCTGGAGCTTTCTACCGCAGCTACACCACCCAGCTCACCATGAACATCCCCTTCCAAGCCATTCACTTCATGACCTACGAGTTCTTGCAAGAGCAGCTCAACCCCCACAGACAGTACAACCCAGGCTCCCATGTGGTCTCTGGAGCCTGCGCAGGGGCTGTTGCTGCTGCTGCCACTACACCTTTGGACGTTTGCAAAACACTGCTCAACACCCAGGAGTCCCTGGCCTTGAGCTCCAACATCAGCGGACACATCACAGGCATGGCCAATGCCTTCAGGACGGTGTACCAAGTGGGTGGCGTGACCGCCTACTTCAGAGGGGTCCAGGCAAGAGTCATTTATCAGATGCCCTCAACAGCAATTGCCTGGTCCGTGTACGAGTTCTTCAAATACATCCTCACCAAGCGCCAGGAGGAGCGGCGGGCTGGGAAGTGAGCCAGAGCCAAACGCTGTTCCAGACCTGCTTCACCTCCCCCCCTGGTTTGTCTTCTGACCCCTCTCCCTTCTGGTTTGGTTTGTGTTGACAAGAGGGGGCAGCGAAGCCCTTTGGGGTTTAGTGATGCCAGTTTTTGCCTGTGGCTGCTGCAGTTCTGCTCAGGCAGCGCGGCTTGTTCTCTCCCAGGGTAGTCCAAGATGTCCTGCTGGGAGCTGCAGCCCCGGTCACATCCCCTGGCACTTCAGTGGAGCTGTGCTCCTGTCCTTCCCTTAACCAAAGCCTCCTCTCATGCAAATTGCCCCTCCTCTGAGGAGAAGGTGAATGTCCTACCTTGCCTCTGGCAGGGCCAAGCTGAGTTCACAGCCACCGAGGAGGGGGCAGGGAGGTGGCACTGGCCGGTATGCTGGCGGCTTTGTCTGGCTTTTGGCTGAAGCAAAGCGTAAGCCTTGCCGTTGTCTTGTAGCACGCACACGTGATGCTGACTGCCCCGGTGGTGGTGGGGAGGGAAGGGGAGGATGGCACTTGAGGGGAGACTGTAGGTTTGGTTTTGTTCCTGCTCTTGACACTTCCAATAAAAACAGTTCTGCTCTATCCTCATGGCCCTTTCTTATCCCACATGGCCCAGCTCCCAGCACTGCGCCTTTCTGACTGGGCCCAGTGCTGAGCTGATAGGTGCCAGGGGGTGAAGGGAAGCGGCGTCTGGGGGTGGCGGTAGGAGGAGAGGGCCTGCCTGGCTCAGCCACCCTGGCCATCTGCAGGGAGGAAGGTGGTCCCCATCCCCTTTGGCTTGTGGCCCATTGCTTGCTGCTGGCGTGAGTTGTGACCGCACCGGAGAAGCTGAGGTTCATGCTCCTTGGCCAGGCAGTCCTGCACCCTCAGTCTGACCAGGAATCCTCAGGATGCTTCCAAACTGCTCCAAACAGGTGTTGGCAGGAGGGTCCTGGGTTGTGTGTGTCAGGAACAGAACAGGAATTTTGGTGTTAGGTCAGGCTGGAGGGCTTTGCACCTCACACAGGGAATTTGGGGTTCAGCAGAGATTTTGCCCCCTGATTTTGAGTAATTAAACTAGTTTGATGCTCAATGGACATCTTAAAATTCTACCAACACACTTGCTCAAGGTGCTAGTGTTTTTGTCCAATCTAATTTTTTTCTAATCACATTAATAGAATAGCTTATTTTTGTACATGTTAATATCTGTCTAGATACTGACCTCGTTTAGGGAACCTGGACCTGTGAGCCATCCTCACTGGGTTTGTACTGAGCACTGAAGTTATCACCTAGTCGTGTTGACCTTTCCTTGAGCCAAGTGCCCATGGATGATCCTGGCTCTCACAGGATGCTCCCATAGTGCTTGTAGGAGGGGCATTTGTCCCACAGTGCCGTGCCCAAAATAACTCCTGGAGGAAATGCATTCACACCTGTGGTATGTGCTGCCAGCAAGCATCTGGGTTGGCTCAGGGCTGCTCCAGAGGATCCACTGGCCTGGGCTGCAGGGGTGGGCTGTGGCAACGGGAAAGAGGGGGTTTCCTGTGGGTGGAAAGGCTGCTAAGTGAGCAAGGGCAATGTGCAATCTCCAGGAGCATTGGGCCCCAGTGCTGTTGGGGGGCTGGAGGACAGGGGCACCCACACTGAAGGGTGCTTGACACTCCACCCAAGCCCCAGCCCAGCCCCAGCTCCAGCTTTACCCTGAGCATCTCTCTTGCCCAAGTTCCTGAGTGTGGGTGATGGATGCCAAGTGACTGCCCATGGGATTTTCAATGGCTGCCCAGAGGTCTAGGTGTCCCTGGACACCGAGCAGCCACAGCCACTGCTCTGCAGCCCGGGTCCACCTGGGTTTACGCTATGCCCATCCTCTGCTCCCTAGCATGGCTCCTGGTTCTTGGATGAGAAACTCCTTAAAGAAGCAAAAGCCTCTAGAGCCTCCAGTTTTCTCACCATTTCAGGAGCTGGGGCTTTAAGAAATAGCCTAAGTATTGCAAGATTTGGCAGCCCTGCGGCTCCTCCACCCAAGAGAGAGAAATCTGAGAAGCAGAAATGGCTGGGAGAGACCAGGGGAGGATTAGCTTGGCGGGCAGGGCATTAGACAGGAGTTTGCAGAAGACGGGTATGACTGGGCTCTGCTAGGACGGGTCTCCCTGCCCAGAAGCCAAAAGCCGTTGGCAGTGGAGCTGCAGCTTTGCCTTTAGCCCTCGCTGCATGCTGGAACAATGACAAATCCTGCAGAGGGAAAGGCATAAACATGGGCTGGGGGGAGATTCACACTATTAAATCCATCAGCTGCTGGAAGAAGCTCTATAAATGTCAGCGGGCAAAGTCATGACTGAAGGTGACTCTGGGATGTTTCCAGGAATAACTGCCCACAGAAGTGTGGTGGGAGGGAGCGAGACCCCCAGGAACAAGGAGATGATAAGTCAGCACAGTGTCACAGAGATGCTACCATGTGAGCAATTGGCCTGAGTGCTCTCCTGGCAAGGGCATGGCCTTTCTGGTCTCCTGGCACTTTGTCAGCTTACCCAGCAGCAGCTGAGTGTCACCCAGTGCAGGCAGCTGCAGGCAGCAACATCCCTGCAGAGGATGGTGCTGCCTGTGAGGAGTCTGGTGCTGCAGGGATGGCAGGGACACCCAGGGGGTTTCCAGATATCCTTTGGGCCAGGCCACGAAAAACTGGAAAAATCCCCCGTTCTGCTGCAGTCTCCATCGCCTGAGCTGAAGCCCTGCTGCAAGAGTGAGGGCTGGCCAGGGCAGTGAGCAGCTGCTCCCCAGCTCTGCCAGGGTGGGGGTGACCCCTTGCCAGCCAGCCTGGTCCCCCGGTACCTTGGACATGATGAGATGCCCAGAGGTAATGGAGTTATTGACTGGTTCAGCTATGGCTGCTGCCTTTCCAAGGTCTGATCATGCCTCAAGTGAAGCCATGCTGGTCTGGGTCTGTCCTACGGCCTCCTAGGTATTTGGCTGTGTGTCGAGTAAGATCCCTCCTACAGCCTCTTCTGAGTAAAGAGACTATTTTTGGCTTTCCAGCAAGGAAGCCACGCTCAGCCCGGGAGAGTTTTGGAGACAATCCCTTTTCCTTTTGCCTCCTTGCAAGATCCCCAGTTACATCCAGCACAGGCAGGGATTTGCTGCCTTGCCTTCCCATGTCTGACTGCCCCTTAAACCCTGTGTGCTGCCACTGGTGCTGAGGGTGTCCCAGGTGGGGTGAGCCCCACAGCCCCCGAGCAAGCAGAGCCAGGCAGCACTGCCAGCCTTGCACTGTGCCGGGTGATAGATCCGGGGCTGCCACAGCTCTGCCATGGCACAAGCCCAAGCTATTTCAGGCAGCCCACACCAGGAGCAGCTGAGGAGCCCCCAGCCACCTTCCTGGGGTAACTGGAGACACCTGCACTCCTGCAGGTTAAGGGGCAGAGCTGGGGTGAGGGGAGCTGGGGTGAGGGGAGCTGGGGGGGGGGGGGGGAAGGGCTGAATTCCTTGCAGAGCAGGAAAGGGGGGACCCCTCCAAACATGTCTGCCCCCTGCCTTCAGCCAGGGACCAGCAGGCTGCTGAGCTGCTCCTGCCTCAGGACCCACACACGGGGTGCTGAGTCCCAGCCTCCAGGGGCCGTTGCCAGGCCAGCTCAGGGGCAGATGGTGGGGGACAAGGGTGCTGCCCTGCCAAACCACATCCCTGCCCGTCCTCTGCTGGCACCCTGGGCTACCCTGAGCTTTCCTGTCCCCAGCTCCTCTGCAAAGGGTGCCTGACAGCTCTGCTTGGTGGGAGGAGGTGGCTGGAGCCTGCAAGGAACACAGAGGTGGGCTCCCAGCCTCCCTCTAGCCCCGACCCACCCCGGCTCTGGGATTCCTCAGGGCTCTGTCAGACCCCAATAAACTCATACAAGTTCTCATGACCCCATGGCCTTACAGCGGTGGTAAACGTGGGCGCCAGGGCTGTTGGACACAGAACAGACATTGCGTTTGGTGGGTCTTGGGAAACCTTCATCTGATCCATGTTGCTGCCTGGGTTAAACTGCTGAGAGACAACTCCTGGATGAGCTGGTCTCAGCCTGCCAGGCTCCAGCTGAGCATCAGTGTTGAGGAAGGCAGGGAACACAGCCTGAAAGGTAAAGCTGAGGCTGAAAACCTGCTTTTATGGCTGTAAGGAGCCACCGGAGGAAGCAGGCTGGGCTGGGACTGCTCTTGGCGTGTCTGGTTTGACTGGGAGATATTGGGAATACCCGTTCTTAGTGCAGGGGTGTGCGTAAAAGTCCCCTGACAAAAGACTGCAAAGTGGCCCTGGGAAGATGCTGCCTGGCTGGAGCTGGAGTGCAGTCAGATGGCATGTTGCACTGGGGAGGTGGCAGAGGTGGGAGAATTGCTGCTTCGGGGCTGGATGGGGTGGCAGCAAGGGTCACTCTCCCAAGGGCACATGGGTGAAGGCAGCTCAAGTGTACTGTGACACTAGAGCCTGCTCTGGGATCAGTCTCAAAAGCAGCTGAAACAAGGGCTGTTCCAGGAGACTGGGGGCTCGGGGGGGCTCCAGCCCTAACCTCCAAGGCCCAGCACGTTTGCAGGTATTGCACTGACGACAGTGCTAGTCCCAGAGAAACCCTGCAGTTTCCCGCCCCCGCCCCAGGACACCTATGGCATGGGGGCTGACATAAGAGCCTCCTGGCAGGGCACAGACCATGCCTGGCACGGCTAGGTGGGTGCCGGGAGAAATGCAAATCCAAGCAGGCTTCTCCTCTGTCTCCGGGAGCTTTTAGATGCCCATTAGACCTGAGCGGTATGTCACCCGGCGCATTGCCAGGGACTCTAAAAAGGGGAGGGAGCAGGGAACCGGGCCGAAATGGGGCTGTGCCTCCGCTAGGGACACAGCTCCCTCTGGTGAGGACGCAGCTCCAACAGGCACCAGGCGCTGGACGCCACAACCATCCCAACTGTCCTTGGTCAAGGACTTGCAGGAGTTGAACGCGGTAGCTGGAGGCTGCGGGCAGTGCCGGGGCATCGGTAGGTGGGGGAGGACAGGGAGTGTCCCAGAGGACTCCCCGACACTGAGTGAACTGCAACGTCTTGGGGCAGATGAGATAGAGCTACGAGCCTGCTGGATCTCGCACAACGGCGTTGGATGCTTGCGCGCAGTTGTAAGAACACTTGAGCGCAAAACATGGCTCGCTAGGAACGGACCTGCATGGAGGCTGCGAGGGGACACCGGTCCTGTCCCCAGCTCTCCCACCGCAGCGGGGCACGCGTGGGTGCTTTCGCGGCGTGTACACGCCCGGCGATGCCGCCTGGTGCCGCAAAGCTGCTGCGTGTGCGGCGCCCCCCGCTCCCGCAGAGCCCCGCCGCGGACAGGCGCCAGCCCGCCCAGAGCCACCGCACCCAGCCAGCGTGTCCCACTGCCGTCCCCAGCGCCGGGCTGCGATGCCAGCGGGAGGAAGCAACCCTGCCCGCCGGCCCTGCAGCCCTCCAAGCCTGGCAGGGGCACCCGGGCACCCCCAAACCCGGCCGGCATCCTGCGGCGCGGGGCGGCGGGGACAGAGGGGTACCTGTCGCTCCCTGTCCCCGGGTGCTGGCCGATAGATGGCGGTGGCGTATCTCGCTTGGGGACAGGCCCCGGGAGCAGTGTCCCTGCGGGCGGCTCTGTGGTTTCAATTGCCCCGGCAGGGGAAGGTGGCACGGGGCAGCCAGCAAGGGCTTGGCAGGACCGAGGGGCAGCTCCAGCCTTCAGCAGCGCTCTGCCCTGGGGGGGACAGAGATGCGGTCCCCTGCTCTCGGCGGGTCACCTGAATCCCTCGCAGCAGCGCTGTGTCCGGTCTCCCTGTTGTAGAGAGGAGAGAAGGAACAGCTAAAACACGGGGGTCTCCCCACACTGCTTAGTCAGGTGTAGTCGTCTTGTGATGCTTGGGACAGGCTGGAGGGGTAGGGAGGGTCTGTGGCCATCGGTGGCTCATCCAAGAAAGGGAGGCAGGTCGCTGGCCCTCATGCTGGCAGTCAAGTAGTGGGAGAAACCTTCACTGGAGGGTGCCCAGCACAAGTACCAATGTTTTACTTTAATTACCAGTCCATGGCTGGCCACAGCTTTCTTGGCACTGAAGAACACTCGCACAACAACCCCACATTGCCATTGCCAGGAGGAGCTTCCAGCATCTCCAAGCCCTGACATCTCCACAGAGCGCCGGTGGCCAAGCAGCCTCAGCATCTCCCAGCTTGTGGCATGGGGCAGCTGCAGTGGGAAGCACTGCAGAGCAGGAGCTGCTACTCCAACCCATACCCTACACAGAGGGACAAGTACCAGGCACCGTCCCAACACGCAGCTGGGTCCCTGGGCTCCTGGCCCTGAGGCAGCAGGAGGTGGCTGTGCCCAGGCTGAAGTAGATGGAACTCAAATTCAGCAAGGTCTGCCCAGGTCCTCAGGCAGCCTGGCCGGCCTTGCTGGGAGCAGGCGTCTCACTCTGCGCCCAGGTGAACTCCTTGCTGATGGCAGCAAGTGGGCGGTGAAGAGAGAAGGATGAAGGGTACAAGGGGGACGGCTGACCACAGCGTGGGAGGAGGGAGGAATGGAAAAGGACATCAGAAAGAAGAGGAAACCAGAGCACATCTGCAGTGCTGCAGAGGGAACAGCATTCCTCCTGAGCATGGAGGAGAGGCCACAGAACACCAGTTAGCACTGGGGTTTGGATAGCGCCTCCCTAGGAACCACCAGACAGAGGCAAGTTCTACTCATGGCCTCTTCCATGGCCAGGAAACTTGAATCAAAAACAGAACTGGAGCCCACGCACAGAGCAGGCCTGAGGCCTGGTAGTTAAAGCCTGGCTGCTCCAACAGTCCTTCCTTTGCTTGAAACTGGTGCGTTGTTTTAGAGAATCTTGCTCCTTGTTGAAATCAATCGGCATTTTTCCACCCCAACTCCCAAACAGCAGTAAATCCCCTGATCATCCATGAAGAAACAACACACGCCCTCTGCCCCTTGATCATGGCCCTCCCCATCCCTCTCTCCCCAGTGTCCCTCTGCCTGTGCAGCTGCCACAGCAGGACCATGTGGGAGGGAGTCCCACCAGCACCCTGTGCCTCTGACCCCACCAGCAACACCCCGCTTTGCCCCAGGGTGTGGGGGACGGAGTGCGTCACTGGCGGGTACTGCCTCCAGCACGGCCACGCAGCAACTTCCCTCCATTGTGTCTCCCCTCCCTGGGCAGCCTGTCCAATCTGCGGTCTCCCACCTTCTCCCTCCCACCAGCCTCCTCCGGCTGTTCCTCCTCTTTGGAGCACTTCACTTCCGCCGCCCTGCTCCAGGCCCTCCAGCACCGCCAGCTCTTTGTGCTGCTCCAGCCTGCCCACCAGCTCAGGGGCTTTGGGAGAGAGTCTGCAGAGGGGTCCCTCCCACTAACCCACTGCCCTCCCCCCAGTCTGAGCTGGTGGGACAGCTGGGATCTGTCCCAGGAATGGGGCTTGCGATGGTGGACATCTAGAAACTTCCACCGCCTTCCACCGCCATGCCACATCGGCCAGCAGCCAGGCCCCTCGGCATCCCCTGGCTGGGTGCTCCTCCAGCTCTGTGCAGGGAAACCGGAGCTGAGGAGCACATGTGGGTGTCACCAGGCGCAAGTGGGGTGAGCATAATTCTGACCTCACACCTACAGCATTGCTGATAGTGTGCCCCTTTGCTTTAGTTAACTGTCCTTGCCCTGGACACTGTGGCAATGGACATGGACAGCATGACCTGTGCCAGGAGTCTAGTCTTGCCCAGAGCCTCTGGGTGCTGCTGAGGGGGCAGTGGATTCCTAACCAGCTGCCATGTACCTGGAGGGGACATGCTACGCTGGGAGCTCCTCCCACACACCCCAGTTTTGGAGGAGCTTGTACTGTGGTTGTGATTCCTCTGGCTTGCATACCAAGGCATGAACTCACATGGGTCCCCTGTTTTTTAGGCAACGGTCTGGCAGAACATGGAGGAAAATGCATCTTTCCTATGGCAGGGACAGATCTCCCCAGCCTGACTGCTGCTGCGGAGAGAGAGCATTACCTATCTTTGTTCTTGGCTATCCTGTTTCTACCCACGAGACCACAGGGCCTTAACCACTCATCTCTGAAAGCCAAGAGTGGGCCTGGGCTTCCTCTCCCGTGACACCTTGCTGCCATCCAACAAACAATCGGCTGGGCGTGCCGCATCCTCTCCCAGCGCCAGTGCCGCGAAGCCTGCCGGCCTCAGAGTGGCTCACAGGACAGTGGGGTGCCATGCCGAGCCAGGGCTGAGTGCCGGGGCCTGTTGGCTGCCTGCTCTGTACCTGCAGTGCTGCTGTGGAAAGAATTCCTCTAGCTCCTTTCAAACAGCAGACCCCGAGGGTGCATGTTCAGCTTGGACAGTGGAAACGTGCAGTGCAAAGACAGGTTTAGCAGCGGTCACTACCTGCTGCTTCTGCAATGGCAGGCTACAAAAACCTGGCCCTCTGCTCGTGGTGGAGCAACCACCACACAGGGAGGGCAGGGGGAGGACACGGTGGGCATCGAGCCCCTGGGCTGTGTCGGTCCCAGCGGCTCCACTGGAAACACCTCTGGGAGCTGCAGCGTCGCAGCAGGGAAATGTGCGGGATGGTGCAGGAGAGCTCCCGGAGCCTCCAGCTTCTGCTGCCGTCTGGGGCGAGCCAGACGGGGCTCCGCGGGTGTCCGGCCCCCCCCCGGGCGCGGCTCCGGCTCCGGACCCGGCGGCGGCACTCGGCGGGACCCGCACGGCAGAGGCACGGCCGCGGCGGGGCCGGGACCGCCCCAAGAGCTCCGCGGCGGCGGCGGCGGGACGGGGCGGCCCGGGACGGGGTGGGCAGGGGACGACCCCGCGGCCGGTCCCGCGGGGCTCGGGGGCCTCGGCCGCCCCCTCCCCCTGCAGCCGAGCGAAATGGCTGAACATGTAGCAATAATGCCCCAGCATTCAGGCTGCCCGGCCCGGCCGGCCCTAATCAGCGGCCCGCGGACCCCCCTCCTCTCCCCCTGCGCTCCCAGAATGGGGAACAAAACCCAGCACGTTTCTGCAGCCCCCGCGCATAAAGCGCCGGGCCTGGGCCTCAGTGGGGGGCAAAGCGGCCCGTCAATCTTGGCGCCGGGGCCCCTTTGTCCCTCGCCTCCCTGCCACACCTTTTGTTCCCGAATCCAATAAGCGCCTATTCCCGCTACCTTCCTCGGCGGCTCCTTTCAGCGCCGGCCCGGCGACCACAATGGGCCCGGCTCTGAGCTGCGCGGCCCCATTCAGCGCCCTTGGCACGCTCACAAGCCGACCGGGCCGCCCTGCCCCGCGGGCACGCCGCTGCGGCCGCCCCGCCGCCGGGCACCGACCCCGGCCCCGCCGCTGGGCACCGGCTGCTGGGCGAAGGAGGAGCGGGCGGCGGATATTGCACCTGGTTTATTGACTGACTCGGCGAGCTGGCGCTGGCAGTAACAGATACAGAGTAGATAGAGGGGCCGCGGCACCCCTGGGCCCCGCCGTCGGCTTTTTACAAGAAAAGCTGCTCCGCTGGCGCGGCGCGATCGGCTCCGGCCCGCCCGGCCGTCGCGGGGGCTCCGCGGGGTGGCGGCGCATCGCTGCGAGCTCGGGCGGCTTCGTCCCGCCGCGCCGCTCCGCCCGTCGCCGGCCCCGCACCGCTGCCCGCGGGAGCGCTGAGGTCCCACCGCGCCGTCCCGCCGCCGCCGCCGCCGGTCCATGGCGCGCGTTGCGCGGCGCGCAGCCGGGCGTCGGTGCGGGTGATAACGGGACCCCGGAGCCGCCGGGCCGTCCTGCCGGTTCGCTCCCGGCCCTCAGTGCGTGCGGGCTACCAGGCCCGGATGCCCTGCAGTGCGCCCTGGCTGCAGGAGGGCCCCGCCGCCGCCTGGTGCAGCGGTTGGCCGCCGCCACCGAAGCCCCCCAGGCCGCCCACGTTCACGAAGGGACCGGCGGCCGCCGCCGGGCTGCAAGCGGCTTGCATGGAGGCGCCGCCGGTGCCCGCCGGGTAGGTGCAGCCGTAGCCGGGGTTGTAGGAGGCGGCGTTGCCGTAGCCGTAGGCGGGGAAGCCGTTGTAGGAGTACGGCCCGTTGTACGCCGAGCTGTAGCCCTGCGACCCGCCGAGGCACGGCTTGCCGTCGCGGACCAGCACGGGCACGGCCACCCTGCGCGGCGGCGGCGGGGCCGCGGGGCCACCCAGCTCCAGCGACTTGTCCTGCCGCTGCCGCTTGCACTTGTAGCGCCGGTTCTGGAACCAGATCTTCACCTGCGTGGAGGTGAGCTTGAGGCTGCTGGCCAGGTGCTCCCGCTCGGGCGCCGACAGGTAACGCTGCTGCTTGAACCGCCGCTCCAGCTCGAAGACCTGCGCCTGGGAGAAGAGGACGCGCGGCTTCCTCCGACTCCGCTGCTTCGGCCTCTCCGCCTCCTCCGCCTTCTCCGCCGCATCCAGCGGCTTCTTCAGGACGCAGCTCTCTGCACGGGGGAGCACAGGTCACGGCTGCACCTCGCTCCCGACGAGCGCTGCACGGCGCTCGTTGCTCCCGACGGGCCGCATCGACGGGCCACATCGGCGGGCGAGAGCCCCGCGCCGCGTCCCGGCCGGCCCCGGCTACGCGCCCGTCGGGGAACCGCGGCGCGGACGGGGAAGCAGCGCCGGGACCGGCCGCCTCCGGCACTGCCTATGTTAGTGAGGGGCCGGTTCGGCCGGCGGGGCCGGGCGCTTCCCCGCGCCTCCGAGCCGGCTGCGGCGTTCCTGCCGCGGCCTCACGGAGCTGAGCCCCGGGACGCGCCGGGCGCCGGGCGCCGGGCACCTGCTCCACCGCCTCGTTCCCGGAGGGCCCCGCCGCGGCGGGCGCGGGTTGGGCCTAACCCGCCCCGTTCCTCCCTCCCTCTCCGCTACAAAAATTGCGGAGCGCGGGCCTGCTCCGGCAGCACCGCATCAGGGCCCTGCGGAGGCGCTTCCCGGGGAGGCGGCGAGCAGGGCGCGGCGGCGGGCGGTGGCAGCCCCAGTACGTGCCCGTCCCTACTCGACGTGCCCAGGGGACGCGGCGGCGCGGGCTGCAGCGCCGGGAGCGGACCTTAGCGGGGCGATGCCCAGCGGGCTAGCAACGCACCGCGGGGAGCGAGCGCGGGCCCGTCCCGGCGGGGGAGCGCGGCGGGGCCGATACTCACTTGGGTCGCGAGCCGCGGGGTCCTGCTCCTCTCCCGGGCCAGGGGCCTCGCAGGAGCCGCGCAGTACTGCGTGCACGTAACTGTCGGCGGAGATCCGCGCGTCCGCCTGGCTGCCGGGCGCTGCCATGGGGCTCAGGTAGGACAGCTTCTCCTCCTCCTCTTCCTCCTCGCCGTCGGAGAAGCGGGCGCCATCGGCGGCCGCCAGCAGGCAGGCGGCGGGGTGGAAGTGGTGCTCCAGGTGGTGCGGGAGCTGGGCCCCATAGTGCGGATCCTGCTGCTGCTCCAGGTTGAGGATGTCTTTGACAGAGAAGGGGGTGGAGGTGATGGGGCTCGGTAACATCATCGGGGCAGCGCAAGCTCCCAGGCAGTCCCGCGGGCCCGGCGGCGCTCGGGCGGCGGCTCGGCGGGGAGCGCCGCGCCCGGTGCGGGGGGAGCAGGCAGCGCCGAAAGACGAGGGGCCGCGCCTGCTCCTCTCTAAGTTGCCTCCATTAGCCCGGCGCTGGGGGTCTGCGTTTTGTTACAGCTTCTGCAGGGACAGCCAAGGGCTCAGGAGCCTCCTCTGCCCCGGGCCGGCACGTCACGGCGAGGAGGGGCCGGGGGCGGCCTCGCCATTGGAGGGAGGGGGAGGTAGAGCCGGCCCCCTGCCCGGCTCCGGCCGCCCGGCCAGAAATAGCAATGTATTAAGGCTGCGCTCGGGGAGGCCGCTTCCCCGCAGCGCGCCCCGCCGGCCCGGCACCCGCCCGGCGGCCGCGGGGACTGTGCGCCGGGGCCGGGGTCCCCGCAGAGAGCCGCGGCCGCCGCCGCCGCGCCTCCCAGTGCTAAGCACGTGTAGGTAGGTAGGGACCCCCGCCCTGCCGCGCCCCGCTGCCCCCTGCCCGCACACGGCCCGGCCCGGCCCGGCCCCGGCAGAGCGAACACGTGCGGCCCCGCCGGCCCGGGCTCCGCGCCCCGCCGGCACGGCCGCCTGCCGCCCGCCCGGCTCCGCAAGCGCCTCCCGCCGATCCGCACTCCTCCCGGAGCCGACGGCGGCCCCGCCGGCCCGGGTGGACCGTCACCGTGCGACGTACACGTAGCCGACCCACTCCGCGTGCCCTGGCACTCCCGGTGCCCCGGCTGATCCCCCCGCGACCGACCAACCTGCCGCCCGCCCCTGTCTCCCGCAGCCGGTGCCACGCGCGCTCGCCCGAGGGAAGGCGCGCGCCGCCGCCGCCGCGATCGGTTCCCGCAGCCCGGCGACCGCCAGGCCGCGCCGGGCGGGGTCGGGTGGGCATCCCGGGGCCGCGGTGGTGCGGGGCTGGGGCTGCGAGCGCTATGCCGCGCCCTTCGGTGCTTTCTTTCGTTTTCTTTCGTTTTCTTTCGATTCGTTTCGTTTCTTCCGCCGGTAACGGGCGGCGAGTGGCTCCGCGGAGACACCACGCGCCGTGTCGGCGGGGGACGCACCGAGCGAGCCTGCTGAGCCCGCTGCGTACCACGAGCCCCCGGCCTCGGGGCTGCGCGGGGCACGGGCCGGGCACCCTGGAGCGGCGCGGCGGAGGGTGCCGCAGCCCCGCACCGGAGACCCGCGGCCCCCACACCCCTCCGAGGACTCCGCGCTGTCGCGGCGGGTGAAGCGGGCGCACCGAAGTGGGGGCGAGGGGTCCCAGGCCATATATTTCGTTCTGATTAAAATCCTGCCGCCCCGCAGGGCTCGGATCGGCGCCGAGACGAGGCCAAGGGAAGCCGGGCGCGCTCGCCGCGCAGGTGAGTGTCCCGGAGCCGGCGCTTCGCGGGGCCTTCCCGGGCGCTTCTCTCGGGTTGTTACAGTCCGGCGGCTCCGCCGTTTACGGGCTTTGTCGGTGCCCTCGTCTCCCCGGCTCCCGCCGCTCCGGACGCCCCGGAGGAGCCCATTCACCGGCGGCGCAGCCCGAGTCCCGCACTCTTCGCCACAGCTCGGGCGCTCCCGGTCCCGCGGCGGGGCCGATTGCCGTTTTCCTGGCGCGCCGGATCGTTCCCACCGCGCTGCTTCAAAACCCTCGCCATAAATCGCGGCGGATCGGTTTCTCCTCGACGCTCCCCTCCCGCTGCCGGTGCCGGCCGTCTTCCTCCCGTACGGAGGCCGCCCAGTCCGGACGGTGGACGGCGAACGGCGCTCGCCGCTACCAGGCCTGATCGGGGCCCGGATCTGCCCCGTCCGCCGGTGCGCGGAGAAGCCCGGTGCTGCCTCGCTGCCGCGGCCCCGAAAGCAATTAGTAACAATTAGCCTGTTATCGGTGTTGGACATCCGCCGCCGGCCCCGCCGGCTCCCGCCCGCCGCAGGGCCCCGCTCCCGGGGAGGTGCAGGCTCGGCGGCCCGGCGGCAGCGCGGCGGGGCTTGGAGCTCTCTGCACGGCGCCGCGCTCCCCGGGAACCCCGCGGTGGGGAGAGCAGCGGCAGCGGCCGGTGCCCCCGGTGGCGGCGGCAATGAGGGCTGCCGGGCCACAGCCTAGTGTACGTCTGCCCGGCCGTCTGCGGGAGCAGCAGCCGCCGAGCTGAGGGCCTGGGCCCGGCGGGGTCTGGCTCGCCTGGCGCCATCGCGCTCCCGCCCGCAGCGGGATCCCGAACAGGCCGAGCGCCAGGCGCGGCCTGCGGGCACGGGGAACCCGAGCCGGGCGGAACCGGCGCTTCGGGACGTCTCCCCGGCGCTTGGGAGCGGTCCTCCCGCCGGGACGCGGTCCACCGTGCCGCCGCCAGCCAGAGGGAGCGCTCGGGAAACCCACGCCCCGCGGAGGGAGCAAGCCGCGGCCGGGCCCCGACACGCGCGGGGGCACCCCAGTGTTATCCCAGCCCCAGCCCCCGTCAGTCCTCCCGGTGCGGTAACCGAGCCCGCGCCTTCCCTCCCTGCCGGCATCCCCCCTGTGGTAGTAGGACAGGATCAGGCCCGCTTCGGCGGGACGCGAGCGGCGATTTCCCAGATGGGGAAGCCGAGGAAGCGGGGAGATGCTCGGGCCCGACCGTGCGCCTAGGCGCCCGGTACCCGGTACGCCCCGGTACGCGGCGCGGGGGTGCAGGACCCAGGGGAGGGAGCAGCCCCGGTACCTGCCGGCGGGTGTCAGCCCCGGGATGCGGCGCCGGGGCTTTCCCAAGCCGGCTGGGCTGGGGTCACCGGGCTATTAATGGTTATTTTATTTATATCATTAGCGGCGTCCCCTGAGCTCTGTTTACAGCGGGGCCTTGTTGTCCCGGCCGCTCCTGCGCTCTGTTTAGACAGGGGATTATTGTAATGGATGGAGCTCGCCGTACGGATGCTGCAGCGAGCCAAGAGCCCCCTCCGGGCCCGGGAGGGGGGAGCAGCCCTGCAGCGGCCGCGCACAGTGCGGCTGGCGGGCAGCCCCCCCCCTTCCCGGGACCCGGGCCGCAGGCAGCCCGGTGGCCCGCGGCCGGGAGCCTCGCTCGGGGCGATGCTATCAGCCCCGGGGCTGCTAATTGCTCCATTAGTCTCGCGGGTGCCGAGCGCTGGAGCCGGCCCCGCGCTAATGGCCGTAAACAAACAAACACGCTAATCCGGCCCGGTCTCCGGCCCCGGTGCTCGGGGAGCCAACGGGGGACGGCGGCGCGGCCCCGGCGTGGCTGCGGGAGGCCCGCGGCGGGCGGCACCCACCTGCCCGCCGCCCCGGGCAGCGCGGCGGGCCCGGGCCGGTGCGGACCCGCGCCGCCGGGAGCTGCCCCCCGCGCCCGGCTCTATTTACACAGAGCCTGCCCTTGTGTAAACGCTGCGCGTCGTGGTTTATCTCAGGGCCGGTCTGTTTCTCGTTCTCTGTCAGCAGCGCCCGGTGAAGGATGGCCCTTTCCCAGGGGCTCGGCCCTGATTTATGTGAGAACCGCAGCGCGCCGGGACGCCCCCGCACGGCGGGGCCGCGGGGAGACGGCGGGGCCCGGGGCAGCGACCCGCCGACGGGGACGCGCCCGGCCCGGCCCGGCCTCGCACGCCCCGAACACCTGCCGGCAGCGGGCCCAGCCGGTGCCCACGGCGCGGCGCGGCACGGCGCTCCGTGCGCTCCCGGGCCGTGCACTCCCCGCACCGAACGTCGGTGCGCAGCGGACGCGCACTGGGGGGCTCCGGGAGGAGCGGGCATGGAGCGGCCCAGCCAGCAGCTTCCATTCCGGGCATGCTGCTCCGGTGTGCCCACCTGGGTGGCTTTTATCCCAGCCCCGCCGCTTGCCCAGGAATGACTCACATCTTTTTGAAACAAAACGTTACCTTCATTCCCCAGGAGAGGAGAGGGCTTCTGCAGGCAGCAGAGCCAGGTCCAGGCAAGGGATGCTGCACACTTGCCCCGCAATGTGCTATCTTCGTCTCCCACGGCTCTGTCAGCCTTGGCCAGGCAGTGCCCAGGCTGTCCTGCCCACTCGGGTCTGCCAGTTGACACTTGCCTGCACCTCGCAGGGTCCTGAGAACACCTGCCTTGGCATTGCCAAGAACCAGCCGTCTAATGCCCATTTTCTTGAGAAACACATCACTGCAAATATTTGCTTTTCTTGAGTATTTTCTTGCTCCACCGGCATTGTCTGATTTACTTCTGGTTTGCAGTTCTTGCAGGGATGTATGGCTCGGAAATATGTCCCAAATGCAAAGCCTCAATGAGAAATGTGTTTTCTGAGAGTCAGAGCCAGACTCCTTAGCATCTTGAGAAATGCATGTTTCCAACGTGGGAACTTGATTTGGGGGGGTACAATACCTGTGTACAACACTCAGCACTTTGGGGGATAGGAGTGGTGAATGCAAGGGTGCTGGTCAATGTAGCAAGGGGAGCTTGGTAGATTTGGCAACAAAAGGAAAGGCTGCCCTTGATTTCAGTGCCTGATGGACCTCTGAAGCTGAGGCTGACATGTCGAGCTTAGTGAAAACCAACTTGCAGGAACAGGTAAAGGTCATCCTACATCTGAGGCAATGAAGGATAGGAAATGTCAGTGCCAAGGACCCCCTCCCGCCTGCTTTTATTTGGCATCTCTCGTGCGCAAAGGGTATCCAGGCTTCACAAAGCCACCCTGCTGCACAACACAACCCCGCGACTGTGAACATGCAGAGTGTAGCAAAACACCTCTTCCTCTGGAGGAGAAGCTGTCATAAATCACTGTTTACTGCTCATGCGATGAGAAGGTCCCCTGTCCAGCAGAAGGACAACACTGCTGCAGACACACGTACACCAACCCTTGCTAGGGCAAAACCCACAGCTTTTCTGGGAGCGTCTTTGCTCCATGCCTTGGAAGCCATTGCTGCATGTTTGTGTCCATGTGGTTAAGAAGCTGGGCTGAAATTCATCCTTCAGCAGAGGCCCAGTATGAGGCTTGCTTACCGCTCACATCCACAGGCCTGCGTACCACTTGCATCCCATAGGGCTTAAGTGGAGCCTAAGTGGACCCTGGGCCTTGCGCTGGCAGCCTGCCCAGTGCTGGATTTCAGCTTCGAGCCCAGGCCTGCAGCTTTGATTCATGCATGTAATCCTGCTGCGGTCAGCAGGTTTCATCCTGCTCCCACCGCAGCCCGCGGGACAGTTCACACGAGAGTGGCAAGGTCAGGCTCTGTGCTTGCATGCGCCGTAGAAAATGGGAACAATTGAAATTAAACCAATTAAATTTTAACAGGTCTGGAAAGCGTTTTATTACATAATAAACAGGAGGAATTAGCCATGTCAGGCTTTGCTCTGTGTGTGCTGGTGGAGCAGTTCCTTGCTGTCCGCGGCACTCAGTGTTCCTCTGGGCTGGGGACCTCCCTGCGCTGCCACTGTGGCCGGCCCACCGCAAACACACAGGGCTGTGAGTACAGCTGCACGCTGGCTCCCAGTCCTGGCCAGCGCCTTCCCCCGAAGCATTGTGGGTGCCATGCTTTTCTTAGCCCTGAGCAAAGCCTTTTCTAGAAGAAATCGCGCAAATTACTCAGTGGCTATTTCTATGGCGTCCTTCAGGGAGAGGGAAGCCCTCATGCTTCTGTACAGGCATGCTGGTGAGGACCCAGTGGCCAGGCTGGATCTGCGTGAGGTGGTGACACATGTCTCATCTTGGAAACAGGGCTGATAAGTTCCTCTTGTTTAGGGCATCTGCCTGGCAGCCAGTCCCCACTTCTCTCCCTGCTTAATCAAGATTCCTCTGGCTGCAAGCGGGGCTTGTTCCCATGCTGATGAGGCCATCCTGGGCATGGCTACCCCCAGAGCTGGCAAATCTGTGTCAAAATTAGCACACAGCTGCATGTTTGCCGGGGTGGCTTTGGGGTAATTGGGCTGAGAAAGCAGCTTCGGCATAAACTGTGCTGCAACCTTGGTTGAGCATGTGTGGGGCGGTGCACAGGCAGTTGCCTCGCTGTGGTGGCACTTGCTCAGCTTTGCTAGCATTCATCTACAGGGGCTACCACAGGCCCCAAGGGGCACCCACAGTCAGGGGCTGTTGCACGGCTTCATCTTCTCAGCTGTAACTCACCACCTGCCAGCTCAGCAGGGTTGTGCACAAATACCCACCTGCTTTACAGCAACCTGCAGCTGGGGGCTAGGGAGGAAGACAGGGGCTGGGGAACCTCATCCTTTCTGTCTCCTCTGGGTAAATACGGAACAAGAGCCTGGCAGGCTCAGTTGCATTTTGCTCACTGCTTCCAGAGGCCACTGTGAGCCAGCTTCTGACACCATAGTGCATTTTTCTCTGGAAGCAGAACGCTTGCCATGGGTGGGGACTATGGAATGTTCAGGGACAGCAAAGGCAAACAGCTCCCTGGCTGGCTACTGTGCCTGGAAGGGTTAATGGTGGAGTGTGCGCTTGGTCTGCACATGTCTAATAAACACCCATTCTTTCGTTTTCCTTTAAAATACTTTTCATATTTGCCACGGCTGCTCAAGTTGCTCCCTCCTGTGACAGCTCCTCGTTGATGGCCACTGTATAAATAGAGCAGCCCCTGGGTCCTGCATGCAGGAGGGCAGGTGGGAGATTTGAAAGCTTCTGTTAATAGTTTATCTCTGAGTCCACCTAATGAATTCTCCTTGTAATTACTGCACAGAAATTGTTAGTGTATCCTGATGATTCAGAACTTTCTAACAACAACTTTGGGCCAAATTATAAATTGTTTTTCTATCTTGGAGTGGAGACTTGAGAGAGGATTCCTAATTGTTTTCGTCCCCTTGGGGGCCAGAGCTGGATTATCCCACACAGGCTTCTCTGCAGACTTGTTTTTAGTCTATCGGTGGTGGGCTCTCTGCCAGACCAAAGGGATGTGGAACTCAGTTTTCCACATTTAAATCCCCCTTCCCCCCCCCGCCCCCCGCCCCTACCCTTCCACTCCACTTACACCTCTAAGGAAGAGCATGGATTAGAAAGGATTTGCCCTCATGGGGCTTTGGTTTGGGTTTGTGAAGATCTGTCCTTAAAAGCTTTACCGTTTTTTTTTGTTTTTTTTTTTTTTATCCTCATGTAAACCTGACTCCCAACATTACACCAGGAATGGGCAGAAGTGAAGTGCTGTGTTGTTCAGGGAGCAGAGATCACCCATTTCTTTTGAAATACCTGCCTTTAAATGGCATTTCCTCTTGGAGACAAAGGCTTAACGTGAAGGATGAGCAGGTGGAGATGGACAAGGGTGGTGTCTTGGGAGCAGGGCACTGCTGGACCCCTCCTTCTGCAGTTGCTGTGCTTCAGTCGTGCATGCAAAAGGCCGGGTGGAACCTAGGCTCACCCAAAATGCGTCCCTGTGACAGGGCAACCTGGCTCTCTTGATACAGCTCCTGATGGTCCCTGTGCCACGGATGTCCCAGTGCACTGGAGGCCGTGGGCATCCCAGAATGGATGGGACAGTCTCCCCAGGACCCATCCTAGTGCTCTTGCCCAGGACCTGTCCTGCACTGGGAATGACCTGTGCAGCGATGCCGTGTCAGGCCAACAGTCCCAGGGCACTGGGGCCATTACAAAGGTGGTCAGGAGTTAGCGTGGGGCCAAGGCAGCTCTTGCCTTCCTCGTTCCCTGCTTTGCCAGGGAAGCAAAAGGCCACGCCGCCGGCTGTGCCCCATCCTGCTGGAAGCACTGACGCCTGCCTGGCTGCCAGGACACCCCTCTGGCCCCATCCCAGGCATGTGCCCTGTGCCCAGCAGTGGTGAGCGGGCACCATGCTGCATCACGGGGCCGCTCGGGCCCAGGCGCCCTTCTCTAAACATCCCTCCGGCTGTGTGCCCGCGGTACCCCCGCGGCTCGCCCATGTCCGTCCGCTCTTGCTGACGGCAGGGAAAGTAGGAGCCGTGTCCTTGCACTGACCTTCGCCTGACCTTCCAGTAAGGCTCGAGAAACCCTCGGAACGGCTTTCTCATTGTGCAGCCCCAGGGTTTCCAGGGAATTAGTCAGCAGGCTGGAATTGTGCTCTGCGTATGTGACAACCCCCCCGCCCGGTTCCCCCCCGCCACCGCCCGCCTCTCCCATCTCTGGAGCCGGACCGGTCCAAGAGATATGTTGCCAGGGTGACAGCGAGGTGTGATGGATGGACAGAGAGTGGCTGTGGAGTGGCAGGGCCGCTGGTCAGTAACCCAGGGCTGTGTTTATAAGAAGGAAGAGGCTGTTTCCTGGAGCTAACATAATGCAGCTCTAAAAAAGGCAGGGGAAATACATCATGCGAGGAGAGCGCAGCCCTGGGAGGGGAGGGCCGCTGGGGAGCCCAGCACCAAAGCGAGCCTCCAGGTCAAGGTGCCTTTGACAGGGGCCTTTTTTATAGGCCATTTGCGTGAGAGTTCGCTGCTGTTTCTCTGCAGCCCTGACAGCGGCTTAAGGCCCAGCCGGCGTTTGGGGAGGGTCTAATCTAAACTCACTGTTTTCCAGCCCTTCTCTTGCAGGAGCCGCTGATTTATTTGGAAAATAAATAATCGTTGCTGACTATTGTTTTGTTGCTGCAGAGCGACTGTCCCCCCGCCTTGGCATAGGTCTGTGCCCTGTCCCACAAGGGACCCTCGGAGGTGCGGGGAGCTGGGGAGGGACCCCAGTGCAGAGGGGGCGAGGGGCTGAGCCCATCGGGAAGCAGCGATGCTGGTAGCCATGGTCCCTGAATGGGGTGGGGACCTGGGGCAGCACTCGCAGCACTCCTGGTGCCTGGGCTCAGAGCTGGGACAGAGGCGACCAGCTGGAAAGCCAAGGGGAGATCTCACCCTCCTTCCCAAACACCAGCTGTGGCTGTTTGCCTCCCTTTAGCCATATCGCAGGTGTGCAAGGTCCTTGTGCCCAGCACCGGCATCTCCCCTGCTGCGGGGCTGGGGGCTCTGCAGCCCCCCACTGGGGCTGCTGCGGCAGCTGCAGGGTCATCCCTGCACCTCATGTCACCTCTGAGCCCTGCAGGCATGCTCCCCCCAGTGTCACCCCATCCGCTGGAGGGTCTGGCTGCGGGAGAAGCGGCAGCTCCTGGTGCTGCAGCCGGGGCTTTCGTTCTCACCCAGCAGCACGGGAGCTGAGCCCCCCAGGTGGGCTGGGGCACCACCGCTCCCTTGCCCTGCTACTGCTCCCAGCACTCTGCCCTGCCCCTGCATCCTCTGGGCCTGAATTATCCCAGCTCATCAGAGAGCAGTTCTCCAGAAAATAGCTCTGGATTTTTCCCTACAAAAAAAAAATAAATATCAAACTAAAGCATTTCAGAAAATAGCTTCGCAAAAAAAAAGGGAAAAAAAATCCAGGCTTATTCAGCTGTAAGTCCCACCATTTTCTAGGTAGGCACAAATTGCTTCTGCTGCACCTGAGAAATTATTAAAACTTTGAGAATCTTTTCTTCTTTCTTCTATTACTTTTGTTCTTACAATCCTTCAATAGCTGAGCAAGTGATATTGCATTTAAGGGTTTTCTTTTTTTTCCTTTTACAAGAGTTTCAAAGCTTTGAAAAGTGTCAGCGTAGGGAATAAAAGATGAGAAAAGAGAGGAGGAAATCCAGCATGAATGTCAGGCAGTCTTCAAGCAGCTTTGGGGCAGGGGAGAAAATGAGAAAAACAAGACAAGGAAAACATGAAAACACAGCGCTTCCAAATTTCAAACAGCTTTCTGGTTTAGGAAACTGAAAGGAAAAAATTGTTTCAAAATACGCTATTAAAAAGTTAAATGAAAATTGTTTCCATAGAATAGTTTTCAATCTAATTATTTTCGGGTACAAAATTTCTCAGTAATTTTTATACGGAAAAAGTATAGGCTTTATAGTTTATATTTCACGTCATTAATAATAATAATTCTACCTCGGTATAATAATAAAAATCCTCAATTTCCACACTTCCAGCAAGTGTCTGGGTTCAGTCCCATCCTCACTAGTGCAGGAGTAATTTTTTAAGTGGAGACTCATTTTTGGCTCAGGTTTTTGCTTTTCTCTTTTTTTCTTTGGAGGACTGTTCTGTCTTTATCGTTGTTCATTCCTGCAAATACTGCCACATGCACAAATTCCAGAATGAGTTCAATATTAATCAGCAAATAAGGTTTTTTGCAGCCCAGCCTGATCACTGTCTAAAAGCCACTTTCTAAATAAGTATTTGATGAGTATTTGTATATTTGATGTTTGCGTTGTTCTAAGTGACTTTTAACATTAGGTTCTCTCACCCACTTTCGTTTCGAGTTAGCACGTTCACATGCACTTACATTTGAATTTGTGTTCGGCTTGCATTTTATAGAGCTGTATTTGAACGACTTTCAAAAAAACAATCCAGATTTTGGAATGATTCAGTTTTGTATGACGTATCTGTCACAGCTGCCCGTGCAGGAGAAGGCGATCTGTGCTTCTGGAAGCCCCTGTGCTGGTGGCCCTGGGCAGCGCTGCCTGTCCGGGGGAGCTGGACTGCGCTGGTCCCCAGGCAGCCCCAGCCCCGCTGCACAGGCATCACGGGGCTGCTGAGCTGCAGCCCTCTAAGATCAGCTGTGAGGTGGGCTGATGTTTTTCCAAAACACTGTTTATTACCATTTCCACAATCAGTTCTTCTTGGATTTGTGTCAGCCCCCCATGGCACCCCCAGACAGGCAGCGAGGGACAGGGAGCAAGGCTGGTCCTGGGGGGCAGGCTCGGGCTCATCTTTCCAGCTCTGCAGATTAGGGCTGCCCAGCTCCTCTGTGAGCCTCCCCAGGTGGCTGTGATATTTCTAAAGGACTTGTCCATGTGCCACAGTAAGCTCATTAGCTAATTCCCTTATTACACAGCATCAACTGAAGCATGTGTGTTTGGGCTTCCAGGCAGCCTCCTCTCGCCTTTCTCCCGAGCTCTTCTCTCCTCCTCATATTCCCTTCCCTTTGTTTTAGCTAAGAAGGCAGGTTGATAAAAGTCCCCTTGGTCCAGCCATTTTCGGGTGTACGCTCATCCCTCCTTTTCCGCCAGTCCCAGTCCTGGGGTACCCCCAGTGCGGGGGGCTGCTGTAGGCTGGGGCTGCAGTGGGCAGGACCCTACTTGCCCAGTGGTGCAGTGCAGCACTTTCACCTCTGCCAAAGTGGCTTTTCAAGCCCGTTCACATTTCCATGTCAATCTCAGAGCCCAGCTGAGTGAACGTGCTGAGGGTTTGATTCAGGCAAAGTGAGGAGCAGGGAGGTTCCTAGGAAAGAAGTTGTGGCGTGAAGCCACTGTGGTGGGATGCTGCTCTTTGCAGGGTCGCTCCGGGTTTTCAGAGGGTTGATGGGCTCTTACATGTTGTTTGAGCTCCTTGCCCCTGATCCCAAACCCAGCAGATGCTCACCAAGAGCCAGGGAGTCAGAGTCCACGGGGCCAAGCCTTTCGCCCCCAACCATGGGGAGGCTGGAGGCCCTCTTCCCTTGCCGTCTGCTCTGGGAGAAGCCCGGTCACAACCCCTGCTCGGGGAAGAGGGATGGAGCCGGCATCCCACCCTCTTCCTTCTGGGGGGCCACACACCGCAAAATCCACCTCGCGCCGCCGCTTTCCGGCTCTCTGTGAGAATGTGCAGTTTGTGGCTCCTTCATTGACTTTGAAGAATGTTCCTTTATTCACAATGTTATTTCCTTTAATCACTGTGAGGTTGCAGGAAATCTTCTTGGAAAATTATTTCAGATTGGCTGTAATCACCGTAATGTCACAGGGATGGAAAACTCACTTGAACTTGTTTTTATTTTACCCTAAAAAGTCACTGTCCCCAGAAGGTTCAGATGGATTTGGATAAACAGGCGAGTTCCGAGGATTTAGTTGTTTTTGAGAAGGTTTTTTTCCCAAATGAACCTCTGTGGCTTTCCAAGTTCCTGAGCTTTACTCAAGATCAGGGGTGCAGAACTGAAGGGAAAACGGGCCATTGGCATAAACAGATTGAGGACAGCAAATACATCATTAAGGGACACAATATGCAAGTAGAGATAACGAACCAGTAAGTGACAATTTTGGCCATCAGCTAAGAGCTGAACCAACTGAATTTTCCTTTACTTGAGGATATCTATGCTGGCTGACACAGGAAAATCAAGATGTGCTAAATCATGACTTTCACGGGAGTTTAGTGCCATCTCCATGTGTCATTCTTGTGCGCAATGGAGAAACGTGGTCGAGGTGTGTGTGGCTATGTGAAAGCACAGCTGGCTGAAAAACTATTGAAAGGGCAGCGCTCAAACCTCACACGGGGTCTGGTATGTGTTGAGGGCCAGTCAGTGCTTTCATCAGTGATTTTTACCTGCAGCACCAGCCTAGTAGGGCCTGCAAGAGTGTTTTTCTTAAGAAACTGGAGAAATCTGAAATAAACCTGCCAATAAGAACAAATTTTTATGAGTTGATTTTTCCCAACATCACAAGCCCTAGCTGAGGAATGAGCAGGCTTGCTCTGTGGGAAAGTATCTGGAGGTGACAGTGGGTCCCGCAGGGAGCGCAAGGCAGCAGCAGCCCGAGTGAGAAGAGCAAAACAGGACCAGGACGTATAAACAAGGTGTTTGTAAGACACCTGTGGTGATCCTGCTGCACTTAGAAAGTGTTAGTCTGAGCACTGAATCCCACTTGGGGCTCAGTGCTTCAAGTTGTGGTTCTTGGAGAAAGCCCAGGGAAGAGCAAGATCAGAAATTCAGAAAACATGATATACTGGAGAAGGCTGAAGGACCAGGGTAGCTTAGTATCAAGACAAAAAGACTGCAGGGAAATAAGATAAAAGTCTTTAAATGCAGAAAGCCCTGCCACAAAGTGTGAGATAATGGGTTATTCCTTCTTTAGAGGGTGCGTAGAAGAAGCAGCCATAGGCTCACCCTGCAATGATTGTGGTAAAAGAGATTAAAACTTGTTTTTCCTGGGAGCCGTCTTCACCTCTAGAGGCTTCTTTTAGGAAGAGTTTAGGCATAAGCTCCACCAGGAAGGGTTTGCCTCATCTGGGGGCAGGCAGACAGGCTAGGTGACCTTTCAAGGGCCTTCTAGGCTTATTTTTTATAATTCTGTGAATACAGATACTAAAAAGACAGAAGATCATTTTGCCTCTGGCAAGTCTATTCGGGACTGGTCCTTGCCAGGTGTGTTTTGCTTCAGCTGTAAACGTCATCTAGGTTTCCATCATCTTCATCAGCATTTTTTTGTTATATATTCCTAAGCATTTTTTTTCTATGCAGTTTTTCCCCATTTCTGTACATCCCTGTGGTCCTACTTTTCCTGGAATGGTTATATGTCTTATGTGGTCCTCCCAAGCCCTGCAGAGAAAGACCTTCTCTTCCCCACCTGATGGACCATATGCCTATACTTGGGATCCAAGAGCATCCTGGGGCAGACCCCATCTCACTCCTGAATTTGCCTGGTGACAGACTCCTGGTGTTGCAAGCTAATGTCTCGCTCATGGTTTCATTCCCATCACAAGGTCCGTGGGCTGGGTGTTTTTCTGTTTCTAAAAAAGGACTAACAACTGTTGTCCCCCTCCATCTGTGGGTTTGCAGATGTCGACTGTTCAGTGTTTACGCTGAGTTCGTGCAATGGGAAATTTTCTGTGCATATTGGTAACACGATGTGTTTTGACTCATGATGTTTAAGATCAGAGTTAGTCATTAGATCACCTATGCTGATCTCCCTGACTGCCTTGTCTTGTCACTCTGGATCCGAATAACTTGGGGTTTTGCTAATGCACGAAGGCATCTGGTCTGGAGGAGCGAAGGAGTTCATGGTTTGGTCTTACTTAATCACTGATGGTTAATCCACCAGCTAATCAGCATTGCTCAGAAAATGTATGTCATGTTTCTTACGCAGGTTTGTCTGGCTTTTAATTTCCAGCCATTGATTCTTGTTCTGCCTTTTTTGGCTGGAATAAAAAAGCTTTAGCTCACAGTATTTTTTTACTATGAGAGTACTTGTGCATAGCAGTCAAATTTCTTAAGCTTTTTTAAGAAGAAAACAGGTTGAGCTTGATTCTGTCACTGTCGGGTGCATTCTGCCCTTGTGCCTTTTCTGTGGCTGTTTTCTGCATCCTCTCTCATTTCACAGAATAATTTTGGCCTCAGGTTCTCTGGTGGTACAGCCCGCTGGTCAGGCCTCGATCCACCAAATTTTGGAAATGTCTGAAGATGCAGGTCCCTGTGCCAGCACTCAGCTGTGCAGCCCACCTTGTGTCGCCCCACTTCCAGCCCACATCTCCCCGGTCTGGCTGCAAGAATGCTGTGGGAGACAGTGAAAACAAGGGGCGCAGTTGGGGGATCACATCTACAACAACTTCATCTGCATCTTTTTAAAGTGGGGCACCAGGCTAGTCACAGTATATCAGGGCTGGCTTCCCATCCCCCACTGTATAAGACACTGGCTCGTAACTCCTGTTTGCTGTGCCATTTGATCTCATTTGCCATGTGATCCTAGCATTGAGCTCACATCCAGCTGCTCACCCCTGGAACCCCAAGCCACCCCAGAGAGATAGTACACTTCCTGTGCCAGCACACCCAACTTAGCATTTGGCTTGGTCAAAACCCATGACCAGGTGACTCCATCCCCTCTATCACACACGGGATTGCAGCCCAGGTTGGCAGCAATGAGTTGGTGCTGACTTCCAGCTCGCTTGTGTCTGTGCTGGGTACCCAGAGTCCAGTGCTGGCTTTTCTTGATACCATTTCAGCAAAATCACCCTGTTAATAAGAACTTCTAGAGTCTGGTTAGGATGTAGGTAGTGGGTGGGCAATTAGCATTAATTAGGACAGATACTTAACTGGAATATTGTTACGCACCTTGCAGATACCTAAGGGTCTGACACCCACAGCCTCACTGCTCCTTGTTTCTCTGAAGCTGTTGTTTGGTCTTACAGGCAGTTCACGTCCCTGCTTGAGTCTCACAGAGACCTCCGTTTCCCATTTTCAAGCAAGATTCCCTTGGAAGATACTATGAAGACAACTATGGACTAATAATATCTTCACCATATATGGTGTATCTCATCTTCAGTTTGTGAGCGTGCATCACCCAGCAGCATGCAGCCAGCTGCTTGTGAGTGACTGCATGTCATCCAGCATAGCACAGCCGTGCACTGCAGAGACCCAAGGCTCGGGTACAAAACCTGGTACATTTGGGCCAGGCCCCTGCTTTTCCTTCCATGAAATATCAATGCTGGACGGGTTTGGCCTGTGCAGTGCAGATGACTGCTAGCGCTTACGTGTGCTTTTATAGTGTAGCATTTCAAAGGGCTGCTTGCAAGGATAAAGTGCTTGCATGCACTTTTCCTGTACGTCTGGCCAAAAATCCAATACTTAAGAGCGTCAGTGAACCCTACAGTTTCATAGAACATGCCATTTTGATGTTCACAAAAGACAAAGCACTGCCAAAACCTGGAGAACAGCATGGAAGGTGCCAGCATTACTTTCCTGCTCCTGGCTTCATTCAGTTTTATTTCTTGCTCTGCCACTCCATGACCGTCCATCTGGCTTGTTCCTGCACTGCATGGGTCCCAGCTCTGTGAGGAATTGTGGTGGGACGTAGCCCCAGCTGCACTGAGGCCCAGGTTTAGCCTTGCTCTTTGCCAGCAGCTTGGAGGTGGCCAAGGTGTAAGCAGCAGCACCAGTGCCAGTGGGACATGTGCAAGGCTGGGGAAGTGCAGGTGCCCAGCTCTGGAGGGCAGGTACATTCCCAAGTGCCAGCCATGCCATCAGGGGCATCTTTTTGTGTATGCCAGCCCCCCCAAACCTGCCCAAACGTGCCACGGGCTCTCTAATGGCCAGGCGGGAGGACAGACCTGGTGTTTCCAGGTCTCTCATGAGATCCGCCAAGTTCTCTTCCCGCACTAATCTTGTCCTTCTATCCAAAACAATTATGGAGGGCTTGTTGTTTTTGGCATAGTCCTTTATTTACAAATCTCATCCTGCTTATAGCTCATGGTTTCATTATCCTCTAGATGTTTACAGAGCTCCTTTTCTTAATATTTGTGCCATTATTTTACTAGGGACCCGGGTGAGACTTTCCAGACAGTAATTGTCTGGCTTATCCTCTCCCCCACCAGCTCTTGCTGCAGAAGCGCACATCTTCCTGCTGTCCCTGCCTGCCTGGGTGCCTGGCAGGACAGGGGTGGGCAGGACCGTAGGCAGTAGCAAAGCGTATCCCTGCTCTGAGGATGTGGCAATGGATGTGCAGAGGGAGCAGCTGCGCCCCACCACCCACACTGCGTGTGCACCCCCCAGCCCCTTGTTGCTGCACCTGAGTCACTGATGTCTTCCCGAAGCCTCGTGCTCCTGACAGGCACCTCCTGTCCCCCCTTGCCCTCACGCTCACTGCTCCCAGGTTCAGGGTACGGGTGCATATTTCTGGCTGGGGGATTAGCCCCTCGGCAGGTTTTCAGCTGGCTGGGGACCATGTCCTGGGAAGGCAGACAGAGGCAAACCCAGCACTGGGATTCTGGGTCATTAGCATGGTGCATACGTGGGTCGACGGTTTATGCTGTGCATCGCTCTGATGCTGGTCCCTGCCCCTGGGCTGTCTGTCACAGGGGCTTGTTTAACCTTCTTTGCCACAATATCTCGCAGTCTTTAATCTGTTTATCCTCGTAACCCCGCTATGAGGTGAAGGATAGTTATCCTCATTTCAGAGGTAGGGAACTGAAGGGATTCTTTTCAAATGTAGATCAGTGTTTAATGACGCAGAGATAAAGATTTTAAAAACATGCCTGAGACAGCAGGCGTATGGCATGTAACTGAGCTGGGTGTTTCTGCAAATCCCATTAAGTGCCTCTGCCTTTTTCAGCTGGTGCTGTCTCGGGCAGAGCTGGCACAGGGACCCGTGGAGGTGCCAGGCAGGCTCCAGGCTCCCGGCCTCATGAGGTGGGCACAGGCAGGGCAGAGGGAGACAGAGCTGACCCCCACGTCTGCTGTTCAGTTTCCCTGGGTGCACTGCAGGTGTGCAGTGCCACAGCAGCCTCTGCTCAAAGCAGGCTCTGAAACCTGAATTGCATGAGTGCGTAAGATCCTTGGCTGCATTTAGGGATGAAACCTAAAGCCTTTTTGTGCTGCAAACCTGCACATAAATGTGTAAGGTGGGGAATACAAGGGGGTACGTGTGCAGCATCACTCTGGCTGTGCAAGGCAGGCCATGCCAAGCCCTTTGCACTGCTGAATAGGGAGCAAGCAATAACATCAACCTCTCTTTGCTGTCACTGCCTGGGCAGTTGGTATCTGCAGTAGATCTAGTTAAAAAACCCAAGCTGTGGTTTCTGTGCAGTGATCCTGGCAGGAGGTGTTACCAGCTGCCATGCAGGCTCTTCCCGGCGGCTGGCCGGTGGGGTTTGGTGCAGGTCTCCCTTCTGTTCCTGGGCAATTGTTGCTGTGCTTGTGGGAATGCAGTGGCTTGGGCTTCGTGGAGGTCAGTGCCTTTGTCTTGTTGCAGGGAGTTTATCTCTGCGGATCTTGCCTGCTTTCCTGGGTCAGGCTTTACCTCCGCTGTTATCAGCAAATGCAGGAACAGCCCGGTCCAGAGCCAGGCTGTGTAGGAACCTTCGACCCCCTTGCAGGGGGAGGCAGCACTCTCTCATCTCTCCCATGCTAACGGGCACTCGCCAGGCCCGAGCCCGAGGGCTGGAGATGGAACATGCCATGCCCCATGGTCCCTGTTCCCCCTGCATCACTTTGGCAGCACCGTTCCCATGCACCCCACAGGCAGCAGGCAGAGTGCTGGCAGCAGCTTCGTGCTTGCAGCATGGCCATGCGTTTTGCAGTGGCAGCTACAAGCAGCAGCAAAGGAGGAGGCAGCAGAGCTGGCGGGGCCCTGCCTGCTCTCACCTCCCGTTGGGTCCTCCAGCACAAACACATGGGGGACAGATCCCTAGCGGTAGCACCAGCAGCACTGATTCCCCCTTCTCCAGCAGGCTGCCCCATCCCAGCGCACCCTCCCCTTCCCAGCAGCTCCAGCCGGACCCCTCCAGCTGTCTCCACAAACCCAAACCATTAGCATTTCCTGTTCAAACATTTCCAATAAATAAATGGAGACATCATGCCACAAGCCCACAAGTGACCCAGAGGCGGGTCCAAGGCCGGGATGGACACGACCACCCAGCGCCCGACCCCCTGGCTGGGCGCCAGCCCTGCCTTTGTTTGAATTCCCGGGTGAGTAAGCGCTTGGCTGACGCCAGCCAAAATGCCATAAGAAATTATTTTTCATATTAAATAAATTGTTTTCAGTAAATCTGCTCCTACACCAAGGTCCAGTAGCTACCCGCAGCACCAGGCTCCCTGCAAGGGATCTGGAGTTCTCTTTCCTGGCCTCATCCCAGCTGTGCCAGGGCACATGTCTTGCCCAGAGGGCTTCAGCTGGGTCCAGCTGTGCTGAAGATGCTTTCATCCTGCTGGCCCCAGGGGTGCAGCCAGGCTCCTGCAGCTGCCCAGCAGCCTGGCTGTACCACAGCAGGGCAGCTCCCTGTGACACATCTGGTGTCTGTCCCAAGGCACGAGCCAGTGTTGCTGGTGAGGGGGTAGAGGCTTGGGCAGGGGATTCGCTGCCTCTGGGGGTGGCAGCAATCTCTCTGCATCAGACCTCCAGAAAACAGCTTCCTTGCCTCTGCAAGTCCATGCCTTGACATAGTGGTGCCTGTCCTCTTCTGGGGCTGGCTCAGGTACCAACAGGCCAGTCTTTTCTCCATTGGTCCTCTGCAGCCTTGGGAAGCCATCTTTAATGCACCAGGGTACTGGGTGTCAGCACCTGGGCAGGTCGTGGTCCATGGGCTGGTCCCCCAACATCTGCCTGTAGGTGCTGATGCAAATGGAAAATTAGGGGAAGGCAGGTCTCTGAAACATGCTTTTCTAGCCCCAGTGGCTCGTCCTGTGGTGAGCACTGGGACCAGCCCGTCCCTTGCCCCTCTCAGGGCCAGTGTTCCTCTGAGGTAGCTGTGCTCCTCTGAGGTGCCTAGGGGACGAGCAGATGCAGAGGAGGTGAGCATGGCCATGGGGTAGGTCCTGAGTGGTCCATGGGCTGTGCTGGGACTCCAGGGACACCAGGACTAATGTGCATAATGGGTTAAAATAGAGAAATGGTGAACTTCTGGCTGTGCCAGGGCAGCAGCGATGGTAGGAGAGGCTTGAGCCTTATTGGGTTGGTGGATGTGCTCCTTCTTTGGAAGGAGCTTTGTCCTCCCTGCTCTGGGTTGCTCTCTGGCTTTCAGCTGAAAGTAAAGAAGTTGGGTTTGGAGCTAACCAAGCTCTGTCATGGTGGCAATTAGAAAAAATACCAGGAACACAGCTTCCATTTTTATTTTTTTTTAAATTGTTTTGCTGAAGCCAAAACTTCCTGCAAGAATATGATGTTTAAAAGCAAAATTTTGCTGTTGAAATTTTCTGAAGCATTTAAAGAGCTTGAAATGCTCTTTGAAAGAGAAGGTATAGATGTTCTGCTCCAGAAGTTTTCATTCAGTGTGGTGTTATGCTCCAGCATTATGCGACTTCAGAAACTGCAATGCATTTTAAATGAATTGTTTTATGGAGAAATGATGAAGTATTTTCTGATTTGTAATTTTTTCATTTCTTTAGAGCTTCTGCCTTGCTCAAGGGAAACTCCTGTTGCTCCCACCTACAGCAGGTGAGAGAGGAGAAAGAACGATGTGTCGGGGGCAGGCAGCTGCCACGGACACAGTACCTGAGTGAGCAGCTACCAAGCACCCGCCTGTTCATCAGCAGCTCAGCACAGTGAGAACTGATTCTATCTTTTGTGCCAGTGGAAGAAATCCCTGGCACTCCCTATGTGTGTGTGCAGTGGGGCTGGTGGGGTGGGAGGTCAGGAGGTGGGTGCTGCCGGGCAGTGTGGCTGGGGGCTCAGCCTTGGGGGCACCCATGGGGCTGTGCATGGTCACTGCCCATCCCTGGCTGCGCTGGGGTCTCAGCTGCTGTCAGTGCCCTGGTGCAGCAGGAAGGCAGCAGCGGGGCCCCTTCCCAGCCCCTGACAGTGCCCCTCGGCAGGATCTGCAGCCCCGGCTGCCACCAGGGCTTGGTGCCGTCAGCGCTCCCAGGCGCTGACAGACGAACCTGGTGAGGGGCTGGCGGGGGCCGGAAGCTCCTGATCCTTCTTTATCTGCCCCTCGCCCTGCTCTCTCATCTCCCCGTCATGTTCTCCGTCTCGTCTGGTATCTCATGCTCCTATTCCTGCACCTCCCCAGCTGCTGGGGGCTGCCCACCCTTCACAGCATCCCATGGCCAGGCACTGGCCCTCAGCTCCCCCATCCCAGCTGCAGCACAGGGTCCTGGACACCCTCCGGGACCTGCTGGGCTCAATGCAAGGGGAGGCACCTCAGGTGCCCCCATCCCATGTCTGCAGGCTGAGCACCAGCCACAGTGGCAGGCGTGTGCCTGGGATGGGGCTCTGTGGCTGCAGTGCATTGCAGGTTGGAGCGGGAGGAAAGGACCAGGCCCAGCTCAGCATCATCATGTGCACCACAGAGGTCAAGGAGTCTTGCTGCTGTTTTCCCCAAATGTGCTGACTGCTCCTGGGCCAGGGTCCAGCTGGGTACCAGCTCGAAAACAATCACAAGCCTTTCACTTGGCTCTCCGGGCATCCCTGATCCCCATTGCCCCATTGCAAAGCCACTGCCCCAGCTGGGCAGTGTTGGGGTTGGGGGTGTCAAGATTCGCAGTTAATGTAGCTGCCCCTAAACACACTGCCAGAGATCAGCTAATCTGATAATTACAGCAACAAAAGCCATTTAGACAAACCATGACCTGACCCCAGGAGCTTGGAATGAAAACATTTTACCCTCCTCTGTCTGAATCCTGCACTGAGAAAACATCTGTATTTAGAGGATGGCTGGGAAAACAGCCCCTGTGCAGCACCCCCTGGGAACAGCCACAGCTCTGCTCCCTGCCCACATGCTGCCTGCACCCAGCCTCGGTCGGAGCAGGCAGGCGCCTCCGGGCAGGGCAACCTAAACCCTTGCTGAGATGCTGCGATCCAGGGTGCCCCAGTGCTGGTCAGGGCTCTTTGGTGAGGAAGAGGATGAGGCAGAGGCCAGAGGGGTGCGAGGGTGGATCTTGCAAGAGGGGATGAAGACGATGAGGTGAGTGGAGCTTATCTGCACCCTCCAAGAATGGGCTGTTTTCCAAGCCTGCGTGAGGCTCAACAGGGCAGGGAGGGCAGCAGCTGCCCCCCTGCAGTCCCCACATCACTGCATCAGCCTGAGCTCTGCAGGAGCTGGGCTGGCTGCTCAGACCCCCTGCCTCCGGCGCCCAGGAGGGGCTGAGTGCGGGGGGCCGTGCCTTCGTGCGGCATGGCAGTGCATGCCTGGGGGGCTCCTTCGCTCTGGGTAAGGTGTGTGAGCCTTCCCGTTGACTGGCAGGTCATTGCTGGCTGTCAATCGGAGGCAGGAGATGAAGGGAGGGATGCCTCAGGGCTGGCTCCCATGTTTCTTCTGCTTTTACATATATTTTGGTGGCACCCTTTGTGTAGGCTGGGGAGATGAAAGCTCAGGGCCAGAGGGATCTTGCTAACACACAGCCACCCGGCTCGGGGGCCCGTCAGCCTGCTGCTTCGTGCCTGTTTGTCTCGTTCCTGCATCTGTTCCCAGAGGAGCCCCACTCTGTGCTGTCAAGGGCAGGGGACACCAGCCGGGCTGGGGGCAGCCAGGTGCACTGGCAGGTAACTCTTGCTGGGTCAGTGACCCCAGCCTCGCAGGCACAGGCAGTGGCACAGACAGTCTCCACCAGACCAGCAGCACTAAGCTCACACTGCCCAGGAGCCCCCAAGGAAGGGGACCAAGATGGTGCTGATTTGGGGGAACTGCATTTTTTCCTGCAACTGGCACTGCTCAGCCTGCTCCGGCAGTCCCAAGCAGTGGCTTGGTGCAGCCAGCTTGGCAGGCAGCACCCTTGTGCCTTCGTGACTTCCCTGCTCTGCACTGGGAAAGTGCTTGGCCATGTCCCCAGATATCCCAGTGCTCTTTGGAGAGTAGTAGGATTAGAAACCAGTAAGTGCAGTGAGAGCCTGCCAGTCTGGGGACTCCCCAGCGCTGCTGTCTGCTCCAGAAATAGGATTCTCTAAGCAGCCTTGGTCAGCTTTTCCCATCGCAGCATCCCACTTGTTTCACTGCTTCACTCTGAGCAGATTCACCCTGCGGTGAGCTACCCTCATTTACCTCTGCTGTGCTTGTTCTCATTAGCTGCTTCCCTGCCCAGCACTGCAGCATCTCTCATTTAGCAGCATCCACAGACCTCAGGAAACCCAAGCGCTCTTCAACCAGTTGGGGTCAGAGTTAAGGGTAGGGTTAGAGTTAAGGGTAGGGTTCAGAGATGCCCTCCCAGCACCCTGACAAGGTCTCAGGCGTTTGCAGGGGCTCACAGCTATTGCAAGGAGCAGACCTGAAGCCTTTTCTGGGTTTCCACGCAGCCTTTTCTCAAGGCCCGACAGAGGTTTTATCTGAATTGGCCTAAAAACTCCACCGGGGCCAAAGCTTTGGTCTAGCACTGCTGTCTCGCTCCTCTGCCTTTCCCATTACTCTTTTCTCCAAAGGCAGGAGCACTGGCATGCCGCAGCGCCGCCGGGCAGCCTTGCCTTTTCCCCGCTCTCATGCTAAGCGGAAAGTGCACTGGGCAGTTCTTCCAGGTGCTGCCCGGAGCCGGGAGGCGAGGGCTGTGCCCCCGGGCTCCCTCCCAGGCAGCAGGGCTGTGGAGCCACCTTCGGCATGGGAGGGGGGCCAGGAGCCGAACTGGTTTTCAGAGGGATCTTGGCTGGGCTAACAAAGGGAGTGGATGACACAGGTTGTCTGCAAAAGCGTTTGGGGACAGCACGGCCTTTCCCGTCCCGTATCCCCGTGTTTTATGTCACGAGGGGTGGGGGAGTCGCACCGCCGGGGCTGTTGTTCGCGACGTCCGTCCCGTTTCCCTGGAAGCCTTTCCCAGATGCCGCAGGATCGCGGGCGAATTCCCACAAACTTCAAAAGCCGCTTGAGACGGGCGGCGGGTTCCTAACGGGGCCGGCCACGCACCACGGGCGGCTGCGAGCCCCCTCCCCGGGGAGGCAGGACTGCTGGGGCGGCCCCGGGCCACCTCCCGCCGGGCCGAGCCGGTGACGCCTTGCGGTGCCGCTCCCCGCGGGGCTATGGGCCGAGCGGCGGGGCGGTGGGGCGGCGCTGCCGGCGGCGGCGGTGCGCGGGCCGGCTCTGCCCTCTGCCGACACCCCCCGGCACAGCCGCCGTGCCCGGCCGTGCGCCGGGGCCCCTGCGCTCGGGGAGGAGGGTCCCGAGCAAACGTGGCCTCAAACGCTCCCCCTGGGCCAGAGCAGGGCTCGCCTTGGCCACCGGCCAGAGGCTTTTGCTGGGAGGGGAGACACCCCCAGGTGACCCCGAGGTTTCCTCGGGGCTGGGAGCGTCTCACGGGGTCACCCCACAGCGCCTGACCTGGAGGTGGCTGGGAGTCGGGAAAGTGCCTTAAAATCCTGGGGCAGGTGCGCCGGAGGGTCCCCCCCGTGACCCGCCCGGGCGGAACCCACCCGCCTTCACAGCCGCCCTCATCCCGCACCCGGGTCACTGCACCCCGGGGACCACCCTGCACCCCGGGCGCTGCCCGCCTGGGCACGGCCCCCCGGCACCTTCCCGCACCCCCCCCAGGCCTTGCGCCCTGGCACCACCGTGCGCCCCCGGGCACGGCCCTCCTGGGGCTGCCGTGCACCCCAGCTTTGCGCTGCAGGGCTGATCTGCACCCACACAATATGCTGCACCCCGGGTCACCTGCGGGGACCGTGCCGTGCCCGCCGAGCAGCGCACCCCCGAGCAGTGCCGCAGAGCAGCGCTGCCTCGGGCACGGCACCCCGGGCGCCGCACCCCAGGGCCACCCCGCACCCCCATCACTGCAGCTCCGGGGCGGGCCCGCCGCGCGCGCAGAGCAGGGGGCGGGGCCCGGGCGGCGCCGGCCGCCAATAGGTAGCGCCTGCGTCCCCGCGCCGCCGCGTCACCGGGCGCCGCCACCGCCGCCGCCATTGGCTGCCCGCGCTCCCCGCGGGGGGGCGCCGCTGGCCGGCGCCGGGGGCGGGCCCTCCCGCTGCTCGCTGATTGGCGGCGGCCCGCGGCGGCCCTGCACGCCGGTGAAGGTGAGCGTCTCCTCCAGGCACCGCGCGCTGCCCGGAGCGCAGCGCAGCGCAGCGGAGGGGGCTGCGCCGCCATGGCTGCCTCCATCTTCACCGCCGTGCCCCGCGCCCCGCCTGTCGCCGTCTTCAAGCTCACGGCGGACTTCCGGGAGGACGGGGACGCGCGGAAGGTCAACCTGGGCGTCGGCGGTGAGTCCGCGGCCTCCCCCGGCCCGACGGGGCCCCTCCCGGCGGACAGGCCGCCCGGCGCCCTGGCGGCGGCCCCGCCACCCGCTGCAGCGGCAGGGCGGCACCCGGGCCCTAAAGGTCACCGGGCCGCGGCGAGCGCCTGGCCGGGCAGCGGGTCACCGGTGGCCGTCAAGGTCGCGGGGGCGGCGCCGCGCCGGCCTGCCCGGCGTCCTCCGCCCTCCCCCGGGCGCAGAAAGGACGGCTGTCCCTCTCCTCGCAGCCTACCGCACGGACGAGGGGCAGCCATGGGTCCTGCCGGTGGTGAAGAAGGTGGAGCAGATGATCGCCAGTGACCACAGCCTGAACCATGAGTACCTGCCCATCCTGGGCCTGCCCGAGTTCCGGGCCCACGCCTCCCGCATCGCCCTGGGTGACGACAGCCCCGCCATCAAGGAGAACCGGGTAGGTGGTGGACAGGGAGCGGGGCCACTCCTTGCCCCGGGCCGCTGGTAACCCTGGGGAGTCTTCAGCAGACTGGGCAGGAGGGCACAGACATGTGGTGTAACTGTGGTTTGGCAGGATTTGGGGTTTCCTCTGATGTGGTCTTGACTGGCTGTAGGTTACTTGGTGAACCCACGTACCTCAAGCCGTTTCCACAAGTAGTTGTAGTTTTTGGGAAGGACCGAACATGGGCTGTGATTGGAACTACTTTTTTCTTTCATCTCCTGATGGTTGCCCCACAGGAGACTGAAGTCGGATAATAGGCCACCTTTCCTGAAATAAGCTGCTAGCTGGGAATCTGCTCCGTGCCAAAAAGTAACAGGAATAACTGGAGTCTATTAATAACTGTAGAATGTGTCAGGATGGGCCTGAGCACTGAAGGAGGTTGAAGACCACTGGAAGGGGCTGCTATCCTGGCTGGGGTGACCACAGGGAGCACGTCTGGGATCTCGTCTCGCTCTTGCAAGCGCTGCTGTTCTGTGCACCCCAATGGCGAGGCTGGCCTGGGTGGACCCTGCTGGCAACTCTCTCTGTTGTAGATTGGAAGCGTTCAGTCCTTGGGCGGGACAGGGGCTCTGCGTATCGGCGCAGAGTTTCTGAGGCGGTGGTACAATGGAAACAACAACACAGCGACCCCGGTTTACATCTCTGCTCCGTCCTGGGGTGAGTGCTGTCGTCAGTGCTGCTGCTTCCTTGCAGGGAGCCCCATGTGTCAGTGGGTGAGGGAGGCATGGCTGAGCTCCTTGCCAGAGGCCTGGGCAGTGAGAGGGGGGCCTTTGTCTTGTGGGTAAAAGGAGATACTCAGAATGGAGAAAGTGGCTTCCTGGAGGCAAGGCCTGCTTTTCTGAAGTGATTTCTTTCCTCAGAGAACCACAACTCTGTGTTTGTGGATGCTGGCTTTAAAGATATCAGAACCTACCGTTACTGGGATGCTGCCAAGAGGGGTCTCGATCTCCAGGGGCTGCTGGATGACATGGAGGTGAGCAGAACTGGCGTGGGACAGGCTGAGCTTGGTGCTGTGCTGTCAGCAGCTGGCTGGGTTCTTGCATGCTGTGCCTGGAAATGGATCTCTGCAAAAAGAGTCTGGTGGTGCCCAGAGCAGCTCAGGACCTCTCTCTGCTGCGGGTGCCCAGTCTCATCCGGGTGTGTGACCAAGACCTGCTCTCTCCTTAGAAAGCCCCAGAGTTCTCCATTTTCATCCTCCATGCCTGTGCGCACAACCCAACAGGCACAGACCCTACTCCTGACCAGTGGAAGCAGATTGCTGCTGTTATGAAGGTATGGGCTGTTGCTGGACTAAAGCAGTGCTGAGGGCACAGATAGCTCTTGAGCCAGCCAGAGCACTTGCATCCAAAATGGGCTCTAGGGAATGGCATGAGATGTGACAGGAGCTGGAAGAGTCCTGCAGGGCAAGTGTTGAAGGGAGAGGCTGACAGGATGCTGGTTGTCTGTGCTCAGAGGATAGAAACATACAAAGTTCTGCTCATGCATCCAAGTTCTTGCTTTCAGTTTCTGTGGCATGGCTGCAGTGAGGTTTCTCATGCTGGAAAGATTATCCACAGGCACCTGCTTTTCACAGGTGCTGGATAGTAGGATATAAGGCAGTGCATCTTTCATGCCTGTGTCCTCAAATGCAGTTTTCTCTTGCATTTGACATTTTATTGATTGATTTAGTCTTCCTATTCTTTCACCCCAGTAGAAAGAAAATAACCCAGTTTGGTGTTGCTGGACCATGTTTCCTTTGTAATCACCCGGAAGCTCGATGGTCACTTTTCCCTCCTGCAGGGACAGCGCGGGGTAAAGTGAAGGTTATGGGGAAGGGGTTTCCCTCTAACACTGTTCCTCCTTGCAGCGCCGGTTCCTGTTTCCATTCTTCGATTCGGCGTACCAAGGTTTTGCTTCTGGCAGCCTGGACAAGGATGCCGGGGCTGTGCGATACTTTGTCTCCGAGGGCTTTGAGCTCTTCTGTGCACAGTCGTTTTCCAAGAACTTTGGGCTCTACAGTGAGTGTCTGGCAGTAGCCAGCCCAGTAGCATCGTACCCAGACAGATGGGGCTGGCATGCTGGGGGGGTGGGGAGATCTCTGCTTTGCCATGACGTTTAGAACCAATGGCTCACCTCTCTTGGCTTGTCCACAGATGAACGTGTGGGGAACCTGACTGTGGTGGGGAAGGATGCAGACAACGTGCAGCGTGTGCTTTCCCAGATGGAGAAGATTGTGCGCACTACTTGGTCCAACCCTCCTTCACAGGGAGCACGCATCGTGGCAACTACACTTTCTTCCCCACAGCTGTTTGCCGAGTGGTACGTGTTGCCAGGGCCGGTGGAAGAGGGAAAAGGTGTGGGGAAGCTGTCTCCCTGAGTGCCAGGCTTGGCTGGATGGCTCCAAACCAGTAAGCTGCCTGTCCTCATGCTCTGCTTCTTGCCTGTTGCAGGAAGGAAAATGTGAAGACGATGGCAGATCGGGTCTTGTTGATGCGGTCAGAGCTCCGGTCTCGACTGGAGTCCCTTGGGACCCCAGGCACCTGGAACCACATCACAGAGCAGATCGGCATGTTTAGCTTCACAGGGTTGAACCGTAAGTACCGAGTGGCCTGGTGAAGGGAGAATTGGGTGACCACAGTTTTGCTGGGGGTGAACTGGGCTGAAGTGGTCCAGGTGGGAATCTCTTTGGGACCTCACTGAAGCCCTGGCATCACTGCCTCTGGCTAGGCAGGGATGAAGCATCAGACAGTGTTTTAGTGGCCAGTGCTTGGAAGTTTTCTGCCTGGTGTGAAAGATTCAAGCAGCCCTGACTGGTTCTTTGGGCTTTTCTGAGCTGTGGGATCACTGTTGTGACCTGATGTCCAATTGTTTCCCCAGCTAAGCAGGTGGAGTACATGATCAAGGAAAAACACATCTACCTGATGGCTAGTGGGCGCATCAACATGTGTGGCCTGACTACCAAGAACCTGGACTATGTGGCCAAGTCCATCCACGAAGCTGTCACAAAAGTCCAATGAAGCACATGAACAACCAAACTTACATGAAGTCACCAAAGCTGTAGTGTGTAGTCCATGTCTCTTCCTGCTCATGGCTTGCCTTGTCCCACACCTTTTGAGGTTTAATAAAGATGGGAGCAGTAGCTCAATCAGGGATAATCATCTTTTGACCTTTTTGAAGTACCCCTTGCAATATGGTAGGCCAGTGCCCCCAGGAGGGTGGGGGCAGCGTGAGCCACCTTGACTCTTTTTGACTGACAGCAGCCTGGTCTTCAGGCACTTAGAGCTGCATCTTTAGCACGTCCAAATCAACTCCATGTAACTGATCAGTTTGATCTAGGCGAAGTGCGGTGCCAGTGCAATGCGCTGTGGGTAACAGCCCAGTCAGCTGGGATCTCATATGGCTTGTGAACTGTCACTCAGTAGTATTTTGGGGAGGGGTGAAGCTGTTGCTGGCTCTGCCCTGCACCCCCCCCCTTCCTTCACCGACCCTGCCCCCCCCCCCCACCCCCCCCCAAGTTCTGAGCCTTATGCGAGCAAACATTAATAATTGTGATGATTGCTTCTTTGTGTTGCTGACAGAAAATTAAACCTCCATCTCTGAACACTACCCCTGCCTTGTGTGGTGTTGTACCTTCAAGCTGTGCTAACCTCTTCCCAGGCTGAGGTTACAGCCTCAGCATCCTGGTTTGTCCACCAGGTCTTACTCAAAAGTTTGTTTCAAGGCTTTCCCTTTCTCCCTCGCGGTTGTTCCATCTGTGATGATCACAATTGCTACTAATGGGGCACAGTGGTGTTTGGGAGAGTGTAGCCGAGAGCTCCCTGTGACTCTACGTGAAGCTGACCGTGTCTGTCTTGTGTTCCTCTTTCTGCCCCCCTGCCTTGTGCTGTCCAACTTGTCCTGTCCCTCTGTCTGTGCTTGCTTTCTGGATAATCGTGTGTTACCTAGCCATCTGGCCACCTCTCCCTGGCCCAGAGCTCGTGGCCTGCTGCTTACATGTCAAAAAGCAGATCTTTCCTGTTCCTCCTTCTCACCAGGCTCCTGGTGAACCACCACCTACTTCCCCTGGATTCAGCAGGGCCTGACAGCAATAGCCTGTGTTTCTGGCACTTAAGAAGAGCTGGGACCATCTGCTTCTGCTCTCTGCAGTCACTGCAGATCTATTTGTGAGCTGATATTACTACTTTGACAGAGCAACCTCCTGCCAAGGTTTTTCGTGAATAAAGGGAAACAGCCTCTTTCCTTGGGTCAGTTAGTAATGGTCGCTGTTGCCCTGATGGATTTTTTGCTTGTGCTGCAGCTTGGACAGTAAAAGCAAAAAGGGTGCCTTGTTCCCTTGCTGTGTTTACCAAGAAGCTGTGCACGGGGCTTCTTGTTTGAACTTTTCAGATTAGTGTTCATGTCACTTAAAAGAGTGAGCCAGAGGCAGCCTTTCCTCTCTGCAGATGGGGAGCTTTCCATCTTGGTGTCCATCCACAGCTGGGATAATGGGGTAGTGGTTAAGGGGTGATTTCTAGGGGTGATCTCATGAGAAGGAGTTGGAGGAACCAACTCTGCTTTTGTTATTTCTGACATCTGCTTACGCTTCTGTCCTTACAGACCTGTAGGTATGCAGCCTGGCCCACCCCACATGTGATCTGTACCAGTGCTTTGCTAGCCTTACCAGCCTTGTTTTTCCTAATGAGTGACCTAAATTTCTTCCTTTCTGTGGTGTAAGCTCATTACCCATTATCCCATTTACCATGGCAACAGAGAACAGATTATTCCTTTCCTCTCTGCAGCAGCTTTTTATGGTTTTGAAAACTTCCTCTCTCCCTTTCACATCCTTCATGAGTTAATCGTAAGTGACCCTGTTTCCTTCAGCCTTTGGGGTAAGTTGTTTTCCAGCCCTTGCTTTCCTTTGGCCTCATTTCAGTTGCTGTGTGTTTCCTTAGAAGGGCAGTGCCCAGACAGGGATGCACTTATTCCAGCTGAAGTTTTATCAGGATTGGTGGACTGTGAGATTTCTGTTGTCATCTGTCAGGCTATACTCCAGCATGTGTATCCCACTATTGTGTTTGCAGGGGCACGATATTAACTCCTGTTCTTCCCCAGTCCTTGTCTGCACTGCTGAGTGCTTTCTTAGCAAGCAAGAGTTATGAGGAGCCCAGGTTCATGGGAAGAAATTGGGAAGCACTTGCTGACCTGGTCCTCGACCTGCTCCCTTCAGTGATGCTCAGTTCCATTATTCCAGCCACCTCTGGCCACAGGTACAAGAGCAGCCTAGCCTGGTGGGAGAGGTTAGCATGTCTTTCCCTACCCACATTGACACAGACAGGGGCATCGCTCAGGGAGAAATCACTTTTAATGTTAATATCCCTGTTGCGTTCGGCCTCTACAAAAACTACTGACCGGTCCGTACCAACCCAAAGGCTCGGCACAAGTCTCCCTCACGCAGGCAGCAATGTGCGGAGAGGAGGATGGTTCAATGCAGCGTGGAGCGGTCCTCCCCAGGGAGGGGGGGCTGCGCTCGGCGGTGAGCTGGGCTCCCTGCCCTGTGCCTAGCAGGGGTTCGGGAGTGCCAGGCTGTGGCAATGGTCAGCATGCACAAGGCGCTGCGAGTGTGCATGTCTCTAGGCATGGCACAAATGTGCTGGGGCCCTGAGCTGCATGTGGTGCCCCCCAAACAGCATGATCTCCTCGTGGTGGAGACTACATCTGTGCAGCACCCAGCACCGAGGGGCTCCGGGCCTCGCTGGGATGGGGATGGTAAATGATGCTAAGGGCAGTTCTGGGTTGGGCCGCCCCTCCTTGCTCTGCTGGCAGGGATGCCGTGCCAGACACGTCTCCACTTTTCCTTCTTCCACCTCTTCCTTGAGACCAGATGCTATCAAGGTGCAACTGGGCAAGGGCCCTCTGACTCCAGATAGCTGGTCCAGGCCGCCGGGGTGGTTCAGCCCTGCTGAGGGCACGTCCTTTCTCGCCTGGGGATGGGGCTCTGCACAAGTCCTGCAGGGAGGGGCGGCACGAGTGGACAGGCGGGCGGGCAGGCAGCGAGCGAGTGCAGACCTGCTGCTGTTGAACATGAGCCTCGCGGCAGGAGACCCCCATGCTGCAGACCTGGAAGACACAAGCACAGCCTGGTGCAGGTGGCCAGAACTTGCCCTTCCTGACCTGCTGTCACTCAAGCCTGCAGCACCTTTCCTAGCCAGGCTCAAGGATATTGGTGCAGACACACATTTCTAGCTGTGAAAACACAAGTCAAAGTCTCACCCTGTCTCTGACATCCATTTCTGCCCCAAGGATGGTTGGAGTCTGCTGCTACATCCTTTGACCCTGCTCCAGCCCCCAGCAACATGTGTGCTTGTGTGGGCTCCAAACGACATCATTTGGCTTTGCTGCTTGAAACTCGATTATTACAATTGAGCAACCTCCCATTTGCTGGGGAAGGAATATGGCACCAAGAGGCAAGTTCCTACCTCCAGTCTGCGTGGGCCTCCAGCACTGTGCTCCAGCCACGCTGCTGCTCAGGTAATTAACGGGGCAAGATTGGAGCTCTCCTCTGGCGTCTTCTCACCCTCCGGCGACGGCCGCTGCTTGTGCCCACCTACAGCAGCAAGGGTGCCTAGGGCTGGGGTGCTGGGGGCCAAAGGTGCTCAGGACAGGGGAGTGCATAGGGCTGGGCCAGGACCAGGCAGCTGGCTCTGCCTGAGCTAGCCCTAAGCGTGGTTTTGCCAGCTGCTAGGGTACTGTCAGGGAACTGGGCTACCCTTCTCAGCCCCATGCCAGCCCCATGCCAGCCCCATGCAGGATGTCCCCCAGGACGGGGCTGGGGAGCAGTTGACTTGGGCAGCAGGGTGCCACGACAGAGCTCTACCCTGGGTGCTCCCTCCCTGCATCAGTCACTCACTGAGGGATCTCAGCAGCTTCCTGCCCGGCGTCTCCTCAGAGCTGCTCGGTGATGAGCTGGTCCCAGCCTCTCTGCCAGGGGACTCTGCCTCCAGGACTGGGTCGCAGCACTCACTGTCTGCAAAAGCGCAATGTGGCTGCAGCGCCCCAGGGCACCACAGCCCTCGCCACCCCCAGGGTCACATGTATGTGGGTCCCAGACAGACTCACTCTGCTGCTTGCTGTTCTCCTCGTTGTCAGCCAGCTCCTCCTGGATGAAAGGGATGCCCTCCATGCGCAGGAACACCGACTCGCTGGGACTGCGCAGCCCCTCAGAGCGGCTGCCTGCAGGGACACAGGGCAGGCATGGCGGCAGGGCAGGGAGGTGCTGTGCCCTGGGGCAGGACGCAGCCGGGTGCCAGCCCAGTGCCAGGGACCCCCGGGGGATATGAGCACGTGGTGATGCAGAATTACATGCCTGCATGATTGCACCTGTGTGCACGTGCAGGCACAGAACAATGTCCACAGGAGCGTGCATGCAAACACCCACGTTCCCTGGTCCACGTGCAACTGCGTCTCAGCAGCGGCATACCCATCGTGCCAGCCGGTCCCAGCACGGCCCCCCAGGGGCAGCACTGGCCCATGGCAGGGAAGGGGTGCTGAGTAACTCACACATGGCACTGTTCCTCTCGTTCAGGAGGGCGATGGGGTCCTCCTTTGGTGTCTGTGGGGTTCCTCGCGTGGTCGAGGCCTTGGTTGAATCCCTGTCGAAGGCCTCCATGTCGGGGGACTGGGGCGAGCTGTCCATGCGGCTGGCCACCAGCGCATTGTGGTACTGCTGCCGGGTGACCTGGGCACACAGACATGCACACCCAGCTCAGTGGGCACCAAGCCCCATTGGGACCTCCTTGTGACTTGGTGGCACCAAACCTCCAGACAGGAGGAGTGCAGGATTCCCCAGCACCCACCGTGCACCCCCAGGCTCCTGGGGCACAGCAGGGCGGGAGGGTCCCTGAGCAGGGGTGGCCAGGGTGGGACAGTCCCAGCCCAGCCCGTACCTTGACAAACTGCACGTCACAGAGGATGTGCACGGAGTAGTCAGGTGTGTAGATGTTGTTGCTGCTGCTGTGGAGCTGTGTAGTGCTGCCCCCATAGTCATTGTGCTCCCGGTTGGGGGACTCAGAGCGGTTGAGCCCACTGCACCGTGATGGTGACCTGTTCACTGCGGGAGGGGATGGCAGAGAGGCAAACATTCTCAGCCATGGTGCTGCTTGGGTCCCCGGTGCCAGCGCAGGGCCAGGGTGGACCGGTCACCTCCAGCAGTTATGTCCCGTGGACACCGGAGCTGGCAGGGGACCTGCGGTGGTGCCCTCCTCAGTGCATGCTAGTGGTGAAGATCCTGTGCCATGCCAGCCCCACACAAACCAAAGGGACTGGGCTGGCAGGCATCCAACCTGGCGCAAGCAGCAGAGGTTAAAGCTGCTGCCTGCCTGTCACACCGACTGACAGCTCTCCTGCTAACACAGGCCTTCACACAGCGTTTGGCAGAAATTCTCCTGGTTGCAGCTGGTAGCCCTTAGGGGTTTACTCAACCTGCCTTGAGAGCACGCTCCTGTCCACCCTGACTCCAACAGAACAGGAGCAGAGGCTGCCATGGCAAGCTGGCCCGTCACTCACGTTGTCTGATGGCCTCTGACATGTGGCACAATGGATTTTGTCTGGTCAATGATTTATTAGGGAACAAAGGCAACTTGTTCCTTGCATAGGTGATGTCAACACCTTGCTGACTTGGCTGCTAAAATGCCCTTCTAGTACCCAGACTGCCAGAAGATAAGGGAAACAGGGCTGCAGGTAACCGTCATCAGAAGCAGCAAGTAGCAAGAAAATCCAAGTAGTGAGTGCAGGAAATTACAGAAACTGCACACCAAAGAAAGCCCAAGCTGCCCATGGCTCCCTCTTGTCCACATCCCATTCTTCCTGGGATTTGCATCCTACTGGGGAGGCTGCAGCAGGGCTGTTGTCCCTGGTCCGCCACCCTTGCTCCAACCCATGAGGGGCTACCCAGTGTGGGGTGCCATGGGTGTCGCCCTCCTGGCAATGCCCAACATGCAGGCTGGAGGGGGCTTGGTGCACCGTGCACAAGGAGCTGTAAAGAGCCGGGCACATGCAGAGGTCTCTGCCCAAAGCCATGCCCTCTTACCTGGAGAGCCAGCGAGAGAGTCCCCTCTGCTGAAGGCGAAGGTACGGGACACCGAGACAGGCACTGCAGAGAGAAGTGAGGGGGAAGGAAGGAGGGGGTGGGGAAAGGTGAGGGGCAGAGGTGGGGGTGGGAGACAGACCAAGAGGAGGCATGAGAAAAAGAATCCTGTGCCAGCAGCCCTGGGTTGAGCTCCTACCACTGTCTCTAACATCCCTTCCCACCCCTGCTCCGGGGGGGGCACTTGGCGGCCTCAGCGACAGCAACACCGACCAGCAGGGACAGACTCAACAGGCTGCTCTGTGATGGGGTAAGAGAAGGTGAGGCTGGAGGGGACCAGCTCTTGCCAGGCCTGTCTGCACAGCCACACATCTCCCTAGAGCCACGGTGTGGGCAGAAAGCATCTTATTCCCATCTTCCCAGGCTGAGTGCTGGCACCCTGCTCCAGCCTTTCGCCAGCTACTTCCAGCAGAGGGGACTTTGTGGTCAGCTTGTGCCACCTGGGAGATGGGTGGAGGCTAAACAAAGTCACTGTGCTTGGCAACTGGGGTGATTCTGTGTGTGCAGGCAAGTGGTAGGGAGGGAATGTGCTCTGCAACAGCCCCTGACTCCACACAGCCCCACAGCTGCAGGCAAGGGCTGGCAGCAGCCTCTCGGTGTGAAGCAAAGCAAAGGCATTCCTGCCAGGCTGTCTGCAGCTCCCTGCAAGGCCCCGGGGACTGTGCTGTGCGGGAACTGCAAGAAGCCAGGACCCCGCATCTGGGGCTGCCTGACCCACTGCCACAGAGAGGGCAAATCACAGGCCATTCATTCCCTTTCCACCTTTTATTGCCATGGGTTACAGCAACAGTGACAATTTCAAGGGCAGGAGCTGTCCTGCTGCCCTCCGCAGCATCCCTGGGCCATGGCACAGGAGGGCAGGGCTCCATGGGGAGCACTGAGAGACCAACACCCCGTGAGGGATGCAGTTGTTAACACCTCCTGATGCCTCATCTTTGTCCTCACTGCTGGCAGCACCCCCTGTGAAAGCACCAGATGTGAGCTCCTGGCTGCCAGCCCCCTCCTCCAGCCACTGCCATGCCTTCCCCAGCGGCCAGCCCTCCTGCCCAGGGCCTGCTGCCCTCCCTCCGGCCACTGTGCCCGCAGCACAGCTGCAATGCTCTTCGGAGCTGCTCATGTGATTAATGTTTTTAAATTGCTTCAAAGGTAAAACCCCCAGGAAATGTGCCCTGCAGCCCCCTCCTTCAGATCTCCCTGCTCCCCCCCCCAGTAACTCCTGTTCCACATCCTTCCCTGGTCAAAACCTTCTGCAAATAAAAGTCCAAGCAAAGGCATAGCACAAAGCGCTGCCCGTAACAACCTCAATCAGCTGGGAGCAAAGGACGGGTTGATAACCCCTAGCACTCACTCCCTGCTCCCACCACCCGACCCTCCGGCAGCAGGGCTGGCCGTGCCGGGTCTCTGCCACCACACGCCTGTGCCCTGGCCACCAATGTTAAAGATCACCTGGCAATAAAACAGTTGCATAACAATGGTTAATTAGTAACATAAATGCTCAAGGGTTATGTCTGAATTCTCTGCTGTGACACACTACTCACACTCGTTTCTGCTGGGCTTTGCTTCAAGGAGGAAAATGCCAGCCCAGCAAGGGAGATGCCCTGTGACCTCTGCCTCCCAGCCTGCCCCCTTGCTGGCCAGGGGTGCAATGCCACACACATCCCATGGCAGGCAGGAATGGCTGGATGGCAGAAACCAACTTGTGACACAGCATCACACGTGAGCATGGGGAGCAAAAGAGCCCTGAGTGGCACCGTCCCGGCAGGCGGCACTGCAGATGTGTGGCTGCACTGACGTGGCTCCCACTGTGGCTGGTGCCCTGCCTGTCCTGTGGGAAGCACTCACTGCCTGAGCACCAGCAAGGCCCTGGGAACAGTCACCGAGAGCACGGGGGCATCAGACCATGCAGCAACATCCTAGGGGAAAGCAGCCACTTCATTGATTTCCTCTGTTCAAACTGAGCGTGCTGCGGATGCATGGGGGAGCAGGATGCGCACTGAGGGGTTAATCCAGCAGTCCAGGAGCCAGCCTTTCAAATGGAGCAAAGCAAGCAGCAAGAACTAGGCGAACCCTAGAGCTGCAAGCAGACTGGGACCCACAGGAGTGACAGTCACCTGCCCTAAGGAACTCCTATTGCTTCAACAACATTGCTCCCTACACCTCCCTAAAGGTTGAACTTAGTGGGTTCTTGTATTGCTAAGCACCCAGAGCATCCTCAGCTTACCATCAGCACTGCAGATCTGACTGCAACATCTGTGGTTTGGGATGAAGGATGTGCCAGACTGGGGGTGGGCAGCGCCTCCACCTGCTTCCAAGCCACCAGGGAGTAAACATTTGCAGGGGTGAACAGCAAAGAAGCAGGGGCTCACAGTCTCCCGTAATCAAAGATCCCTCTTAACTCCTGCAAGCAGCGGTCTGGGGCATCTACTTTTAACTCAGCTAACCACCACATGTGAGCAGTTCACAGGCAAATTGACCCAGCTCTGCAATTCCCAAGCGGCCCTTGCTGCCCTGGCATGGACCCACATTACAGCTTGTGCTCCAAGGTTCAGGAAGGCAAATGAGTCCAGAGGTGTTACACCGAGAACTAGATGCACCGTGCCAGAAGCTGCAGGGTTTACTGGTCCCATCAGCACGGGCATGCTGCTACCTGTGGGCAGTACCCCTTGCAGTGCCAGCCATGCTGGGATCCACCCACAGGGATCCAGCGTATGGCTGAAACTTCAAAGACACCTCAAAGAGACCTCAAAGGGACCTCAGAGTTCCTCTGTGGGGACCTAGCTGCATCAGCCCCTCAGCATGCTGCTTCTCCCCCAAGCTTTTCAAAAGGGGTGATCTTGGCACAGAGCTGCTCTGCGTGGTATGCAAACCCACCCCTCCAGCCAGCTGGTGCCACGCAGGAGAGGTTTTAGAGCCCCAGCCTGACCCAAAATACTTACATAGGAAGGAGGATCCAGCCAGGCTCCCCACTTTTCGCACGTCATTATCTGAAACAACAGCTGGAGGTTCCTGCCTGCCCCACACCCTGCAGCAAGGCCACCCCACAGCCAGCCCCCTCTGGCCACCAGCTGGCTTAGCCCCTGTGGAGGCTGCCAGAGCAAAGGCAGGGCCAGAGGGAGCCTACAGAGCACCTACCTGAGGAGACGACAGCCATAATAGCAGGGACCCCATAGTAGGTGAATGCCCCGTTCTCAAACCGCAGCCCTTCCTTGCCAACTTCCACCTCTACCTTTCCCTGGAAGGAGAAGGAAAACCTGCTCCGACAGGCTCCCCATGCTCCTGGCCACCAACCCACCCAGGGCTGCAGGGACACCCACCACCCCATATGAGAAGACCAGCACCTTTGCTGGCAGAAGCAGCCCAGAGCAAGGCAGTGAGGAGAGATGGGCCACCCCCTGCCACCCTCTGACCGCCGCTGCCCCAGGCACCTGCAGGATGAGGACAAAGTAGTCAACGGGGCGGTTGCGCTGGTAGAGGTAATGCTCTGCAGCCTTCTTGTTCTTTCGGTCATACTTGAGCTCCTGGATGACATTGGGGTGTTTCAGCAGCCGCAGCAGGATCTTCTCAGAGAGGTAGGGGGTCTTGAAAGGCTCCACTTCTAGGGGGGAGGCAACACACTTGCTCAACAGGGCTGGGGCTGCTGGGAAACCCTTGTCCTCTGAGCTGCATGGCCCCCTCCCTGCAGCCTCCGCAGCGTCGGGGGGAGCAGTGGGATGCATGGGATGGGAGTCCAGACAGGTGAAACTGCTCACTGGTGGGCAGCCGGACCCAGCAGTGGCTCAGGGATGCCCTGTGGTGCTGGTGCTGCTGCAGAGAGGTGCAGGGCTTGCACAAAGGCGAGGGTACCTGTTGCCATGAACCGATGGGTAGCCAGGAGCAGCTGCGGGGAGATCTTCACCTTCATCTCGCTGTCCGAGAGCCTGAAGATGGAGAAGTCCTGGGGCTTTCGTCCTCGGTGGGGCACTCGCTCCTTCTTCCGATTGTCTGCTGTGGGGCAGAGAGCAGTGGTTGCCCATCGGCAGCAGCCACAAAGCCACTGCAGCTGCAGGGCCCCATACTACATGTACACACATATGGAAAAGCACATCTTGCTGCACCCTATGGCAGGGCTGCTGTGGAGCAGCAGCTGGAGCAGCAGCGCACACAGAACATGCTGTGCATCACAGCCTTGGGAGCAGCTCCCTGGGGAGGGAGCAGGGTGGCGAAACATGCTTCCTTCTCAGGAACAAGTCCTGGGTTGCCCTGGCTGGCTGGATCACTCAGAGCTGGAAAGAAGCTTGGGAACCACCCATGGGCACTTAATACCCAACACATGTGTCCCTGAGTCAGGCCCTGCCCAGCCACTGGCTGCTGAAGCTGGTGCTTCTCTGTCGTCAGCATTCAAGCCTCCCTGACATCTGACTAGCATCTCTCCATCATTCTTGTCTTTCCCACCATGACTGTGAATTGCTCTGGGGAGGGACCACAATTTGCTCTGGCCTGTTTCCTACCCACATGTCTGTCTGTCTGTGTGGGCTCCCACCCTGGCTCCTGCAACCGCAGTAGCTGCTCTGGGACACTAACTGTACAGATCCGTCTCATCCAGGATCTCGGACTTGATGATCTCCTCAATGACATCCTCCAGGGTGACAATGCCCATCACCTCGTAGAACGGGTCTCCTTCCCCTTCATTGTTCACCCGCTGCACGATGGCCAGGTGGGACTTTCCTGCAGGGGGAGAGCAGAGCAGTAGTGAGACCTCACCCCTGGTGAGAGGGGTCCCCAGCACGGCGGGCTGGCAGGAGGACAGGGCTCGGTGACAGGCACAGATCGCAGCCAAACCTCAGAAGCAGCCACTTCACCCCAACCCACCCCAACCGCACTAACTGAAGGAGAAGGGCTGGACACAAAGCCCAGCCTAACAGGGCTGCTACTCTCCAGACCATTTCTAGGTGTCACAGGGCTCTTTTTTGGGGCCACTCGCTTTCTCTACCCAGGCAATTTGCTGCCAGTCACTCTGTTTAGCTCCTCAACAGCCTCCTGTGCAGGAATGAAATGCACATTATAGCAGCTGACTCTTGCTTACCCTCAGCTTCAGTGGCATGAGACAACTCTAACAGAGCAATGAGACAGCGTCCTCCAACACAGAAACGTGAGTGTGTCCTTGGGCTCTACTGGTTTCCCTCATCCTCCTGGTGTTTTCACATTCTGTTGTTAATTAACTTTCCTATCAAATTGCCAAGAACAGCTCCCCCACATCTTTCTATCCACCGCTGTCTGGACCGATCCTAAAGCTTTTCTTAAAATACAGCCAAAACCTCCAGCTCCTCAGAGAAGCAGCTGGTTTTAATGCAGAAATGCGTATGTTTGTTTGCAGTTTTCAGCCCACTCCTGCAGAACTCTTGGGTGAACCATCTGGGCAGAGGCTGAACACTTTTCAGGCCATCAACTTGTACCTGAATGTATTCTCCAAACCCTGCCTCTGACAGCACCTCCTCTCTGTTACCTTAAACAAGCAGACTGGGACCAGGACCTTCGGCTGCAATAATGGTGACTCCTGCTTGGCAGCTGCAGTGTTCCTCATCACAGTTTCAGCTTCCTTACTTGCCCCCAGTAAGCTGGCAGCTCTACTGACACATTCTCAGGCTTCTTGCTTTTGGCATACTTGAAATATTGCTATTTATTTTTGCATGTCCAGTTTTCTGCAAGCTGTTTTGACTTCTTCAACTTCTCTTTTCCTTTATTGTCTGCTCTGATTTATGCTCCTGCTCAGAAGCTTGACCAGAACCCAACTTCCAAGCCACAAACAACTTCTGGGTTTCCAGCTCAAACGCATGCTTGGAGCTGCCAATGAACAGCACTGGTTTTCTTACTGCTCCTGTAGCTCCTGCACTGCTCAGCAGCAAACACAGGTTCAGAACCTCTAGTTTTACTTAAAACATTACAAACGTCCTTCGTTGGCACCACAGCCAACAACTCCCCCTCCCTCTGTTTGCTCTACATCCCTGGGGTCTCATGTCGCAATGCCTGCACAAACCCAACTGTACTGTGGGCACTGCAGGGACCTCCAGAAAGCTATGAGCACTCTATTTTCCACACAAGCTCGGAGCTGAGCTCCATGAGCAGCAATGGTCACCTAAAAGAAGGGCAAGTCCCTCCTGCTATGCAGCTGCCTCTGCATCTGCTTCTCCCATAAATCCTCTCCAACAAACCTGCCTGCTGCTCAGGCGAGAGGATGTGAACAGTATTATGCATAAAGATGCAACAAGGGTGGGCTTCTGCTTGCTGTACAGCTTCTTCCTTGCCCACTGGCACTTTCTGGCTCATCGCCATGGAGGGACAAGCACAACAAGGGCAGCCCAGTAGTCCCACCAACTGTGTCTTGCTGGGGACCACACAACCTTCAAATAACCCTGCCCTGGATCTGAGACGAGCAAATGACATTTCTCAGCCGCAGATCAGCACTATACATTTCTCACAGCAAAGCTTGGGCATTTTCCACAGTATAAATTCCCTCCTCCTCATACCAAGCTTTTATTGCAAGATTTCAGAAAGCAGCTCGCTGCCTCCCACGCCTACAGAATTAGAAACAAGAACATAACATTGCAGCAAGTAACACTAAGATGCACTTTAAGAAACCAAATCAATAGCCTTGGGGCATTGAAAATTCAGCATGTTCTTTGGACCGGGCTGTTTCACTCCTTTCATACACGGGTTTGTGCATCTTGTCTGTTCAGTGGGTAATAAAGCAACATAACTTGAGACTTAAAAAGAAAAAAGCAGCAGTGTTGGCTGCAAGACAGCAGCAACAGCTATGTTTCGTCTTAGCAAAGTCCAGCTTTAGAAAATGTCTCCTTTGCCAAACCCTGCTCCCAAACACTGGGGCCATCTGGTCTCCTACAAGTCCTCGGGTGAGCAAGGAGAGGGGAGAAGTTATTTCTTTTGGCCGAAACCTTGTTGTTAATGACATTTACATGCAACCCAAAACCACCAAGCCCTTACAAAAAGCTTAGGTGCTACTTAAAGACAGTCAGAGAGTAATGGAGGCAATCCTTTTTTTGGCCAAACACCTACATTGACGCTGTAATTTACTTTAGAGCAGCCTCAGAGAAATGTGATTCCAGCTCCACATTCACGTAGCAGCAAATGAGATTATTTAGAAATAACCCAGCACCGTTAGCCTGGGAGGAGACCCACAGTTTCGCTGCACTGGGGGCAGAGCCAGAAGGGTTGTTAGAGCACTCAAGAGTTCTTTATTTTCACAGAAAATAAACACTTCTAGCCATGCTATAAACCCACAGGTTTAGGTTTCCAGACGAACACCCATGTTAGAGACGGAGCAGGTACCCAGCAATGGAAAACTGTTGCAATTCATGGGGTTGCTCCAGGCCCATGCCAAATGAGCTGATCCCAGCCCCTGCCCAGGCAGCTGATACCCGTATCATAAAAAGCTCCGGACCCCCCCTCCCAGCACTTGTAAATGACCACTGCTTCCAGCTGGCCCCCACTGGGAGAGGGCTGACTTGCCCCAATTCCCCATGAGGGACCAGAGATCATCTGCAAAGTCCTGCCCCCTGTCCTGACTGGGTCCTGTATCTCCTCCCATCAGTTTCTTAATAGTCCTTGTAAATTTGGCAGTAAGGGTGGTGGGTATTTGCACGTGCCCTGGCTGTGTGGTCATGGCTTGCTCCCTCCACCTTGGGCTGGGGATGCTGCCAAGCTCAGCTGTATCCCCCTGCCTGGCGCTAGGAGTTCCTAAGCTTCCACAGGAGGAAAAGCACTGGCTTTTGGAGCATGTGCAAGGGCAGAAGCTGGGTAATTTTAGGAGGTGGAAGCAGCAATGTCCAAGGGGGATGGGGGGTGGCACAGGGACAGACCTGGGGATGCCAGAGGGGTCACATTCTCTTCTGCAGTTGTCACCTTGTAGTTCTGCATCAGTGGGAGTACAACAGAGGGAGATAAATCATTTAAACAAACCCCCAAACCTGATCTAAAACAGCTTTAAGATCTGTAAAACTGATTCCAAAAACCACACTATTGTAACTGTTGCTTGATAGCTTAAATGAAATGAATTATAAGGGTGATCTGCTTCCCCACTAGCAAGCTGTCACATGTGGATTTTACAGGGCTATCGCTGATGTAGGAAAGTGCAGTGAAACACATGAGAATCAAAGCCTTTGTTTGGCAAATGCTAGAATAAATGGGCAATTAACTTTACTCCTGCAAATAGCTCCACTGGCCTCTGCAGGGCTGTTCTCGCACAGGAAGTCTATAGGTGATTAAGTGTCTGCTCAGCATGGGCTACAACTGTACTAAATTCTTTATGAGCTACATGAAATCTGCTCTTTTCAAATAACAGCTTCGGTGGAAAGTTAATGCCTCAAAATGTTAAATTACAGAGCTAATATAAACAGCTGAGAGCCTCCACATAGAGCAAACATCTGAACAGGTATCTAAAGCTTTTATGCCTGTTTTTAGGAGCCTTGTTTTTCATAGGAACCTAAATGACCTTGGGCTTCACCGATCCACCTCAGACCGTCCTCCCCAATGGGAGAACAAGGTCTGAACACATGGAAATGTCTTTACTTGTGGGAAAGAAAATGCTGTTGGCTGCAAATATAGCCCAGACTACTTCCTTAACATCTTTTTATATAGGTGCTCTGCCAGAGGAATGTTAAGAGATGCTTTAGCCTTGTCTCTCGTTCCATGGGATGAGTGTTCTCAGCATGAAATTAATTTTCATAAATTTTATGGTAAGAGCTAAAGCTGTTCTAGGAGATCAAAGGTACAGGCACAAGCCATGAACCATTTACAGCTAAAAAATGGAAGGAAAAGAAAAAAACTAATTGGTAAATAAGGTTGACTCATGAAACAATCATGATGTAACTTAAATCTGTTTTCTGTGTGCTTTTCACCAGAGCTTTTTTCTGAGCCAGGGGCTGCCAGCATCTCTCTGCCCCTTGCAGACCTGCATCTGAAGTAAGTGGGGACCCTGATTTGAACTTCTTAAACTGGAAATTTGTGTGTGAGTGGGCTCTTGTGTTACCATGACTCTGCACCAACGGTGATGCCACACACCTGAGGAGCTGCACCTAGAGACAATCCACATCTACACCTAAACAGGGGGAAATAACCAAGAGGGCTGTGGGGGCAACCAGCTCTATGGGAATCACAGCTATGCAAAGGGAAAACTGTAAATTCTAATCTAATCCAGGCCTTCCTCAGAGGTAAGAACTTCATCTGCTTACATCTTTCTCTAGCAGAGTACAAAAGCCCTTCTTGTACTCTGCTTTGGTGCTTTTCCTATTCCTAAGAAAACTGGGGAAAAGATGGAATTGTTGGAATAGCCAGTGTATTACCACTGACAAAACAGATCAGGAGGGTAAAGGGGAGATCAGAGGGGACATGGAGTCTCATCTTCCATCTGCTGTACAACAGGGTTCTGACCTCCTGGGTACAGCCCCACCTGCTCACAAATGGTGGGTCCCCTTGCATGTTACCTGGAGTCTACAAAAGCCTACAAGGATGCCGAGGCTTTCTCAAGCTAAAAAAACCCAACTTCTAAAGAGCCAATGTAAAACAATTTTCATTGGTGTCTGTAGCATAGGCCACTTTACTCTTTCTCACAGCTCAGCCTGAAGGTGCCTTTGACAGTTCTCAAGAGGGAGATGGGTGGCTGGGTGCCCTCTTCCCTGAGGACATGGTTCTCCTCTTTGTGGAACACCTCGTCCGAAGCAGGCCTGCTCCTGGGCTTGCTGGCGTGGGGTAAAGCAGCTCGGGGTCCGCACAGTTTGAGGGGGAAAGCAAACTACTGTTTCAGGCAGAGTTGCAGCATGACTCACTAAGCCATCTTTTGTGTATCAGCACCTCACCCACTCTCAGCCTGGCCATCACCCTTCAGGGGACATGTATGGGATAGTTCCTGGGTAACAGCTGGCTCCTCATCCCATACAACTGGCTAGGGAGGCCACTGCTTCAGCCCATCAAGGTGCCCAAGATAGCGGCTATCATGCTGAAATCTCTTGAAGGCTGATTTAAATTTCAAGCCATGCTTTCCACTTGCAATGGACTGCAGGCTCACAAGGACAGTAAAAAAAGCAGCTGAAATGGTGCTGACCGCAGTTCCTGGCAAGTGTGAGCACCTCCTCCAGCTACGTTCAACTTGTAGAAGTCTAATAGAGGCTGTGGAGAATACTGAAAAGCAAAAACAGACCCTGGGGCAGAGCTGTCCTCCACAGGACAGGCTGTTTCCCCTGCTAAGCCAGGAGGTTTGTTTTTGGAGAATTTACTTTTAGTAACTCCTAAAAGATGCCAAACCACAGAAGGCTAATTTGAGCTCCACCTCAGCCTCTTCCCTGCTGCAGGAAAATGAACATTAAAAGCAAATTTCTACTGTTCCTCCCATAGAGGAAAAATATTTGCTGAAAGGTGCCACTGCTGTATATAGACTTCCGCAGGAAATTAGTCAACAAAATCCATAAATGACTTGAGGAATGGGCTAAGATTATGACTTCCCAAAGGCACTAGAGAACAAGGAGGTGGACCGCACAAAAGAGCTCCCCATGAGGAGTTGTATCACAGGGCTGAAGCTGCAACACGCGTTGCTTTGGTTATCTTCTAGAGATGGAGGAGAAACAGGCTGTATCACCCACAGCATTTCACATTGAATGAATGCATAAACCTTCTCTTCTAGCTCCATATTCCCAAGGTGAAGTTTATCCTACTGGGACCTCATCTGCCCCTCTGCATTGCTGTAGCTTGCTAAATCTGGTGCAGTTATTTCTCTGGTGTATTAGGTACTTCCTCCTGGGAGCCTAGAATAAAGGCAGATACACTGACATGTACCAATATAAATTGCCGAGAAACTGTCTCCAAATTTTTTCACTCCTTCAGTAGTTGCAGCTTCTTTCAGGCTGCAGGTGGCGTAATTACTGTACTGGTATGTATTTGCATATTTCTATAGGAGAGGGGGCACATTTTGTGTAGTGTCCTCCACTTAGCACTTCCATGTAAACATTGCACAACTATGCATGCCTTCTAGAATACCCTTGTCTAGCTTGCCTGAAAAGACGGCAAATTGGGTGTCCAGGCCTCATTATTTCTGAGTTTTGATGAGAAGACAGAAACAAAACCATCTTCCAGCACAAGTATTTCCTTCCTTCAGCTGAATGTGTCTCATGCTGATGTAACATTGTTTTTCAATACAGTTTTTGCAGCTACCCTTCTCTTTTGGGCTGTGGGTTAAAGCCAAAGCTACTAGTCCCCGTCCCCTGCTGCTGTTTGCAGCTTTCTCTGGGTTTTTTCCCAGTTCCCATTAGCGCCCACGATTTAACCGCCTTTCTCCAGCAATTCATGCCAAAAGAGACACCAAACCATGGCAGCAGCAGCAGGCTTGTGAAGGAGCAGATGTGAAGAGTTTGACCAGTTCTGCTGTGACGTGGCAGGGGGCAGGTTTTGCCAATCAGGAGCTCACAGCTGCTCTTGGGTGCTGTAACCACACCAGGCCGTTAGTTCCCTATTTGCTACTGCAGTGTATGCTACTATTCTCATATGATTAAAATGTTTTGGCAAGCTGATGCTACAGCAGTGCCCTTCCCCAGATCCATGGAGGATAATCCCATCTACACAGCGTCCTGCTGGGAGGGAGGGGATTTGTGACTCATCTGTGGATTAAACTCAAGGCAAACATCAATGCATTTTAACAGAACTGAGCTCTGCTGAGGTTAGGTGTGAGCATACCTAGAAACCAAGGAAGGAAAACTTCCCTTCAAACCCCGCTATAAAAGACCAGGGAGGAGAAAGAAGCTGATCATCTTCATAGCTAGGACAGCATGATGAGAGAAAAGAAATCCATCAGGTAAACAAGGATAACAGTGTGATATCGGTGAGTAGGAGGAGAGACAGAAAAGGGAAAGTGCTGCCGGAGGTGTGAGCAAGAGTCCCGGAGTGCTGTATTTAATCATCCCTTGACATTTTCAGTAAGAAAGAACAAATGTTTGTGTACTGTGGCAGGGAGCATTGGCAGTGAAATTGTGTGACTTACACATTATGCAAAAAAATTACATTATGGGTATAGTGGATGTGGCAGAACATTAATCATTAGTGAAACAGATCAGGAGTATACATTGCTATCCAGGAAAGAAAGATATAAAATGTGACGAGTATTCTGTATAAACACTGTAATAACAAAAAGAAAAAAAGGATACAAAACCTGTTTGAGTTAATCACAGGAGAAGGAAAAGAAAGCTGGCAAGGTTTCTCTAGAGGTTTGTCAGGGGCCTACGGACCCAGAGGTGGTCATCAACGCCCATCCTTACCGGAGCCTTTAATTTCCTAGAAAGAGACCGGGCCTTATCAGTGGGAGCATTTGCTGTCCTGCGGGCACCCTGGATGTGCGATGTGATGAACGTCTTCATTAAGCACTCACTGAATCAACAAGCAATCAGGCTACTCTCTAATTAGTGGAGGTGTCACAGAAGACCTGGCCATGAAAAGCAACCTTGATTGGATCAAACAAGATACTTCACCGTAATTCAAATGGACACAGAAAAGGAGACAGTGATGAAGATTCTTAATTACAAACGGGAAATCTTTATTTTTAAAATCAAATAGTCAAGTGCTGCAACAGCAGTGGATGGGACTGAAGGCAGCTGGGCATGAACATCTGTTGCGGTGCAGGAGCCAGCATGGGAACTTATATTTGGAACTGGGAAAAAGAGAGTTTAGGAGGGTTTGGGGCTGGGCTGGGGGGTGACTACCTGCAAACATAGGGTGCTGGGGGGCGACCAAATGCCTACAAGTAGGGGAAGATTAATCAGAAGAGGACAGCAACACCTGGGGAGAAGAACATTTTGGGGAAGAGCTGGAATTGCTTAACAGCATGCTGAGTTAGATACTAAGACCAAAAGCAAGGCTTTTCATCCATATAATTTAGAAAGCACAGAGAAATTAGGTAGAAACAGAAATAAATTTTAGGCAGAGCTCAACAGAGAGGCTGCAGCAAAACGCTCCAGAAGGCCATGAGGGCAAAGAGATGCAAAGGAAGAAGAAACTGAAGTTAAATGCCAAGAGTTTTAACAGAGCAAACTAAAGAAGGATGGATAATCTTAATTTGAGATGAGGACTAGCACGTGAAAGTATAGGGCAGGTAGCAAGGCTTGTTCATGTACCTGTCAGTTTAGGGAGCGACACACACAAAACATCTCTGTTTAAGCAGGGCAGAGAGGATGGCAAACAAAGGGCAGCGAGCTAAGCAACCACAAGTCCATTTCTATAGGTCTATTGATCCACAGGGTACCAGGCTGTAGCAAATTTGGTGGGGGAAGTAGCTGAATACATCAAAGTAAATCAAGATAAAGTGCAGGGGAGGCTGACCAAGGGGGGCTATGCCAAAGTCCTCTGATATTCAGTAACACCGAGCCCCCTAGACAATGGAGAGGCAGCAGAGACCTCAGGTGAGCTTCAGCAATGTAGTATCACACGGGAAGCCACAGTTAAGAAGGAATTGCAAAGCACGTAAGAATTAGGAAGAGGAGAGACTGATGATGTTAGAGGAGGCATCAGGGCAGGGGGAGTACTGTGGCTCATAAAGGTTGAACCCAGAGACCAATCTTAATGCTTTTGCTAACAGTCTTGGTATAAAACCCAGGAATGTGCTGATTTTGCACTGTTGAGAGTCTCCAGTAGTGGTGTGGGGCAGAGAGAGTAGGTGGTGTCTGCCATGCAGAACTCTTCACCCTGTGATCCTGGGAGGCAGTGAGGACATGGTTGTGCATCTCCACAGCAGATGCTGACCTGCATGTATCTGATGATCGCTTTCCTGGCACACAAGAAACGTTCTATCCTCCCCTCCTCCCATCTCTGAAAATGAGTACCGAGATGACTCAGGGAGAGGCTTTCTCTATATCTGGGATGGACCAGGTTGGCCTTTCTCACATGATCAGCTCTGCTTGCAGCAGAGCAGCCCCAGGCAGCCGGGAGCCAAGTGCTGTCCTCCCACATTACATAATGCAGGATGTTACCGCTGCAGCCATTTCTTAAAGACTCACTCACCACGGTATGATGTACCGAGTAACATGCAGCAAAACACAATTCCCAGTGGGGGGAGAAAACACATGCTGTGTGTATTCTCAAGGTATGGTTAATGCACTACAGGTCTCAGCATCTCTGGGGCTGCTGGCAGCTGCTGCATTATGAATACTGTCACAGCTGAAAAAAAGTACAGCTCTTTCTAAGGGTTTAGGCTTTTCTTCTTCCTTTAAACCACTTGGACAAAAATACTTTCTAGACCTGCTTCTCACTGCTAAGCTGAAAACGTGAGAGCTAAGGAACAAGATGTAATCTCCTGCCATAAACTCCTCCATGTAGAACACAGCAGCGAATGCTGCCTTGCCTGGGCAGGGGCGTGAGGCAGGCACCGTGCCCACGCTGTCAGGCCCCCCCAGAGACACCAGCCCTGCAGGACAGTCTCACCTGCTGAGGCAGCAGCCTCTGAGGCCAAAGGCTCTTACAGTCTCCATAACATCACAGGCAGGACGAGCACTGCAGGCCCTCAATCCACCCAGGGGCTGTTCCACCAGGTGACACCAGGGTCATCAGCACATGCAGGGCCCAACTCCCCCCAGCATCCCTGGTACCTGCCAGGTCCTGCCAGGAGGCCATGCGGGGGTGGGCTGTGGGGGCTGCTGACCTGGGAACCACTGGGGCTGCAGAGGGGTGCAGGGGGAGCCCGGGCAGCCTCACCCTTCTTGAACTCCTCAAGCAGCGTGTCAAGGCGCGTGTCGTTGAAGACGCAGTGGAGCGGGCGGCGGTAGAAGCGGGTGACAGTCTGCAGCGGGGTGCAGTCATCGGGGTCAACGAAGGCCAGGTCCTTGACAAAGAGCAGGTCGACGATGTTGTCGCGCCGGTCGCCCTCGTAAACAGGAATGCGGGTGTAGCCAGAGCGGAGGATCTCGGAGACGGTGGCGAAGTCCAGCACGGCATCGGCACGGAGCATGAAGCAGTCGGCCAGCGGCGTCAGCACATCCTCCACCACCTTGGTGCGCAGCTCCAGCGCGCCCTGCACCATGGCCAACTCCTCCCGCACCAGGTCGCCGTGGGGGCCGGCGGCGCGCAGCGTCTCCAGCAGCCGCTCCCTCGTGGAGAAGACGCTGAGCTCCTGCCGCAGCGCCCAGTCCAGCACCCGGCTAAGCGGGTAGCAGAGGGGGAAGGCGGCCAGCATCAGCAGCCGGGTGAGGCACAGGGTGCGGGAGGCGATGGCCAGCCCGTGCCGCGAGCAGACCGAGTAGGGCAGCACCTCGCCGCCCAGGAAGACGGCGGCGGCGCACAGCAGCACCGGCAGCCAGGGCGCTCCCCGCGGCCCGCCGGCCGCCGCCGCCGCCCCGCCGCCGGGCAGCGAGGCGCAGAGCCAGCCGGCCAGCGCCGCGTTGGCCCCCGCCTGCCCCAGCAGCAGCGTGCACAGCAGGTAGGTGCCGCCGCCGCCGCGCACCGCCTGCACCCGCCGCGCCTGCTCCCGCTCGGCGGCCGAGCCGCTGTTGCGCAGGACGCGGAGCTCCAGCGGGTCCAGCGAGAGCAGCGAGAGGCGCAGCCCGCTGAACAGCGCCGACAGCCCCAGCAGCAGCAGGGCGCCCAGCGCCCGCAGCCAGCCCGCCTCGGGCAGCGGCAGCAGCCAGGCGCCCAGCGCCGGCGCGGCCGGCCGCACCCGCAGCAGGAAGCCGCCCGCCGCCCCGTGGTGCGCCCAGGCCCGCCCGTCCCAGGCGCACAGCGAGAAGAGCCGCCCGCCCGGCGCCGCCGCCGCCTCGCCCTTGCGCGGCTCCCGCACCCGCACCTCGGCCAGCGCCGAGCCCGCCGCCCCGCCCGAGCGCAGCGGCCCCACCACCTCCACGTCCGAGGCCCAGGCGCTGCGCTCCCGGCACCGCTCCGCCGGGCCCCGCGCCACCTTGCCGCCCGCCGCCGCCGGCGGAGCCGCCTCCTCGATGAAGACCAGCCGCGGCTCCTGCTCCCCCGCCGGCCCGCGGCTGCCGTTGCCCTCGGGCGGCGGCTGGAAGTAGAGGCGCAGGAGGAAGCGGCTCCCCTCCGCCGCCTGCACCGCGCCGCCCTCCAGGGACACCCGGCCCGGCGCTGTGTCCTCGGGCCGCAGCCCCAGCAGCCAGGCGGCCCCGGCCGGCGGCCGCGGCGACAGCGAGAAAAAGAGCAGCAGCACGGCGCCCCGGCTCCGGCCCCAGCCGCCGCCGCCGCCGCGTCCCGGGCCCGCCGCCGCCGCCATGCCGCTGCGCCGGCACCGCAGCGCCCGCCCGCCGCCCCGGGACTGCAGCGGGGAGCCGGCACGGCGCGGCGCGGCGGCACACGTGGGCCGGGGGGGCGGGCAGCCGACGCGCCACGTGCGACCGGGAGCCGGCCCGCGGCGCCCCGGCGGGAGGGGCCGGCGGAGCGCGGCTGCCGGGGACCCGGCACGGGGGACGGGGGGAGCCGCCCTCCCGCCCCGCACTGCCCCGTCCCCGCGGCGGGCCGCACCGCGCCCTTTCCCTGCGTCCGCGCGGCGCCGGCGGGGCTGCCCGGGAGCCCACCCCCGGGGGTACGGGCCGCCACCCGCCCCGGCAGCTGGAGAGGGCTGCCGGCCCCGAGCGGCGAGCCCTGCCCCGGCCGCCCGCCACCGCCGGTTCCGTCCCGGGAGCACGGCGGGACCGGACAGGGGCTGCGCCTCCCCGTGCGCGCTGCAGTCGCGGTTTGCTGGAAGGCTCCTGCCGGCGGGCTCTGGAGCTGGGATCCGCGGACAGCCTACCTCTGCTATCTGCCGAGGCCCAGCTCTTCAGCTTTTCGGTTCAAATTAATCGCCCTTCCTCCTGTGGGACTGATTTTTTTTTTTTTTTTCCCAAGGTGGGAGTATAGTTGTTAGGTTTGCGGTCTTGCTAGGAAGCAACTGTACCTAACAGCTACTCTCATTTCTAGACCTGATGGGGAATGTGATGCATGAACAGCGTTTACCAGTTTCGGAAGTATGTGCTGATGAAGGCACTTGGGGACTGTTGAAACTTTTGGGTCTTCCCTTGACTAGCGTCCACAACAACCTTAAACTGGGCTTAAGAGGCTGGGGAACTGGAAAAGAGTCACTTGCTTACAACTATGACAGGCCTATGGGAAAGCAGGAAGCTGGTTCAGAAGATGTCATGGAGGAAAAGGAGGTGCTCCATTACTGCACCCATGAAACTGGGCCACTTTCTGTGTCAGTATGTCAGCAGGCGGATAGGCGTGAAAAGCTGCCAGGGAGATCTGTGCTCCTTGCTGCCTTAGGAGAGACTCTTCCCCCTCTTTGGGAGAGGCAGCTAATTTTTTTCCAAATTCAATTAATTTCCAAGGATTTCACAGAGGCTGTGTGGTGCTTCACAAGCGCTTGCTGATCTTCCCCCTTTCTAACTCCCCCCTAGCTCCAGTGAGGAAGGAACTGCCTGGTGCTCTGCCTGGGCTAATTTATGGAGGAGCCAACTGCCTTTTGCAGACCCTACCCAACTTACACCATCTGACAACCAGATTTCAAACTGTCCTAAGCGGTACCCAGAGCGACGAGGGACAAGCTCAGTCTGCTCCTGCCTTTCTGTCTGCAGGTGGTGTGGCTGAGCGCATAGCTGCTCCTTCCTTATTAGGATCCTGTGGGAACTACTGTCTGAGATCATCCCAAATTTTTGAAACTGCAGGCTGTCATCCGCCTGGAATTTCTCACAGATTTCTTGATGCTGAGAATATTGTAAAGGCAATCCGGTTTTGTGCATCACTGCCATAGCATTTTGGACTGCTCTTTGGAAGCTGCGTGCCCATGCCAGCAGTTACTCATCTTTATTAACTTGCAGATTAGATTCCTGAAAGATTTTCTGGCGATCAGTTTCTCAGTATGGGAACCGAAGACTGTGAATGACAGACTTGCATTAAGTAAGTGGAAAGTATTCTTGTCCATAGTACCTTTGTCACAGAAGTCCTCAGCCAGCCATTTGGAAACCACTGGTCTAGGCTAGTACGATTTATAAAAAACAACCCATGGCACTGCAGGAGGAGGAACCACAAGGTGGCAATCTCTCTCCGTACTTGTACTGGCAAAAGAAACCTCTGGCAAAAGAATCTCGGACAGTAACTGTGTAAAGCTGCAGAGACGGATGGTCACGTCTTGTATCTTCCAGAGTCCCAGCAACGCTCATTTCGATGCTGGATTTTCTCTTCTGAACGCTTTTCCCTTTAGGTTGAAACCCTCAGTCTTGAAAAGGTGGCACTGGAGGCTGCTTTTTGCTGGCTTTTCCATCCTTTGTCCCAAAATGGGCACCAGACGTTGCTTGCTGACTACCAGTGGTGCTTGTGTGCGTGCTGGTAGGAGCTACTGTGCGCTGGGAGAGAAAGTTTCCTCCTGCACTGGAGGCACTATCTACTTCAGAGTATTGCTAACCTGCTAGTGGGGATAGATAATAATAATAATGATATATTAATGTATAATGTAACAGTTGCATCAGGATCCTGCTTCAGGCACTGAGATGCCTCAATGGGAGCAAAATAACCTGGACTAGGCAGTGACCTGCGGGCTGAGTGTGGCATATGGTCTCGACGGGACTGCAAAGCCTTAGTGACAATAGCTCCACTCCTAAAAGGATGTGGCCAGAGGGTGTAAAAACGCAAAGAGAAATAATGCTCATTTTGGGGTGGAGCTGCCCTGGTCCTACAGTATCAAACACCATCTGCTGCAATGAGCTCCATGTCGATCAGGACATAGTTGTGTTCTTGCCAGATGTTAGCTTACATGTGCTACATGTAAAAGTAAACTGGTGCGAAAGCTGTGGTCTGATGTGCTTTCAGTAGGATTTGCCCTGCATAAGTGACGACGTGCTAGCCAGCCTCTTGCTGAGAGGATGCACTCCAGAAGTTGCAGGTGTGTGGCTGGAGCATGTTCAATAAGTCAAGATAGGAAATATCTTCCAAAGTTCCAAATAAGACAAAACAAACTAAGCTTTAGCACATGCTCAGTTGATGGAGTCTTTGGCAAGTATGACATGAATTTGCAAGGCTCTCACCGAGGCCTGTCCCAGCTGTATCCTGCCTGCTGAGTCCTTCAGCAAGCACGGCATAGCTATCCTTGTTTTCTTCTTATGCCAAAGTCTCCTTTTTTTACCTGTTCTCCGCTTACAACATTGCTCGGCTTTACACCCTGTGTGCCCCCACTGAACTCTCTCTGCAGCTTCTGTGTCACAGGCTGCGACACCCATGATCCCTACCAGTGGTGACATATCTAATCACGGCTGTCCTCTTCCAGCTCTGAATGTGCAGGTCCAGGAGGAGGGAAGCATGGACATGGGGAGTTCTGTAAAGTCGCATCACCTTGACTTCAAGGCCTGAAGTCAGGGTCCCAGAGGCTGTGGGTTGCAATTTGCTTCCTTCCTGGTTGATGGGAGCCCAGGGGTTCTGCTGTCTACTGATCCTCCAGGAAGGGCCAGGAGCCACTGGGGGACTGCTAGTGGGGATAGAAATGTTAGCAATCCAAATCATGATGGGAAACAGAAGGAATAAAGAATATCTGGATTTCTTTTTTTCTCCCCAGAAAGCGGGAAGAAATCTAGCGAGGACAAGGCTGGCTTCTCCTAGAATACATATGCAACATGATTGTCACTAATGTTCTGTAGCTGGCTGAGAAGATACTTTCCCCAAGTAAGTGAAATTAGCACTAAGATGTGGGATATATAGTAACTTATGAGGCAGAAGGAATAAGACCCCAGGCAAGGGAGCTCCAAACAGTGCACTGTGTCTTTTTTTTCCCCCATCTCTGAGTCCATGGGTTTCAATTAACCCGTTTTATCTATCCTGGCCATGGTTGCTGCAGGTTTGCGAAGCTTTACCCAGCCTTCTGGATGATGACGTGTTAAGCGCTCAGTTTGTGATAACCAATTTTCTCCTGAAATGATACCAAAAGTCTGCTGTTTTGATTTAAACCGGTTTCCCAAGCATTTTGGTTAATAATAAAAGACAGTCCACTCCAAGAGAATCTAACTTGAGGAAGCCATGAAATTTAATTCATTTCTGCAACTTAAATATATAATCAGTGACATATGGTAATACTAAATACAGGGGAAAATGTCATTGTTTAAGGCAAATTTCTGCATTCAGTCAAGACCCAATAGTTGTAACATCAAACTGTAGTTTCCATTGTACAGGAAATAAAGCATCATTTTTTTTTCAAAGAAAATAGACATGCAATTGCATGCCTATTATGTTGCTTATGTAGCTTTATTTTTAGCTTTCTCCATGTTGCAGTTACTAAAGGGCTAACAGAAGGGAAACTGGGGAGAAGAAACAACAACAGGCAACACCCAGATCGTGGTAGAAAGGATGAAGGAGATGTCTGCACTATGAATATATGCTTTTTCCCTGCAGTTGTTTCTGAGCAGTAAGCTGCTGTGTCTGTGCTGGGGACCCTGCACCTTCCCCCTTGCTTCTGCAGACATGGCAGCACTGAAGCAGTGCTGAGGTCAGGCTATGGTGCTGTAAGGACTGTGGAAATGCTTCTCTCGGGGCTCTTTGTCATCATGCAACATTTCTCTCCTGCCCCATTACTCCCAAGGTAGGGGAAGGAACTATCTGCTTGTTCCTTGTCAGTAGGAGAGGTAGGGTTTATATCAGATTCATGTGAAGCTGCAGGCAGACCTTGTCTTTGCATGGTTTCAGCCTAAGAAGTGATGCTTGCAGACCTTTGTCTCTCAATCACCACCTTAAAGAGGAGCAGCTCAGGAATTTGACTGTTGTTGTTGGAATTTATGCAGAAAGAGGATTGCTTTTTCTGGATTTGAGAGCTTTTTGATGGGTGATGAAAGCAGACTGTTGGTTTAAGGTCTATCCAGTGTCAGCCCGTTTAAGGTCTATCTAGCATCAGTCTGTCTTCTCCTCCCTCCATTAGTACAGTTCAGTGATGTACTGCTGGCCTTCCCCCCTTGTTGGGTGGTGCTCACTCCTTACCCTCCTCATCTCCTGTGTTCATTCTGGGCGTTCAGTGCTTCTACACCACTGGCATTTTACTTTATTTCTCCTTCATCTACTTGTCTGGTTTTCAGGTGTGACCCATAATGTGCAGTGGTTCCTCCTCTTGCTCTCTAGCTGTGAGTTTCTGATTTCTCTAAGCAAACCAACAGTCTGCAGCCTTGACATAGCTGATTTATCCTGTCTTTGTCTATGGCAGGGCTGTGCTTAGTTGTCCTGACAGAGCTGGTGACAGAGGTGCCATAAGTGCATAGATACAGAGGACAGAGGTTTACAGTTTTATCATTACCTGAAAGATTCCCATTTTTTCCTGTCTCTTACCCCAGCAACATCTCTAACTTGAGAGCATTTTGGCTGCTTTTTCTTCCCCTGAGCTCCATCTCCTCATTGGTTTCTGCACACAGCCCCTTACTCTTTTTCATAATTGACTAGTTTGCTCCTCCAGCCTTGCACTTCATCCATCTTCCTATTTCCCCCTCTCTGATCTACTCCTCATGTCCGCTTCCTTCGTTTTTGCTGCTGGAATGTGAAGCATCTCTCCAGAAAAATAGAAGGTCTCTGTGAACTTTTACCACCACCCCCCGTATTCCCTCTTCCTTCACCTCTATCATCTCCTCCCAGATGGTGGGACAAATACTTGCTCACATTCATTCTCAGGCTTGTAAAACTGGCGTATTCGCTTCTCTTTCTTTTTTACGTGATGATGTGAAGCAAGGATAATTCTACACATTTCTCTGCTCCTCAGTGCTGGGCTCCATTTGAGGAAAATGTTTCTGAGGCTATTGTGGTCTTTGGAGCGCTGCAGAGCTCCAGGTCTCACTGTTGTGTTTTTCCTCTGTATCTCTTTGACTATGACAAATTGCTGCCACATTTACTGCTACTCAAGATCGAAAGACAAAAGCTAAATCAGTCCCAGCCATTGATGAGTACAGAGAAGTTCATGGATGCAAAGAGCATTCTCTGTCAAAGGGCGTTGTTATACACACCTCAGTCACTGGGTTTTTTTTCTGCTTGCTGAAGAGGTGCTGGGCAAAGGGCATTTCTGTCTGCTACGATGGCACCTGGTTTGACCAGCCTCTAGAGCAGTTCCCAAAGCTTTATGGAAATCATGAATCTCAGTTTTTCAAGAACATGAAAACACCTGTTGGGAGATGGACACTTTGGGAGACCACTAGTTCTCTCTATAGACAAATCTGCAGGGTTAGGGTACCCTGGGCTTGTCAGAGTAATTTTGACACCACATGTCAAATTAGGCAGGTTACAGAAAATAATAAATGCAGCTTATTCTAGCAGAGTACGTGATATCTAAGTGCTATCTAACATGTACATGATATCTAACAGTACTGGAAATTAAGTTACAGAAAGAAAAAAGAAAAGAAAAGAAAAAGATCGTTGATCAGCAGCTGCCTAAAACCCAACTTCATCCCCCAGTTTCTCATATGTCTTCCCGTGGTATGCCAGCTAGGGAGAGCCCACGCTCCCACACTCCCAACCTTTATGGGACTTCTGCCTTGTTTTTGTCCCTGTCCCTGTCCCTTTTTTTTTTTTTTTTTTTTTTTTTTAATATGTTTCCCAATTAGGCAGCTAGTGAGTACAGTGACTCTCAAAGGAAAGCCTGGCACCACTGTGCTCTATTTTCCTATGGCTAGATTTGGAAATACCAGTTTGTGTTGCTTTCATGCTGGCAAAAATGCAAAGACAGAATTGCCAACTGTACTTTTCCTGACCAGGCAGTTGGTTTTGATTGATGCCTTGCTTTTTGCACGTATGGAGGGAGGAAGCGCTCTCAGTAGGCTTGCTTTCCTCCCGCTGTTGCCGAGCTCCCTTGCCAGCCAGTCCTCCTAGCTCAGACAGATGTCTTTGCTTGTTACAGAACTTCCCAGGTTACCTACATTAAAGAGCAACGCACAGATACTGTATTAAATCAGGCAACTGTCCTCTGCCTGCTTGTTCAGGTTAGATGTGATATATAAACATGCTAGAAAATGGTTTCAGCAGTGGAGTTCAGACTGTGCAACACCCACCTTGAGGCACTGGCAGTTTTAGGAGGTTGCATTCCAGACATTAAGGCTCTTGTGGTGAAAATGATGGACACTGCAGTGCAGAAAGAGCAAAAACCTCAGTAAAAAGAATCTGTCATGCAACTGCGTGCTCTGATGACCACAGCTTTACCACATTCACGGGCCTTGCTGTTCTTCTCAGAAATTGTCATGCCATGGTACAGGGCAGGAACTTAAATGTCTGGGAAGAAAATGTATTTTGGTAAAGTATCTATGGATAATGCTCTTAATTTTCACTTGCTGAATTTTCTCCTTGCTGGCTTCTTTTAGAGCATCCATAACTCAGGTTTACTTGACAGCACTACAGAAACAGACATGGCTGATATCTTGGGAATCAAAGACATGATTATTTTTTTTTTTTAAAAGGCTGTCTAGCCTGTTTTATCCTTCCCAGCCTAATGGAGGTTTGTTTGGTACAGGACATCCTCTGATGATAATAACTTTCATCATTTATGAGCAGAAGTTTATTTTCTAGTGAACTAAAAATGTTCCTCCTAAGATGGTTTTCCCCGTTTTCTTTTGGGCCGATTTGTACAGCCTGAGATCTCAGTTTAAATTTCCATTGTGCATTTTCTTCATCTTTTTTAATCAGCCTTGCCATCCAAAGAGGTTTCTTATGCTGAAACCCTTCAAAAACTGCTCAGACCATTTACGACAAGCACTTTCACAGGCAGTAGCTCTACAAAAGTGAGGAGAAATCGAAGTAATTACCTATAATAACGAAGTTAAATGCAGATTTAAGTGTTTGTGAATTGCGACTGACTGAAAGGGTGCCAAACATTTTGCAAATATACACAAAAAGACAGGCCCCTGCTCTAATCGGCTTGTAAATTAAAAGGAAAGTACATTGGCAAGAGCAGAAGAGATGATATGACATGCTTTAAATAGTTTATAGGGAGCTGGAGGATTGTTGTTTATTTGGTGATGTTGGGAAAATATTTAATGTGCTTTGGTTAAACTCTTTATAGAAATGCTTCTCCTCCCCCAGTTTTCTTTTCGAATGACTGTTTTGGAGATTAAAACCAGCAAGTTTAGAGTAGATGGAAAATGGAGAAACGTATTTCCAAATCGACAAAACCGCGAGTAAATCTTTATAGATACTTTTTATGTGAGTCAGGCTTTCTGAAGTAATTATCGTAATATAAGAAAGGACCAGCCCTTCACCGCCCCTGCGGACGGCGAGCCAGGGTCGCAGCTGGTGTAAATTGAGATACCTCCTATCTGGTGTGCACTGCTGGGAAGGGGGTGTAACGGACCCCCCCGCAGCCCCCCGGGCCAGCACCGGGCCCGCACCGGGCGGCACCAGCGGCTCCGGGGGCGGCAGCGCGGGGGGCCCGGGGCTCCCCGCACCTCCACTGCTCGCAGGCAGCTAGAGCTTCTTAGCGTTTAAAGGGCTTCTACAGCAAAACTACAACTCATTAAAAAAGGCAAAAAAAGCCAAAAAGCAACAAAACGCAGAACTCCCCAAACAGGTTTATTTTTAGATTCGAGTTGCCATCGCTGCAGCCAGGTGCAAAGTGGGGTGCAATTGCTTTTGCGAGGCCACCGAATCGGGGCAGGCTCCACTTACTGGTGTGGAAAGCTGAGATAGGTAAGTGAGTATTTCCTTTAGTGCCGTCTTCCCAGAATCTGGAAGCTGACCCTGGCAGCTGGGAGACTTTTTGCTCCTTCCCCTGCTGTTTTATGTTGTTGGTGATATCTCCGCAGATAAGTGACTTCACTGCATCCGGAGTTTGCATTCAAAGCGGAGACTAATTGCGAGGAACGTTTCAGAATAAACACATTTCTCTTCCAAAGTAGTTTGCTTGTAAGGAAAGAAAAAATATATCAAGGAGGTTAAACAGGATAATTGGTTTTCTTTCTTGTCATTTACTATATAATGCTCTAGAGTTTCGTTTTGAAGTACAGACATCCTTAGCAGGAGGCGCGATACAAAAATTCGGCCTGCAACCACCACACCAATTTAAGCAAGAAATGCCCGTGAAGCCTTTCTGACATCTGATAATACAGGAAAAAAACCCATAAAATAACGAGATGAATCAGAAACTCGTGTCCCTCGTTCGGAGGTGACCCAAAAATCTCAACAGCTTCTGAAGCGAAGGCTTCAGGTCCTGCATCAGTTTTAAGCGCTATTGCAAACTACAGCTGAAGTGTTTGCAGCCGAACACAAATTTCCAGGCTTAAATTGCCTTCTTCCTGTCCCGGGATGCCAGGGCTTTGCACAGCTGAAATTGCACAGCCCTTTCCCCCGGATCCTCTTACTTGCAGCGCTCGAAGCCCCGCTGCTCCGGGCGCCCCCGTGCCGCTCGCTGCCAGCCTCGTCCGAGCGGCCTTTCACTGAGCCCCGCTCCCCTCTCTGTCCTACCGGGATGGTGTCACGACAAATCCTGGTTTGTGCGTTCCCTGCTCACCCCTAGCAGAGCCAGAGGTAGGTTTCATCCCGTCCCCTCCTTTGCTATTCGGTGCACGGTGACTCCGTGCCCCGGCAAGCCCGGGGCTGGCAGCGGGGCAGGGGGGGCTGCCCCCCGGGGCGAGGGGCTTGGAGCGTTTCGCAGGGCACAGAGACGAGGAGACAGGAGATTTCCAGGGGAGAAGGCGCTGCCCGCGGACTTCCTCGGGACCCAGGCCCGAGTGCCTCCACTTTCCTCGGGGCTCCGCCGAGCGCACCGAGCTGTGAGACGTCGTGGGAGACACCGGCTCCGCTCCCTCCGCCTCCCGGGCCCTGGCTGGGGCAGGCGGGGACCGCAGGTGGCTCTGCACGGGGAGCGGGAGGAGCGGGAGTGGGCTCCCAGCCGCGGGGAGCCCAGCCGGGAGAGCGGGCCGTCCGTGCGCTGGAATCGCCCCTGGCCCGGGCTGCTCGGGGCGGCCGCCCCGCAGCGCTCGCCGCTCGTACCCGGGCCGGGCCGGGCTCCCCGCAGACGGCTGCCCGCTGTCTGGCCGCTCTTCCGTGCGGCTCCTTGCGGCCCGGCTCCCGGCGCCATGTGTGCCTCTGTTACGGAGTCCCGCTGCTCCCCGCGGCCCCGGCACCTCCCGACCCTGGCGCGGCGGCGTCCGCAGGTGGGTGCCGGCTCCCCGCCGCGCCGGGCCCCTCACCAGCAGATGGTGCTGCGGGCGCCCCATCACCGGGGCTCCGGGGTTGCGGGGCCCCGACGGACCGCACAGAGCCCGGCTCAGTCCAGCCTTTCTCAGCCCTCCGTCGCCGGTCCGGGCAGCGGCACCGGGGCCCTGCGTGCCGCCTGGCCTGGACGAAGCGGGAACGGGGACGGGCCGCGGCGGAGGGCCCAGGTAGGGCGCTGTATGCGTCCCGGAGCTCGCCGGCTGCTGGCATGCGGCAGCCCGCGACTTGCCCAGGACCCGGCTGCTGGCGTGGTAGGCTGCCCGGTGCTCGTGAGGGAGCATGGCCCATTGGGGTGGACACTTCCTGAGATGAACGATCGTTCCCGGGGTGCTCGGCAGCGGTCACCGATCCCAGGCCCGGTGTCACCAGCCTGCGCCCAGCGCCGAGACCCGCGTCCGCTCGCACCTCTGCAGCGCGCCGAGACCGGGCAGTCCTGCCGCGGGCCGTCTCGCAGGCAGGGGCCGCGGGCTGGCACCGACGCGAGGGACATCGTCGGTTCCATCGAGCTCTGTTGTCCTTTGCACCCCCGATGCGGACTTTTCCACACCGGGAGCTGCCGCTGTCGCTCCCCTCCTTTCCCCGCCGCGGGTCGGACAACTCTGGGCCCAGAGGCCGGTGGGAGCGGGAGGCCGGCGGCCCGATTTCCCGCGCCCCCGCCCCCTCCGTGCCCGACCTGCCTCCGTGCACTCGCCGGCCGAGCCGGTGGCTCCGAGCGGGGCGATCCGGGCGTGCCGCGTCGGAGCTCCGGGTGCCGGCGGCCCAGCCCCGCTGCGCCCGTCGAGTCCCGCGGAGCCGTCAGCGCTCAGCACCGGGGGCCTCGCCCAGCCCTGCCGGTCCCGCTCAGTGGTTTGGTTCCCCGCCCCCCGGTGTGATTAATCCCCCTTTCCCCCAACCAGGGGTCGCCCCGCTGCCTTACCGCCTCGGCCATTCCTGCAGCTGGCGACAAGATAAGGCCGGGCTGGGCGGCCGCCGCGCTCCGGCCCCGGTCCCGACCCCCCCGGTGACTCGGTGTCCCGGCTCCGGCCCGGTTTTGTGCGGTGCGGGAGCTCCCGCGGCGGAAAGCGGCTGCCGGTGGGCGACAGAGCCGGCGCAAAGCGAAAGCTCGCTCGGTGCTGGCGGGGCTGCGGCGGGCCGGCGGGCCCCGAGCCGAGGGGGTTAAACCAGGAGCCTCCCCTTACCTTCAAAAAGTTAAAAATGTCTGGAGCCTGCATCTCTTAAAGGGGCGGTGCTGGCTGCAAGGAGTCTTGGCACCGGCTGCGAGAAAGGCTGGTCAGGGGCGTGAGTTCCCCTCCACCAGCACCAAAACATTGCAAAAAAAGGCAGAGCGCCCCACACTTTAGATAAGGACAATTAGCCACCAGCGAGCCCCTGCAGACAGCAAGTTAATTAGGGGTTTCCTGCTCTCCGGCATGCCCTGTCCCAGCTCCTGCCCCCCCGGGCTCTTAGCCCTGATGGCACCTGGGCTGGCTCTCATGGCCACCTTCTCGCTGCCCTCCCAGGCCGGGGACAGGAGAGCGCTGCCAGTGGAGAAACCTCCAGGTGTGAAGGGAAGAACTCTCATTCTCCTTGATGTCAACACCAAGAGCCCTGTCAGGATAATCAGTGAGAATTTCCTCTCCCTACAGCTGGACCCCTCCATCATTCATGATGGCTGGCTCGATTTCTTAAGGTAAGGCAGGAGCCCCCCGGCGCCCTCCCCACGCTGCCCGCGGGGCGCCCCGGCGGCCCCGCCGCCCAGCCCCGCCGGGCTCCGCGCTGCTGGCGGCGCTTGTTGTGACGGAGGGAGCGAGGCCATGGTTTCCATTAAGATGCACATGTTTGCAATGGAGAAAGCATTTCGGAGACTTATCAGTTATGACTGCAAAAATGTCGTGCTCCCCTCGCTCCAACAACCGCTCCTCTGCAAAAAGCACAACACGGGGCCGAGGCAGCACAGGGAAAAAATACAACCAACCAAAAACAAACCAGCCCCCAAAAACCCAGCAGCAGGAACGGGGCCGCCTGCCGAGCCGAGCCTTCCCCAGGTCCCGACGGGCGGAGAGCGGGGTGCCGGCCAGGTCTTCAGAGCCCTCCGCTCCCCGGACTTCCAGCCCGGCGCGGGGGGCAGAGCCAGGCTGCAGCTGCGCTGGGCTCCACCGGCGGTGCGGAGCGGCCGCGGCCTGGAGGCGCTGGGACGGCCGGAAAGCCCTCTCCCTGCGGGGTAAGTCGGGGAGCGGGAGCGGGTCTCCCCCAGCACGCCAGCTCCAAGGGTCCCTTCGGCTGCCGCCTCCGCCTCCGGGGAAGGAGCGGGGCGAGGAAGAGGGAAGGAGCGGGCGAAGCGGAGCCGGGCCGGCTCCCGCTGCCCTCCCCTCCCGTCCCCTCCCCGCTCCGCTCCCCGGCGGCTCGGCCCGCCGCACGGTCCCGCGCGGCGCTGAGCGCTTCTGCCGCCGGGACGCCGCTGCACTTGTCCGGGGGGCGCCGGGGCGGGCACGGGGGGGGGTGTCGGGGGGTAGCCGGGTCCTGCCGGCCGCCGGGCCACCACCGGCAGGCGGGGCGGCTCCCCGCTCCCGGGCCGCGCCGCTCGGCCGGCGCAAAGCCCCGCAGCCGGGCGCCGCTGCGGAGGTACCCGTGCGCATCGCGCCAGGCGGGGCAGCAGGGCCCGGAGAGGGCAACGGCGGCTCCCCGAAACCCCGTGGCCGCTGGTCGTCGCCGGTCCCGAGGCAGGGCGAGCCCGGCCCGGCCCGCGGCGCCCTCAGCCCGCTCTCTGCTCTCCCCAGCTCCCGGCGGCTGGTGACCCTGGCGCGGGGCCTGGCCCCCGCCTTCCTGCGCTTCGCGGGCAAGAGGACGGACTTTCTGCAGTTCCACAACGTGAAGAACCCGGCCAAGAGCCGCGGCGGGCCCGGCCCCGACTACTACCTCAAGAACTACGAGGACGGTGAGCTCCGGGGCCGGGGCCGGGGCGGGGGGCGGGCGCGGCGGCGGGGGGGCTGCGGGCGCCGGGCGGTCCCGCTCCGCCTGCCCCGCGCTCCCCGTGCCCCGGCGGGGCCGTGCCGCGCCCGGGCCGTGCTACTGCCGGGCACCGGGCAGGGGAGCCTCCCCCGAATCCTTCCCTTCCTGAACGGGGGGAGCCGGGGAGATCGGCGGAGCCCGTCCGCCCGTTGCCGGTGGATCCGGCGGACGCCGACCCCCGGGAACAAAAGGCCGGCCCCGGGGAGCGGAGCTTTTCGCGTCCCACCGCTCGCTCCGCCGCACCCGCCGGCTCCCTCCGCTCCCAAGCCCCGAGCGGGCACCGTCGGGCGCAGCGGGGGCTTTGCCGCGGCTCCTGCCGGGGACCGGGCACCGCGGCCCCGGGATGGGGCTCTCTTCTCCCCGGGGCCCGGTACCGTGCCGCGTTCCGCCGCCCGCCGCAGCCCCGGGCCTCCCACCGGGCGCGGTCGTGGCTGGGCCGCTCGGTCCCCGCCGGTGGGTGCCCGGACGAGGCTGCTCGCTCCTCGGGGGCTCTGCCATCGCAGATCATGCCGAGAGCCGCCGCCTGGCCCACGGCTTTCTGCTGCTCCCCTCCTGCCCGCGCCTCTGCCCGCCTCCCCGGGGCTCCGCAGCTGCACAAAAGGCTTTTCGCACCTTTTGCGGCCCTTAATTCACACAAAGAAACTTCGTAGAATAGTCAGGGCCAAGCGTCTCTCCTAAGGCATTTATTTTAAAAAGCAGAAGATCATGTCCGCATGCAAGAATTTATCGATTTTTCTCTCTTGCTTGGTTTTTTTTTTTCCAAAAACCATTTTTCCCCTTACTCAACATCTTACAAAAATTAGTTGAAGATATTTCCATAAGTAATTTTGAAGGCCAATTAATGCCAGACATATCCCAATGGGCAGATCTGTGGAACAGAGGAAGTTTTGCAGAGATCTAGTCAGCAGTACAGTGCTGAATGGAAAAAGCAGATGCATTTGCCAGTTTTCTGATGGCTCTTGCTCCCGCTGTTCCCCCATGTAACATCTGATCTCACTGAGATGAATGTCCCTCTATTCCCACACGCAGGCAGGTGGGTAAGTTTGTGTGCTCCATCTTTCTCTTGGTCTCCTAATTGGAGCAATCCTGATGTTATTCCCTGTTTTTCTTGTAACAAATCTCAGGCGAAGGGTTTGTTGTAAGCTCTGCCTACTGAGAAGCACTTTGGGAGAGAATGCTGACCAAACCTGCCACAGCCACCTTGAACAGAAGAAATTAAGTGTAGTGCATAAAATTGTGGATGGGACTCATACAAAACATTTGTAGGAATAAATTTTCCCACTTTCAATATTTCAACAGCTTGCAGGAGAGAACTTACACTTATTAAATGTCTTCACAACAGCTTTCATGTTAGGAAGGACTGCAAGCTTTTGGCTTCTTTCAGTTTTCCTCGTGGCAATAAAGTTGAAATGTAGCAGCCCTTCAAAATGAAGCTTTTCATAGAAGTTGTAACCACAGGTCTTAACTTTTCATCACTTAAATATGGAACAGAACCATTGCGAATGTGGGTGAGGGAAGGAGGGGACACATGTGGTGTGTATCAAGCATCGGTGTAAATCAGAAAGGTGTGGCAAAAGGGATTTCCTGCCTGGAAGCAAAGCTTTCGTATTTGTTAAGATCTGTGTGCAAACTCCAGGGCTAGAGTTGCTAGTAGCTTGCATCTTTTTGTGCTGAGACTGTACTGAGCGCTTCACTAGAGGGATCCAGTTCTCCAAAATGAAATCCTGATGCCACTGCAACTTGCTGCCCTGCTGTACTGGATCTGAGTGGCCATCTTCTCCTTTTGGAGCATTGGTCTGGTTTTTGTTCCTTCATCTGTGGCTTGCCTGGGACCTGCCTGGGATCAGGGCATGCACAAACATGCAAGCAGATGCCCTTGCTGCGAAGAACTTACAGCCTGGGCAGACAGCACAGAAAAAAGATGGCAATCAGCACCTGAGTGTGGGGGAAGCCAGCAAGCATCCTGCTAGGTACCCTTCCTCCTCCCCGAGTTATCTGGTGTGGTTGGGGTTGTTTTCCACATCTGTGGGCTTTTGTATGTCCAGCATCTATTTTCTGAAATTTCTTGTCTAAGCTTTAGTGGCACAGGAGTGAGGAAGAAAATGGGGGGCTCCATTAGTTAAAAAAGAAAATCATTAAAGGAGAATTTTCTAAGTCTTACGCATCACCTTAGTGATTTTCAGTGAATGACAAGGTTAGCTTGGTGTTTTTTGGCTTCAAGTGTTTGTCTGTTTGCCCGGTGGGTGTACACAGACTCCAGGCCTGTGGCCCCAGCCCCTGGGCTATTTTTGCAGCCCCAGCGGGTGTTCCTGAGCCTCATGTTCCCATGTAGCCTGCACGTAGATGGGGAGGGAAGGGCACATCTTATGTTCCTCTCAGCTGCAGCAATTCAATAGCATGCAGGACTGAGAGGTGAAGGGTATGTGTACAAGAGTGCTCAGAATTGCAGTTACTAGCAAGTAACTCTGTGAGTAGTTCACATCACAGGCGGCTGCACTCCTCTGCATGCTCATAGGCCACCCCACTGTGGCCATCTCAGGCATTCAGATGGGCAGCAGCAGCAACAGGACTGCTTTGCAGCATCCTTTATGAGTCCTCTGCCCTGTGACCACGCTTGCTGGAGTTTGAGTGAATGTCTGTGCAGGGATCTTTGTGCTGTAAATCCTCCTCTGTTACCCCATTGCCCTCCAGATCAGTTATTCCTTGCTGCTGCCTTTGATGGTCTTTTCTATCTCTGCCTTCACCTTCCTGATGATTGGACCTCCTCAGAGATTCGCCCTACTCTTTCCCTTCTGTTTAAAATTATATTGATTTCCCTTTCAAACTGTTACAGCCATGCATAAGTCCACCTTCTGAAAATTGTCTTTACCTAGACAGGTATCCGAAGGTAGGATTCCCCAGCCAATCTTTTTCCTCTCCTTTCCTCCACAGAGAGCATGGGTACTCTCTGAGGGTTTATAGAGGTTGCTTTTGACTTGTATCTAAAATGTACTTCATTTTTCTGAAATGAGGTGTTTCCTTTAGGCTTCAGGGTCATTCTTTTGTTGTACAAATTCTTCCTGGAAGCACAGACCTGGAAGTATTGTGTAATACCAGGTGTGTATGGCATCCTTCCTTTGTAACTCAGAACAGCCTCACCCCAGTCCAGACCAGTCATGTCTGGGCAGTAAAGGTAATGAAGTGGTGAGTGATCTGTGGTGGCAGCCTGTGAATGCCCATGAAGAAGGTGCATGTGGCAACTTGTTTCAGCACTGCATATAAAGCTGGCCCAGCAATTTCATCACCTGGTGGCAGATTTGTCCGTACCTGACAGAGCAATTTGTAAAAGTGGTTGCCTATGATGAACGGTTCAGGTGAGCCATAGGGTATGCAGTCGCTGCTGTTGGCAGCATTCCTATATGTGCCTGCTGAAGTCTGCTAAATATTAGAAGGTCGTCTAACTAATTTGTTATTTTAACACCCCTGTCTATAGTGTGCACCAGGGGGCTGCCATCCTGTGCAGCCCCTACTTTGCGTGGTCAGCCCTGGAGTCCACCCTGCTTGGGTATGGCACTGGCCAGCCTCAGGTCTGTTAGAGAATCAGTTTAATGTATGTCAAGCTCTGTGGTACCAGGAGGTGGGGCTGTGCCAGAGACTTTTTGACATTTGATGATCAAGAGGTGTAACTTTTTTAGCCTGAGAGACTTTTCTCTCCCTTACATGGTGTTTCTCTGTATGTGCCCTGCTGAGTTTGTTTTTCTTCACCAGCTGTGCTAAGAGATGTGTTTTATTATCTCCTGCCATAGGCACATATGATCCCTGGGCAGGTACCAAGGTGTAAGGTCTCATGCTTTGTAGTAGACATGCTTCTCCTTTTGCTGTTGGATTGCATACCAAGCAATCTGTTTGGCCTGTCCTTTCAACTGCCTCACGCGTGCCAAGGAGCAGCTGGGTCTGAGGAATGGGACAATAAGATACATTGGTCTCCAGGAAAACAGGCTTGGCTTGAGCAGCTGCTTTTTGGAGCAAACGCACAGGGCTGCCTGTTTGCTGTAGATGCTGGTACAAAAAACTCCTCTGAAGTTTGGTTTGATAAAATCTGATTCACGTGCTGCCCTGATGTTTCGTGTTGGGGTGTCACGTGTGGTGTGGAGATCTGGTGTTAGTTCAGCAAGGGATGATGCAGGTGCTGCCTCAGTGCTTGAACCTAGAGCCCATTTCAGAAGCTCTCTGCTGGTGGTACGGCATGAGTTTGGTGGGATGATGTGGAACCTCCTCATCTGCAAGGCAGTCTTCAACTGCCTCTCATCTTGAAGCCACACAGACCAGCCTTGGACAACCTGTGGAGGTATAAACATTGCTTAGAATTTCCCCCTGTGCATATGTGCTGTGAAGGAAAACTCAAGGGAAAAAGTTACTCATAGCTGGAGTTCTTCAAAATGTATTGACCCAAATGCACAGCTGCTCCATGCTGTCCCTCAGGCTTTGTGTAGCCTATTGGGATTGTGTGGCTGAGACCAAAGGACATTTACCACACACAGCCAGTACGGCCCTGTGTGGGTCATGGGAGAGAGAGGGGAAGGGGAGCACATATGCACACTGTAGGTAGTGCGTCAGAAAAGTTTCTGAGCTGAAGTGCATATGGACAACACATTTCAAAAACACTCTTTTAATTGCTGGTAACTTACTTCCTTCTATTCTATCTCCTTTTTTGGAGAGGATACTGGGCATCTGGAAAAATAGCCAATTACCACAAAAAACTGGAAAAATACATGTTTCTTAAGCCTTCCATACTAGTCTGCAGATTCTGCTATATAGCGTGGGAAACTTCACACTGTGCTGTGTAATCCTGGCACAGATTTTCAGGGTGTCCTTTCCATCTGGGATCCATTCCTTCAGATGCCTTCAGGTACCTGGCACTGCATCTGAACCTCAAGATTTGTGCAGCAGGGGGAATGTCATTTCACCCTTGCTCAGTCTGTATTGCACAGGCAGCTTCTAGGATGCTGTGCTTTTAGAGTATGTGCGAGGATGTAAGTTATCGAGTGGAAAGGTAGATAATAATCTGCTAAATGATCAGAGGATTCTTTTATATGTATGTGGGATTGCACAGAGGCTGGAGCTGACCTCAGTCAGGGCTGCTGCTCCCACTCTTCTGTCCCTTCTGGCATATTTGTGCCCTCTCCTATGCCTGGAGCCTGAGTTTACATGGTGAGTCAGTTCAGAGAACTCAGCTGGCCAAAACCTGGTGGTGGAGAGATGATTGCACTTCAGCTTATTCAGCCGCCTGAACTGATTAATGGTGTGTGACCAGGAAGGTGTAGAGGACAGTGTTGGGAAAGGAAAGCCTGCAGTGAAAGGTGGCACTGCAGCAGCCTTAGCCTTGGTCAGATTAAATCCTGCAAAACTCTGTCCTGAAGGTGGTGAAGCTCATCTCTTGGTTCTCTGCCACCAAAAAGGTTGTTCCCCATGCCTTCTTTTTGCTCTGCTCTGTGTTCTGCTGCTTTTCTTGTGTTGGCTCTGGCACATTTCTGATCCTCTGCTAAGCCAGCAGAAAACCAATTAAGGAAAAAAAGGCAACTGTTTTACTGTGCATTTAGTGAGCAGGATCGTGAGGGTCATCGTGGGGTATGAGGATAGCAGAGCCAGAGCAAGGGAGGGCTATTGCCATGTGGCTGGGACTGCCCCTTTGGCTCTGCCAGCTCATAAAACTTTTCAGCAGATGTTTCTGAATGACGAACCATGCTATTGTGCCAGTGAAAATGAACAAACAAGTTTTCCTTCATTTGAGGAATAGCCTTCTGTTTCTGGTCACCCAGAGCCCCCTTTTTGTCTGCCTAAGCACCCCTCAACAGTTTAGACATCTGTCCTTTCAGAGCTTGCAGAGGGAACAGTTATTTTCATCCTTCAGGAGTTTAGAATGCGGCTCCTTTGGGAGGGCTGCAGCATTTCAGACTTTGCAAGCACTCAGTCCCTGTGGCCAGTGCATCCTCTGATGCCCTTTGGTTTTCTGGGATTTGCCAGACCAGAGGTTGCTTAGCACATGGCATGAGCTCTGAGGCAGCCCTCCTGCTCCCTAGTTCCCAGGGACCATGACTGCAGCGGAGGAGCTGCAACCTGCTCTGCCGAGCAGGGATTTCTGTGTAACAAGCTCCAGTGCTTAGCTGTTTCCTCAGAAATTGAAAAAAAAAAAAAAAAAGGCTACAAAAAGGCTACAGAAATCACCTTACACAAGGTAAGGGAGATCCCGCCTATGCTGGAGATACTTCCAAAGATTGCCTGTTTACCTCAATTTTTTCTTTTTAAATTTCAAACCGTTTTGGTAGAATCATGCATGAATTTTTTTTTAATAACTGCAGAAAATGGTGCAATCAAACGATTAGATCCTGATTTGTTAGCTATTTGCTGGCATATGGGTGAGTTGAAAGATTTCTATGGTTATATGTTTGATGGTTTATAACAAACATGCTAAATTCTCTAAAAAAATTACATACTTTTGCTAGTTCCATGCTTCTTTCTATGCTACCTCCTCCTCTTATGAACTGATTCATGCAAAGTTACATGCACAGGGGAAATGAGTGTGACTTTTCATATACAGCTATAGATTCTAAATTAGCAGTTGCCATTAAGGGAAAATATTTTGAATTTATTATGGATTGGTCTCTGAAAACATTTAGGGAAGTAAAAAAATGAATCTAATGTTAGGAATATTAGAAAAGAATTGGAGAAACTAATTGAGAACATTCTTATGCTATAAGCAAACTAGGTGATGGCTTACTAATCAGTGTAAAGAATATATATGTATAGAATGGGGTGATGGAAGTGATCAAAGTCACAGCTTTCAGTCATCCAGATTGGGTTTTTTTTCAGCTTGGAAAAAATAACTGACAATATGATAAGTGCTGTGAACTCAGTGATACACGGAGGTAATTGGGGAATGATTATTTCCTTGTTTTCATGACACAAGAAATAGGGAGCATCCAGTGGAATTGTTTCATATAAAACAAACAAATATATAATTATTTTTATATATATATAGTGGGAAATAAGTTGTGGAACTCATTATCAGGGAATTTTTCCCAGCTAAAGGAAAGGAATGCCACTAATGTGTCAGAAATTCACCTGCTGAAGACAGACATGATGAGGATGCAGTTTCTGGCTTCAGGTATCTTCAGGCTTTCTAACTAGAAGCTATGTTCCTAATTTCAGTCACTGGGCATTTTATAAGAACTGCAGCAGGCAAATCTGGTTTTAAAAGCATTTTTAAATGTGTTGATTTAAAAAAGTAGGTATTTTGGAAGTTTGGGAACCTGCAATTCATGAGTTTTGCCTGTGGCCCATTGAACATCTATCTAGCTTCTGCACCAACACCATTTACTAATATTCCAAATTTTTAGTAAGAATATTGGGGTTTTGTTAACATAAAATAGTTTTTTCCTTTCAAATCCACTTTCTAAGACCAGAAAGCTGAAGCAAACAGTCTCATTAGGAGGGTGGGCAAACTCAGCTTGTTCTGGTGTTGTGACAGTGGTGACGGTGGCTGTAGCTGGAGTGTGTGTGGCTGTGGGCAGCGCTCGCTTTCACACACACATGGAAAGATAACTGACTTCTCAGCCTTCCATCGTGCATCCCTTTGACCATAACCATAACCCTCTTCCCTGCGCACATAAACCTGGGTCTGTGCCCTCCTCCTCCCATCTTCCAGCTGATGAACCGTGATAACCTGTGTGTGCTCCATGACTCCAGTGACATGTGGCAGGGGGTTGCCTGTGGGCAGGTGGTGGCAGCTCGCTCTGTGGGTCAGGGACACCCTCCGAGCTGTCTCCCTGTGCTGTGCGCCATCCTGGACGTTTCACAGCTTGGGAGCTCTCTGGCCTGATACGGGTACGGTGGGAAATGGTTAGTGCAACACCTTGGTGCAGGTGACTCCCCGAAAGGAACTGCTAGAGCTCAGCTAGTCCTGGGATGGACACCTTGCCCTGGGGTGGGAGTGTTGTGCTTGTGTCGCCCCGAGGGGTATTTTCTAACTTGTTCTTCGAAATTTCCCTTGTTGAACTGGGTGACCTCCATAGGCGGCATGGTGGCAAGCTCTGGAGGTCTGCGGGTCCTACGGCAGGACGGAGAAACGTGCAGGCAACTCGGCACCGAAGCGGCCTTTGCCAAGCGGCATCCTCCGCCCGGGCCGGCGGGGCAGAGCTCCGGCCGCTGCCGGCGCCGCAGCCGCTCCCGGCGGGGCTGGGGCCCAAGGCGGGTGCCCCCCCCCCACCCCCCCCCCCCCGCCGCCGGGATTTCCTCGCCGTGCGCCGGTGTGTCCCGGCAGCCGCAGCTCACCTGACCGCCACACGGGTGTGCTCCCGCCATACCGCACGGCGTCTGCCGGCCCCGGCCCCGCGGGCCCCGCGCCGCCGCCGGGCCGCCCCGGAGCGCCGCGCCGCCGGGGGTCCGCCCGGCCGTGCCGCCGCCGCGGGAGGCTGAGCTGGCCAGGGTACTGACCCGGCACGGTACGGCACGGCCCCGGCACGGCCCCGGCCCCGCTCGGCGTAGGGCTCGGCCCCTGCCGGCTTTGGAAACCATTTGGCATCCTCTGGGGCTCCCACATCTGGAGTTCTTCTCTCGCACTTCTGGCAAGGGCTGCCTGGGCTCGTGTTTTGCTGGGCAGTTTCTATTTTTTTGTTTTCACCGCCGTTCAGGAAGGCGGCGAGTGTCCTTCTGCCGGAGCCCCTGCTCGGGGGCTGCCCTGCCCACCGCCTCCTGGGGCACCTTGCTCCTCGGGCCTTTCTCCTTGCTATCTCATCCTTGAAGATCTGCGGGCTGCGGGCTCCTTGCTGGCTGTTTCCCTTGGGTTGCTCTTGCTGAGCTTTCCCTTGAGGCTCCAGAAGCTGCAGCCTGCCCGGTTCTGCTGGTTCAGGAGAGTGGTGCGGAGGTGCCGTTGCCTCCTCCCCTGCACCAAGCACAGCCTGGTGGGGTCTGGATGCCCGGGCACTGAGTTCTTGGGGGAGCTCCATACCCCAGACGTCAGCCCAGCGTTTAAGCTGGAGCTACAAGGAATGTGGGCTCCACCTCCATTTTTAGGTCTTGCACAAGTTTCTTGGGTCCTTCATCGATCTGAGAAGCCAGGACCTTGCGTCTGCTTCCTGAGTGCCTGCAGTGGCAGCTCTCTGAGCACCCCGTGAGGGTGACTGCTGGAGTGCCCCCACTTTCTGTGCCCTGCAGGCCTGCTCCCCAACTCTCCCAGGGAGAGTCATTTGTCTGAATGTGACCTGACTTCCTTGTGCTAATCCCTGTCGTGACAGCTCCATCACTGAACGACAGGACTCCGAATACCGCTTCTGCTCCTCATTCCTGGGCCGGGTTCCCTGGGCCTGACTGTTGTCCCCAGACCCTGCTGACAGCGTGCACCCCTTGCCCAGCCGTGTGTTCGCTGTGACCGTGGTCCCTGAGGAGGGAGGCAGGGGTGTCGCACGGGACCCGCTGCCACGTCCCCTTGCACTCTCCAAGGTGCTGTCCTGGCCCCTCTCCAGGAGGGCAGGGACCCTGGTCCTGGGCCCATGGTTCCTCCACATGGCTCCACGCTGGCTCTGGTTTGGGTTTTAGCAGCCCTCCATCCCTTTTAGGAAACAAACTTGTTTTGACCCAGCCTGGACTCCTTTACAGTGGTTTGAAGAGAATTGGAGACGGTGTATTGACCATCTGGTTTCAAACCTCTCTGCCTCAGTCTTGTTCAGATGTGTTTTCCTCTGTTTTGCCTTGGGGCTTTGGGTGGGTGTACAGCAATTGTGTTCAGTCCTGTAGAAAAGAAAATCCATCACCTGGAAAGGTGAATGACCATTCGTGAGCTCTGGGTGACACCAGTGGCCTTGTGCTGTGGGAGAGTGATAAGACTGTGTTTCTCAGTCTTCAGTTTTCCAAATATCTCACACAAAAGGGGTTCAGGATTGTATCATTCATTAGTTGGGCAGGGTTTGGATAGGCCTAAATCTTACCCAGTGTCTACCTAAGAGGCTGTGCACCAAAAGCACATGGTTGGGGTGTGCTCATTATCTGCCCTTTATTCCTTCCTCTTGCTCCATCTCATCTCTCCACATTGAAGCCCCTGTGCTGTATGTGGAAATATGGAGCCATATTTTCATGCTAGCTGGATGCTGCCCTGTCTCTACTCCTGAGCATGTTAGCTGTGGGTGGAGGAGGGAGCTCATGACCCTGACTGCAGACCACAGGTGCTTTAATGATGCTACTGTTCTGAGAGGTCTTTTTTTAGGCGGGCTTTAGAGAAGCTGTGTTAATCCCAAACTATGTAGTAAAGAAATGGACAGAGCACAACCTGGGCAAGACAAGTATAGTGACTCTATAGAAAACTAGGATGAGGCTCAGAGACAGGAGGATAATGTGGCTTCCAGCCTCCACCTCACCTTTGGAGGGGGGTTCCCTGCTAGGGCCCAAGACAGAGCAGAGCTCTGAACCTAGGTTTGCTGAACTTGGGATTTGACACCTTGAATGACAGGAGCATGACTACTGGAAACAACTTGTGTTCCTTGATATGCATAACAATAATGGAGCTGGAGAGTGCATGTGGAGCAAGATGTGACTCTCTTCAGACAATAAGCTCCTTCAGAAACTTCTAGCTAGATGGGAATTAAACCAAGCAAAGCGCAGCCTCGTGATGCAAAGGGTGACCTCATACAATGTGATGGAAGAACTCCAGCTTCCATCCTTCCTTATCAGTGCTGGCTGGCTAAGATTTTGTAAGAATTAGACACAGCATATGGTGCCTGTGGATCTGAGCATGTTACAGAGTTTATTAAACTCAGAAAGGGACCTTGCAAGGACTAGTTTGCACCGTTCCCCTCCTATTTAGACTGAACGCATCTTACTTGATTCTTGTTCTACCCTGCTTCCTCCATCTTTCTATTTCCCTAGCAGGTGAGTAGTTCTAGGAGAGGGAGTATAATATTCTTATTTCAAAATATGATTTATAAAATGCTCTTATGAAGAAAAACCAGTTGTTAGATAATTGACCTGCCTCCTGAATTGAATGTCAGGAATTAGAAGGGTATAGACACCGGTTCAAAGATTTGTAAGCCATGCTGACCTAACTCTAGCTGTGATGTCTGCAGTGAAGATGAACAAGGTGAGAACAAGCCTCCTTCATCACCTCTTCGACAGACAAGGGTAGATGGAAGCCAGGGGTCACCAGAATGGGATTTAGTGTTTTAACATTATTTAGTGTCAAACACACCAGTAACAAGGTTGTAACATAAATGCTGGGAGACTTTTGCACTTTCCTGCAAGAGAGCGGTCATCATTGTAGGAGCTCAGCTGCTGGGCAGGTGAAGGCTGGAAGGGGCAGTAGGCTCTGTAAGCATGTTGAAGTCAGTGACTTGAGCTTTCTGTGGAAGAAAAGGAGACTTGAGCAGAGACGGTTCATTGGATAGGTGGATCTGAGGGGTTTGGACCCTTTTTTTGGGTTGCTCATGCTGAGTGGTGGTTGTGTGGCTGTCGTGTTGGCTGGTGCTGATCCAAGCATCTGGTGAAAATAAAAGCTGAGGTTTGGCCATCTCCCTTTTTTCTTTCCCTTTTGCTGTAGACATTGTTCGCAGCGACATTGCCCTGGATAAGCAGAAAGGCTGTAAGATCGCCCAGCATCCTGACATAATGTTGGAGCTACAGAGGGAAAAGGCAGCTCAGATGCACTTGGTTTTGTTAAAGGAGCAGTTTTCAAACACATACAGCAACCTCACGTTAACAGGTAAGGCTGCAAGACCAGCTCTGGAGCCAGGAGATGGGGCTAGTTCTTGCTAACTCACAGGTGTGTTAAAACCCTCGGGTGCTTCACCTCTCTATGAATCAGCATCTCTCTGGCTGCCTCTGTTTCCTACCAAGATTACTGGGTGCTGGGAGGGAAAGGACCTGCAGGAGCTTGTGGTGGACTCATAAGGCCTCTGTGGCTGGCACCTACGCAGACACTCCAGATTTGGTGCCCCTGGACAGAATGTTTTCTACAGCCTGACCTAAGCAGAATACCACAGCACGTGAAGTGCTGGAGAAATCTCCCTGCTAACAGTTCACGTTGATGGGGCTGCAGCAATTACTAAATTTGGAGTCCTTTAAGCTGCAGCTGATTTTTTTTTCTTTCCAGAGCATGCACTTTGTGTGAACCCAGTAAATATTAAAGAGCAAATATAAAGGGATAATGGCCCAGACAGAGATGAGAGGATACTCTTTTTCTGGCAACTGTTTGTATTATCCAGGGAACAGAATCTCGAAGGATGGAGGACACTGCCACACTTTGGATACACATTTAATTGTGCTTATAAAGGACTGATGTCTTCAGGCAGTGAGTGGGCAGAAGGACGGGATCCCAGCAGCCATGAGTGTCCTTTCATAGCTGTTCTCCTTATCGCTACAGCTGGATGAGCCACAGACGATGGGAAGGAGGAAGAGACTAATAAATCAAACAAGTTCCCCTTCTCCTCTCGCTGGGTCCCTTTCCTGTGAAAGGCAGGGAGGCAAACAATTTTTGTGAGAGGGAGGGCCCTGTGCTCTGGCTAGGGAGGAGATGGCAAGCCCCATGGTGGCCCTCCCCTGCTGCTGGGCTGGGAGAGGCAAGTGAGTCCTGGGCAATCTCCTCCCCCACCCTGTCTGCTGTCCAGCCTCAGCCTTGAAGCCAACATGGGTCTTCGTCCTCACCAGTGCAGCAGTGAGCTCTGGCTCTCCTGGGGACATCAGTTGTGCTGGACCTCTGGGGGACCCACAGAGGTGGGACGACGATACCAGGGCTGGCAGAGGGCTTAGCCCAGGGGCCAGTGGGCATCGGGGCCACGAGTGTGGCTTAATTGCATCATTCCTGAGTGCAGAGTATTTAAATGGGATCCTCAAGAGCCATTCCTCATTCTCTGTAACGTAATCCACTTGGCTGTTTATTCCCAGTACAACTGCTGGAATCAACATTGTCAGCTTTTCCCCTGACAACTTGCTTACTTTCCACTAAACAAACTTCCCTCGAGAAGAGAAGCTGCTCTCCCCTATCCTCCTTCTCTCATTGCTTCAAAAGCTCCCCAGCATTGCTCACATTTTTAAGAGAACCTGCAGAGCAGAGGTGCTACCTGGTTATCAGCTCAGCTCTTAGCCTTTCCAAGTGTGTTTACAAGATAGTTCAGAAGGTTTTAGCTCTGACTCTCCAGGGGAGAGAGAACAACTTCACTGGAATACTACCCAAAGAACTATTTTAATGTCCTTTAACTCCCTTTGAATGTGAGCAGAGCAACTTCGTAATTGTTATGAAGTTTAATCTTTTATTTCATAGACGTAGTCTGAGAACATGGACTCTAGACAGCTAAGCATAATATTTAACTGGAACTCTACTAACTTGTGTAAATATTTCCCTTCTCCGTGATGGATCTGGTGTTTGGGGTGGGCAGAGGGGATTGTACATCTGTTGCAGCAGGGCATTCCTTACCTTCAAAATTCAATCAGCCAGAGTTTGCTTGAGGACTTCTTTTTGCTCTGCACAGTGGTTTTGTACAGTGCTGTAGGGAGTCCCCAGGTTGTGAGGTGGGGTGCGGGAGCAAGGATCCAGATCTGGCTTAGGGAGGGACAGTCAAGGACTGAGTTTGCAGGGACGGAGTACCTGGGGGATCCCTGAGAACTGTGTTTCCTCCTGGAGGTCTGTATCCAGGAGTCACCTGGCCTCATGCAGTGTATGTAGTGCGGATGACCCTCAGCACTCAGTGTCCAACCTAGACTGGAAGAATATTCAACTCCATGCCTCTGTGTAAGAGGGGATCCTACTACTGCTAGTTCCTACAGCACTTTAATTGTACCAAAGAAATGTAAATGGAGTGTCTTGCCCAAAGTCATGTGGTAATAAAGGTGCTTTACAATGGGATAACTACTGTAGGAGAACTTGGGAGTAGGAATAGCACCGTGAGGCATCTTTATTCCCCTGCTACTACCACTATAGTGATTTGGACAAAGAGTCTCCTTCTCTTCCTCCTCCTCCCATATGACATAGTTATACGAACAGCTTGAAAGAGTATAGATCAGGCCTCCCACGCTGCCTGCAAGTGTTGGCAAATGATATTGCCATCAAACTTTCATGGAGTTTCCTATGGCTTTAAGAATGAAAGCTCTTTGAGTGCAGGGAGTGTGATTCTGCAGTCCCTGTGGCATCAGTGTAAGTCGTTTTTTTTTTTCAAATCTATTCACCAGTTGCACATGGTTCCCAGTGTGCTCCTTATCTCGGTGATCAGGCAGGGTTGTGGTTTTGCACTGGGATTTCAGCTGCTCCCAGCAGCAGGTACCTCCAAGGTAAGAGGGTGTCTTAAAATGAAATGTGTTTTTTTGTGCTAAGACACAACTGAGACTGAGTGAAACCAGGCAGTGTTTCTGGCTCTTATTCCTTCAGGAGCACATGTTAGACTGGCTTAGGCCACTTTGGTTTCTCTAAGCAAGTATGAGCTTTCCTTAGCTCCCGTCTGCAGGCTTTCCCTTGCATCTTGCATTTGCTTTTTGTACGCGATCTTTCTAGACTTACTGAGCCTGCCTCACTGAGATCAGTGATAGTCTTTGATCTGTGACAGTACTATTTAAATGCTGTATAACATTTTGAGGCTTATTAATCTTTGCAGTTTCCCCCTTGGTGCTCAGAGATAGGTATCTCATTTCACGGGTCAGCATTCTCTGATGCTTCTGGGTAAGCCAGTGGTAGAGCAGGGGGAGAGTGCACAGCATCGCCTGCTTCTCTCTGGGAACTGGCGCTCTCAGCTCAGACCATGGTGGGATGGGGGAGGAGGAGGAATCTTTCCCTGGAAATGCTTCTCTGCTCCTTCCTAATCTAGTTAGGTGGAGCAAGCAGTGATTCTTTTATAGCTTGTATCATCTGGAGTAAAAGTTGCAATCATCACACCAGGCTTCCCTCCTATGCAGCCCTCAGGAGAACCGTTCAGGTGACAGTAAGGTGATTTTGGAGCCCTGGAGCTGAGGGGTGAATGCACAGCATCGGGCTGGCAGCAGGTGAGGTGTGAAGAGCTGCCCAGGGCAGCAGAGACACAACATGCATGCAGGTTTTAGAGAGTGGAGCAGCAGCAGGCAGAGCTTTGATAGATTAAATTGGAATTCCTCCACCTGTGGTGCCAGGTTGGGCTGGGTTAACATACTGCATTTGTACTTGAAGAGACTGGATGTCTGCAGGTTTCTGCACTGTTAAGTAAAGCCCGTTAAGCCCAATGGAAGAGGGAATTGCTCAGGTCAATAGACATATGTGAAAAACTGTCCCCTCTTGTATTTACGTGAGGTGTTAAGTGTAACTGAGCTTCCCAAGATACAAGTACAAACCATAAATATCCCTCTAGGGGTTCTCATCCTGAGGAAACCAAATAGTGCCCCACTTCTCATCCTGAGCAGTGGAAAAACATCTCTTCCTTCTGCTCTACCTTCTGCCTGAAGCTACAGTGCAGATTACTTCACTGCATCAGGAGACTAGTGATGACAGCTCTCCAGTCTGTCCTACCACACCACATCTGCACTGAGAAGCTAGTGAGGAGACTGCAGAGTGTGTGATGGAAAGCCCTCCATCCTGACACATCATGCAGTGCAGCCTCTCAAAACAGCAGTTAAGGGAGGAGGCCTGTCCCACAGGGCATACACTGCTCCCAGTTGACTCCCTGTGGCCCCAGTCTGCTGAGGATGTTAGCAGAGGGTCTTTTCCAGCTGCACTGAGAGAGGCCTGGGGAATTAAATCAGGTGGGAGCTGATAGGAACAGAGCTGAGAACTGCTGAAGAGTGTATTTCACTGTGTCCAACACTGCAATCAGGTGTTTTACATTGTCATCCTATAACCCCTGCTAAGGTCATTAGATAAACTGCCATAACAGCAGTTGTGAGTTCTGTGTGAGGCTTTCCTTGGGAGAGTCTACTTCTGGAGATGTTAGCAGCCAGGGAGAGACCCTCTTCATCCAGGGTAAGTGGTATACGGGTGCGTGAGGTGGTGGTGGTGATGGAAGGCACACACCAGCTTTTCCCAAGTGGGGATACGTAATGGTGGGATGAGTGGGGTGAAGCAGGACATGGGGGAGTAGAGCAAGTGTGTGGCTACTGTAGAGCAGTCATGTGTGGGGTGGCACAGAGCAGGAATGAGGGCAGTGTGTCTGCATGGAGAGCTTGTGAGTGAGATGCTGCCCCAGAGAAATATGTTTTTCTCTTCCCCCATGAAGACAGGGAGAGCCATAGTTGTACTTGTTTCTTGGCAGGGAATCACACAGCTCAGGTTGAGCACCTGTGGTGTTTGTGCTTCCTGCACTTGTGAACCTCCCCTGGTGATTCTGAGATTCCTGCTGAATTGCCGTGGTTCTGGGAGATGGTGGTCAGGACCCCATCCCATGGAGTGCTGGGTCCGGAGGGGGCTGGCTCAGAGGCTGCCCTCACGAGGGGTGCTGAGCAGAGAGCAGGGCGCAGGGCTGGGTGTGCTTTTGGTGCCTGTGCTGCTGGGCAGAAAGGCTGCTCCGCTTGTTTTTGCTGGAATTTCCCCCAGATATATGGTTTTATCCCCAGCTACAGCTAACTTCATGAGGCTGGAGGGGGGGCTGCTTTGAGATGGGACCTGGGAGGGTTGTTGCAGAGGTAGTATAGCTTTCTTGCCTTTTTGGCAGCTTGTTTGGGGTCAGCAGCCTAAACATCCTGTGGTCCGCACAGCAGTGATGCTCATCGTAGCTGGTTTTACAGGGTGCTGGTCTGGGGTGGTCTGCGCTGCGCTTGCTCTCCAGCTTTCCCTCAAGGAGAGAGCCGTCTGGGGCTCTGTAACAGGCCTGTGAGTGGCTTTTGGATCAGCCTGTCTGCCCTTCTGTCCATCGCAGCCCCTTACAATATAGATGTTATCCAGAGCATTGTACAAAATAGATCTGGAAAGGACCTTCAGAGGGCATCTTCTAGCCTTTTCCACGACAAATCAGCTGTACCTGGACCTCACTTGGGGAAAGGTGTATAAGAAGTGGCAATATATTTTATGTAATCAGCTGATACAGTTGAAAAAACAGACACATTTGGGGGGTTTTGAACCTTTTGTTGGGGCTGAAGAAGAAAAAGTAGCATTCAAAGCTAAGTACACAAAACATTTTCCCCGAGTTTGTTTCCTTGATTAGTACAACCAGGGTACTGGTGGAGAAGTCACATCAGCAAGGCAAAGACAATAATTTCATCAGGTCCTATGGGAAGGAGTGAGGGTGAGAGAATCACCGTGAAACACTGCGGGGTTTCCTGGGAGGAAGGGACTGGGAAAATAGTAATATGTCGTTAAAACAATATCTGTACTGAGCCCATAGTTAATGACCAGCAGTGTTGCTGGATCACTTTTGAGGATGGTTTGCAGGTGTCTTGTGAGACCTTGGAATCAGAGCTGAGGGGATGGTGCTGGGGAAAAAAAGTGTGTGGAAAAAACCCTCTTGTGACTGAGTATTTTTGTGCCATTATCAGTTGTTTATATGAGCTCATTCTGAAGCAAAATGTTGTTTGTTTTTAGTACACAGGTTGCTGAAGGTGTTTGGTGCATAGCTGAAATATATCATGTTCCTGGGCATATGCATGTGAAGGCAGCAGGGTGTTGGGGCTCAGCAGCCAGGCACCAGCATTGCCCAAGTTGTGGGGACATCGCTGTTAACTGGTTCAAACTATGTGGCTTTATCCTTGTTCTTAAACCTCTTGATGTACCCTCCCACAACAATTTGTTCTAGGGTGTATTTATCTATATCATTATGGAGTTGTTTTTAAAATCTCTTGCTTCAATTTAAGCCCATTACGGCATGTCCTCTCCCTGTGGACACAGAGCAGCTTACAGTGCTCCTTTCCTCTTTGCAGAAATCTTTTACATATTTGAGGCTTGTTATCGTGTTTCCCCGAAGACTTTTGTTCTCTACACCGAACAACTGCCTTTCATTTGCTCTTTCCTCATGGCCATGTTATTTTCAAGTTGAATGACATGTACGTGGTTGATGCTGCCTCTTGAGGTCCCTTTCAGCCCTCTTTAAATTTTTTTGTGGTTCTGTGTTTTGTTGGGGTCTCTTGGGCTCTCTCCATTTGGTCTGGGCTGTTTCTGAAGCACGTTGCCTTGAAAAGAGCCCAGTATCGTAGCTGAGGCCTTTCTTGACTGAGAAGAGCAACAGGGTTATTTCATGTACCTTGTGCGTGACACTCGTGTCTGTATAATCCTCTATAATCATGGATTTTTTTTACAATATTGCTTGTTCATGCCTGCACTTCTCTATACAGTCTCCCAACCAGCTATGTATTCCCAATATGGAATTAACTCTAGACTATTTTCCTAATTTTCTAAATAAAATGTTATATGAAACTGGGGGTAAAGCCTTACAAAAGTAAAGGTGTAGAACATCTGTTGCCTCTATCTCACAAATGAGACCCTTTTGCTCTAAGAGAAGGCAGTTGCCTTCACGTGGCAGGGCTGTTGCTTCCAGCCCTTCCTTGCAGATGGATTGTTTGACGATTTGTTTCAAAACTCTTCCAGGATTTGAAGTTGACTGTCCTGCAATTTCCTTGATTTTTCAACTTGTTGAATATAGCCACCACATTGCCCTTTTCCAGTCTTTTGAAACCTCATCTGTCTTCCAAAAATTCCTAGAGATAGCTGCTTATGGACCTCAGCCTATTTGAAAACATCAAACTTCAGTAATCTTCATTTTGCTCATGTGCTACCACCGTACCTTACACTTCTGCTCTGCTGCTTTTAATTGCATTAACTTTGTGCTCTTAGCTATATCCTTTTTTGTGAAGTCTGAACCAGCAAAAGCATTAAACATTTCAGCTTTAACTTAGAGTTGTTCGCTATTGTGAAATTGTGTCCCAATTTATACCTCCTTGCTTCCTGAGACAGCTGCGAGCCAACCCCCTGGGATCCCCTGCCTCCTCTTACCCTAATTAGTAGTTTTACAACTCGTTGTGCACTGATGGGGGGGGGTGTGTGTGTGTGTGAGAGAGGTCATGAAGGTGAATCTCTTTTTCAGGTGACACTCTCTAGTCTGTTAAGCAATACTTTGGCTTTCTCATTATCCAATTTGGTTATTGCTTTTGTAACTGTGAGGAACATGGCTTAGTACAGCGTGTTCAGTATTTATCAAGTTCAATTTGCTGTCTGATTTAACTAGCCTCACAAGAGAAGATATTTTATAAATTGTGCATCTTAAAATTAGCAATTATATTATAATATGTAATGTCATTACCAGAACCAGCCAGTTCAGGGTGCTTTGTAGAGAATAAAGAAAACGCATAAACCTAACAGAAAACAGATTTCGGTGGAAGGGGGGAGGGCTGACATGCACTAACAGCTTTGGAAGGGCTTGTGGCGTGTTCAGTGGCATAAACCAATCTATTAACCTTTTTTCCCTGCTCAGGAGGTGATGAACTCTTTGGTCTGCCTCTTCCCACCGATGTAGTTATCAAATGTCTCCTTGTTGCCGCTGGTGATCCCTGCTGCGTGCAGTTTCTGTTGAACACTTGGCTCTTTCGCTCCGTCTGTCTCTCCTGATGCTGTTCCTTTGTGCTCATCCACATCAGCCTGATGGAGTTTCCATTTCTCCTTCATGTGCTGCAGCCATGGAGGAGTCTGTGATTTACCCTTATCGTACCTCCCCCCCCCCCCCCCCCCAATAATTTTCATTTGTTCCCTTATCTTGCTGTGCGTTTACAAAACACCATCTTTCCTGAACTCCCTTTTCATTCTGCACGGAATCTCACTTGCCAACCCCCTGAGTTTACTGAAGTCTCAGTCCTTACAAAGCACTGTTTCTACCCTGCTGCTATTTTCCCTTCTATTCCTAATAAGTACACACACTCAGGCTCCCTCACCCATGGTGCTTTCCACCTTTATGTTTTTTCCCGGGTTTTCTCTCCTGATGAGAATAAAACCTCGAGGAGCCTCCTTCCTAGTTTTATTCCTGTCTCTTCTTTCACCATTTTTTTTCTCTGTGCGTTCCAGGAACTTGATGCAAGGCTGCGTCTGATGTCTTCCTTCTCTGGCAAATGTGTGGGCAGTTAAAGGTCCCTAATTACCAGTGGGTTCTGTGTTTCAGATGCTCCCAATAAGCCTGTGCTTCTGATCTCCCTGATTTTGTAGCCTAAAGCAGACCCCCAGTGTGCCAGTGTCTGGGCTCCTTCCACTCTTACGTTACACAGTGGTTTTTATACCTGCCCTTTGTACTACTGAATTTCACCTCCTGCTTTTGTGCTGGGCCCCCAGATCATCCAGACCACCTTGTGTGATATTTCTCATCTGCTGTGCTGAAGATAATTTTCCTCTGTGTCAGCATCGTGCTTAACTCTGACTTCCAACCCCTGGAGCTTGCTTTGACTTCCCCCATCAGGTTAGAAACCTCTCTCCCGCCGCTCTACTGTAACGCCTGTGAGCAGCAGTCTCATTGTGTGGATTTTCCTCTTTCCATAAGCTGAATAGATTTGGCTCCTTAAGTTTCACTTTGCTAGAATCCCTTCATAGCTCCTCCTTTGTCCTGTGACCATGCAGGACAGACTTTTCCATCCTGGAGATACAAGCTCTATATTGTTTTCCTGTACGTGTATTATCTTGTGCTTGGCTGAATTAAAGCATGCTTGGTTGGATGGTGGCCATTTAGCTGTACAAATTGGATCACAGGGTAAATGGGGGCTGTTTTGTTTGTTATTTACTAACCTACATTTGCGCTATCTGCAAGCTGCCTCTAAGGATATTATATTCATATTTACCTGAACGATTGATAAAAACACTGCATCCTGTGTGATGGGAAGCAGATGATGGATATGTTTTTGTCTCGTCAGCCACTTCTGTCCACCTAGTTATGCCAAATTATTTCTATTAATGCAAGTTCTTAAATCAAGCTATAACATCGGTTAGACAGGACTTGATTCTGTACAACATATGTTGGCTGGTAATTAGCTGAGGCATGAATATAATGAATTATTGGTAGATTCTCATATTGGCTTTTAATTACTCTGTCTAGGTCTGCTTTCAGGCTGACTGACTGTCACCCCCTCGGTCAGCTAGTCCTGCCTAAGCACGGGCATGGGGTTAGGGCTCTCCTGCCCTTCTAGAATTACTTGGCATTCCGAGATTTATTAAAAATTAGCATCAGTGGGTCAGAGATCTCCTTAGCGCACTTGGAGGTGCAAATTATCCAGGGTGGGTGACTAAACAGTGTTTATCTAAAGCAGATGTTATCTAATGTCTCTTGGTCATTAGTAAACTGTGAAGTATATCATAGTCTTATGAGTTCATTATCATATCTTTCCCCCCCAATACAAAGCATGTACATTTAGAATTTTGTAATTACATTGGTAATTTTACTGTGTGCACAGAGTAATGGTTCTACATCTCTGTTCACATTTCCCTTCTTTCCTCTATATTTAAATTCTCACTAACTCGGCAAGTCATGAATTTTTCCATCATGTTTTTTAAATTAATTTTCTACACTTTGCAATTTGCAGTTGGTTGCTATTTCTTTAGCTTTACAATCATGGCTTATATTGTTTTCTATTATTGCTGTCTATACCACTGGATAAAGATGCGTTTCCAGCCAAAATCCCCTTCCAGCATGGTGATGGAATATGCTGATGTTGGCCATCTAAAATAAAGCAAAAAAAGCCTTTAAATATTCCGTTGGATTCTTTTGTCCAGTATTTTCTTCCCAGTAACTTAATTGGATAATTTTCCTCAGCCTGGAGAAGTTGAAGCACTTAATCCCAGTCAGAAATACATACATTATGGTCCTATTAGCTTTTCTCAAGTGCAGGCTTTGAGGAGGCAGCCGCTGATGCAGACAGAGCAGGGAACTCGATGTCAGTTCCCTGCATTAAAAAAAAAATCATAGCAAATTGTGACACAGCAACAAATTTTGCTACAGTTGGAGGAGTATTGACATCTTCAGCAATCCAGACACCATCCTGTGTATTTGCTCCCTCTGAAAAATAATAGGAATGGTTATTCATGTGTTGCTGGGAAGCTTGCAGCCGGGAACTGGGTATGTGTGTCTGTGGCGTGCGGGACACATCTTTGACAGACCCATGCCTTGTGGCTGGGCTAACTCATGGTGAAAAGAGGGGAGAGGCGCGGCTGGTAAGCCTGGCTTGGCGGTGAGCAGCGGGGATAATCTCTGTGGCTGGACCCTGGCTCCTGCCTGCACTGTGTTGCTCGGTGGGGGCACTGCCTGCTGGTGGGAACACAGTTTGGTTCCCAAGGCTTGTTCTCCAGTTGCTTGCTCTAACCCCTTTTCCATCTGTCTGTTCATTTATTATTTACCGCTTTCTCTTGCTCTTTTCTATGTTAGCTGGTTCCTGATGCTCCTGGTTCAGGAAGGGGCTGTGTTATGGAGAACATGAGGGCAGCAGCAAACACCGCTGTACTGCTCCTCTGCCAGCCCTCCTTATTGTGGGGATAGGACTGTGTGGTATGCACAGTTAATTAAATTATGTAACATCTTTTCAGAATTGAAAAAAGGGTCAAAATCCTGGAAATGAGAAGTTCTCGGAGTCCCCCATGCAGTCCATGCTCTGCTTTTTCAGAGGCTCATACTGGGGATGGATACGCTGGGGTGGGAGAGTAACGTGAGAGCCTGTGGATATGCATGCTTTGTGCAGCTAAAAGTGGTGTGGGGAAGAGCGAGGTTACAAGGTGTTCAAAAGAAATTTTGGATCTCTCTTTACTTCATTAAGTTTTATATTGGGTTGCTGTGCCAAGAGACACAATCATTGACTTTCTTAAAGAAATGAAAAACTCCATGAATTTAAATAGATTTTTTTTTTCTGTTGAAAAGGTGGCAAAAGCAAAGGTTTTGCAGGAGAAACTGAAACCGGTTCAAATATAATTCTATTAACTAATTAGGGAAACCCTGGAAATGGGACCGAGACTTGCAAGCCTTTTTTCTTCTCTTTGCTGGGGCACTCCAAGAATTGGATCACCTGGGGAAAGCATGTTTAAGAAATACCAGATGGTCTCTGCGATGCTCCAGCTGTGGACAATCACTCCCAGCCAGGCAATCTGCCTTGCTGTCGAAGCCCTCTAAAACTGTGCTGCCCATTTGTCATGCTTCTCCAATTGCAGCGCTCTGGATAGCTTCTTTTTTCCTTGTCTGGCTCTTCCTTTCCAGTTTTTATCACCCACCCCCTCCATGAGCTAATGTAGTAACATCCCTTCATTGGCTATAAATCCATTGAAGAGCCATATATAAAATATTACTTTGTTAGGGAAGATTGGGAAACATCTGTTTTTTACCCGTAAGAGTCAGTCTCTACTTGTCTCATATGGCGATGTGACTATTTATATATTTGTAAAGTAAAAAGGAGAGAAAGATGGGAATCCTAGAAATAATTTGAGTGGAGCCTCTAAACGGAGGAAACTGATTCAGCTCTGGGATTTGTTTGGAGGCTAATGGTGTGGGGGGAAGTGGGGGGCACAGGCCAAGAAACTGCATAGATGTCTGATAAACTAACAGTTGTACCAACTGCAGAAGGTCCTTTTGCAAACATTTTGATTTTCTATAACTGCATATATAACTTATCTACTGCATAGAACAGGAAACTAGGAACAGTGACAGTCCTTAGGTAAGTAGGAGACTATACCATAGGGGTGTACATGCATAGCAGTAAAAGTATGTATCTATGGAGGCGTTGCATTTAGGTGGGTATGCCAGGACGCGATGTCTAAGCCTGCTGGCATGAACTGCCTGTCTTCCAACCTGCTTAGCACTAGTGCTGTCTGCTTTCACTCACACATATGGCACTTAATCTGTATCTTAGTCCCCTTGTGGGACAAGGGTATTGGTTTCTGTGCATGCATGGGGAGGGCTGGCTCTGGGTATCCCAAGGTGGCAGTGGTGCAAGAGCAGGATGCTGAGGTGGCATTGTGCCTGCTGTGGGTCATGACGTGAGAGCTTGGGGGGATATGGAGCCTCTGGGGCTGGTGTGGGAAGTCCCAAAGAGCCACCTAGGCCTAGGATGCTTTGTTCGTGTTGCTGGTGTGAGCTGTGGAGTGAGGGGTTCTGTCAACCATGCTGAGGTTGTAGGGACAAGTATGTGTGAGGAGGGTGCTCGGGGTAAGCTGGGCAGGCAGGGTGGTTGCACCTCCAGAAGGCTTCCTGTGATGCTGGGTGCTTTGCGTGTCAGGCAGTCACACTGCCAGTCTCTGAGCTGCTCAGCGGGTGAATATGGAAGAAGGAAAAGGAGATTTCAGTGCTTGAATGCAGGTGATGGCAGGGTTTGCCAGATGCCCATGCCACAGCTGCTTTCTGTACCCTGTGAGGCTGGCATATAGGAACAAAGTGCCAGAGCTGCTACTGATGGATGCTGTTTCATGCAGCTCTCTTCCTTTCCTGGCCAGGTTCAGAACCCTCAGCCTGCCCCTTTGCTGCACAAATGTGAGATCTTGCTCTCTGTTCTCCTTAGGGCTGTGGATTGCTGTGTTTGGTTTGAATCCAGCTTGCCCATCTGAGGTGGGGAATGCCTCAGAGGAGATGTCTTCCCTCCCTCTGCCAGCCAGCCTTGCACCTCCCACATAGCCTCTATGATGAGTGGCTGGCTGTTCTCCTCAGCCTGGCCAAAACCAAACTCTGCCTGTGTCTTCCCTGCTGAGCCCATTTGTGCCTTTCTGCAGGGCTGTGGTTGACAGCCATGTCTTCCCTGTGGCCATGGAACGCACCCGCACTGCTCCTGCTCCCCTTCTCCCACACACTAGTTGCTGCACTGTGATACCCTCCTGCTGGGCAGGAGCTCAGCCTCTTCTGGTGGTTATCTGCCTGTGCTATAGCCTCGTGGCCCTTCTGCTTGGCTTTTGAAATTTTTCCTCTTTCAAGCTTCCTCTCATTCTCTCTCCTGTGGTGCTATGGCGGCCTCTCTTGCTAATTGGACCTTGAGTTCTCTTTTCTTCCCTCTCTCCAGTTCGCTGCCTGGGTGGTGTTGAGCTGGGCTCTGGTAGAAGCTCCCCAAACCTCATGCAATGCCCCCCTCCAGCTGGTGCAGCTCCCTTGTAATGCTAGTGGCAAGTAAAAGGTTATTTTAAAATACTAAGATATTAAATAGACATTGCTGCTCTAACACCTGCTGTATCTCTGTCCTGTCTGTGCCAAAGCCTTCAGTTATCTTGCGTGGCATGTCAGGGGACCAGTGTAAAGTCTGCTGCTTGGCTTTGGCAAGCTCCTGCAGCAGTGAGCCCTGTACAACTCTGAGCTTAAAAGTGGCATCTAATAGAACAGTTTTACAGGTGAACGCACATTCATGTGTTTTGATACTGGGTATGAATTCGGACTTTACAGGATTAAAGAATATAGGCTAAATCTGAGGTGGAAGTGGATAATGAAGAAGGAGCTGGAGATGCTGCAGGCAGCTGGGTGCACATGAACCACATGAGCAGAGCAGCCACTGGGGGGACAGGCATGACCGGAGCCCTCTAAGGGTCAATAGGAAGCTCTGATGTTGGAAACGGTATTGGTGAGGCAGTGTTGGGTGCCACGTCCAGTTGTCTTGTCCATTTTAACAAAGAAAAGATGCTGTATAATTGGAAAAAATTCAGAAAAGAGCAATAAATGTGACTAAATCCTGGGAATATGGAGCTATAGACAAGATTTTAGTAAGATTCATCTACTTAGGGAAAACTAAAAGGTGACTTAATCATAATGTACTAGTATCAACAAGGGGAAGAAAAAGTTCAGAGCAAATAGCTTTAAATGTTAGCAAAGAAAGGTACAAAGAGAAGCCTTGATTTAAAGCCTAATGCAGGACAACCCTGGGCTAATAATGTGCAGATTTATAATGCTAAGAATAAAAGCTGGAATGTTTCTACCTAATATGAGGTGGATTAACAGCCACCGTCAGCCTGAAAGCCAGACTCCTGCTGAAACTGTTTCAGACAGAAGTTACAGGTTTTGTGTAGTAATTACCAGCCCCTATCAAGTGGGAAGAAAAACTATATTATATTAATGGTCCTTCCCATCCTTTTCATCTGAATAAATGTGTAATGTGAGTGTTGTGCCTCCCAGAGAATAGGTGATGGCAGGAATTAATTGCTCCCTGGAAACAACTAAATTTGTTAGCCTTTGCTAGTATCTTGGCCAAGTGGACCTCTTGCTCTGCTGGGAACAAAGCTGAGCTTGGACTACAGGCTCCAGTTCTCTCCTGGTTAAAAGAGGAGTTGAACTGAGCCCCTGCCTAGACCTGAACCTGCCTGGCCTTGGTGTGACATGCGTTGGTACTAGAAGAAAGATCAAATTTAGGTCAAATTTGTTTGGCCAGAGGTAGCTGAATTTAGGAAAGCTTAACCACTTATCCTTGCCATAACTACCCCCAGGAGGGAGAAGATATGGTGACCAGGACAGCAGGGCAGTCTTTGCTCCCTGCCACCAAATCTTTCTCTGAAAAATGATCCAGAGACCAACCAGCTGAGATGCAAGAGCTTCCCCAGGAGGGACCTATGTTTGATACAGTAGTCTTTACTCTCCTGGTTTATTTCAAAGCTTGTTCTCCCCCTCCCCGCCCAAAGATTTAACAGATATTTCATTGAGTAAATATAGTAATGCTACTTCTGAACTTTGGTGTCCTAAAGTTCATTTATGATCTTGCTGTATATAAATTCCCACATCTAGGATTTTGACACAGAAATAGTCTTCGTTTGATAGAATGTTACAAATTCAAGTTTCAGAAATTATCCTCTTGAGCCATGTCGATGGTGTTTGGCACCATGACAAGTCATTAGTCAATCCTGAAATAGTCATCAAGCAGAGAAACAGCTTATTTTATATACTGTTTCTTAGAGAGTTAAATATTTCCACATATTCAGGCTCTGGATCCTTTCCAAATGTTCAACCTGTAAAGATATTTGAGAACCCCAGGACTTAGGCTCTTTCCAAAAAATGATAGATTTCACTTGAATTTTCACAAATGGAAAACCACAACTCCCCATAGCTGCAAAGAAGCAGCTGTCATACCAGGTACAGAGTATGAGAAAACACTTTCTAAAGGCTTCAGGGACTTCCCATTATCTGGAAGTTTTTAGTGCTCTTAAAATTTGTGAAGAAAACACTGTGTTTTTTTCCGGCTCAGCGTTGCCTCAGATAATCGGCCGCACCTGTTTGGAAGCGGCACTTCACGTTGTTCCCTTACACAGACCCTTGCACGTGTTTCTGTTAATTTTTCCTAGAAACTCAAGTGTCAACAAATTGGAGCTGTTGCATTGCAACTTTGTGCAAAATCCCAAATTAGTGTCTCTGAGCACTTTGTCATGGAAAGTCTGTGGTCGGAGTGACTGAGTCAATTTTGGAGTTTTCTTGTTGAAATCCTAGGGTGGGGGGGATACGGGCAAAAAGCTACTAAAGAAATCAATAGCTCCAAATTAATAGTTTCAAATCTAAAGTTCTGCTTTTCATTGTTGTTGCTGTTCTTCTCTTCAAAAAGGGGGAATTTCCCAATTCAGAAATTGGGATAGATTTTGGTAATTGGCTTGCCTTTGGAAGGGTTAATTTTTGTTGCGATTCAGCACAGACATGCGTGATGAGAATTTGGGAAATGAGGAGTTAAGTCATGATTATGTATATCATTGTTCCACATTTAAAATAATAGTGCTTGGATAATTCTGATGTTGGGCTTCTGCTTTTATTGGCTGAGAGGTTGCCAAAACATGTGTGTGTTGCTCTGAATTGGTAAATGATTCCTATTTATAGGACAGGTGTCTTCTGATGTCCTGAGTTCAGTCTGTTCTGTAATCCCAGATCCTGTTTCTGATCTATGTTTAATAATGTGTGACAGAAGAAGATAGGAACCTTGCAGACCAAATCAGGCTAGGAATGTTTTGAATTTAGCTCTGCCCAGCAATGTCCGCTTGTTATGCAGGGTATCTTTTAATAAGGGACTTGCCCTTCTAAAATTCATTTTTGGACTTACTTTTTTTCTGAAACATGTTGTCCTTTGGCTCATTTACATGCAGCCTGAAGGCTGCTGAGTGTGCCAGCCTCCTTCCTTTGCACTGACTCAAGAGGAAAAATGCTTTCTTACGTATATAACGTTTTATGCAGCTTTTTTAATACAGGAGCCATAATGAGGCAGGGCTACAGGGAGAGGCATGGTGGCAGCAGTTGTGCAAATAAACCCTTGTGTTTCATTTCTAAATGAAACCACATTTTACAGCTATTAGTTTGGGCTATGTGGTATCATCAAGCAAAGGGTCGGATTTGTTGCAATTAGTTATGCAACTATCAAAATGACTCCCGTTATTTTGCAAGCTGGCGGTGGAAATGAAGACAGACCTGGTTATTGTGATGCTGATGCTTCTGCTCTGGTCATTATACTGCATTTTGAAATAATAATAATTAAAAAAAGCCCCTCAGCTTGAAATGAACGTGGAGCCAATGGAGATGTTTGATAAGGGGGAAGCAAAAATATGATGAAGCGCCTCTTCTACAGAGTGTGGCCCTTGGAGCTGGTGGTTCAAAAGAGGTGCAGGCTGTTGGGAGGAGGGAGAGAAATGCAGGTTTACAGGCGGGGGAAGCTCTTGAGATGCCCAATTCGAGGGAAAAGGTGCAGCTGCAATGCCAGGGGCTGGGGGGGAGGGAGGAAGGAGTGGAGCTCCCTGCCATGGCTGCTGCCCCATCACCCTCTGGTCTGTCCACCACAGAGCTAGGGCCTGTCATGGCATGTCTGGCCATGGTGTGGGATGGCAAAAGCACCGAGGAGTCCCAGGCGCACATGCTGCTTGCTGCAGGGTGGGTCGGCAGAGTGGTTTGCAAGGAGCAGCTTGCTGTCAGCTGAGTGCTGAGGATACCATTGTGCCAGAAAAGGAACTGGGTCTGGGGGGAGGTGGAGGGGGCCATGAGAACTGGATGGGAGGTTTGGCTCTTTTTCAAGCAGTTCTTGAAGCCAGATTAGTCCTCTTCGCCAGCTGGTGTGAGATGTTAGGTTTGTGTTATTTCTGGCAGCCCCACGGGGACTGGGAGTAACTCCATGCCTCTTGTTTCTCTTTGCAAGGACAGGATAGTCCAGAAGTAGCACAAGCTTTGCATTCCTGTCCCCAAGAGATGCGAGTCGTGGTTTGACCTAAGGTAGAAGGTGTGAGGAGAAGGACTCAGGCTGCCATGCTTGTCTTTCACCTCTGATGCCACCAGCTTCCTCTGCTGGGTGCATCTCCTGGGCTAGTCAGCTCTTCAAGTGGCCATCTCTCCAGGTTCCCCCAGATGTGTTCTGTTGTCTGTCATTGTCCAGCCAGATATGGCGTGTTCAAGTGTCTCCTGGCCTTGCATGCCGTTGTGCGTGCACAGAGACTCTGACTGGACTGCCCTGTGTCTGGGAAGCCCAGATGTGTCCACAGATGCAGGAATCCTGATGGGCTGCCAAATGTCTGGAAATGTAGGATATGCCCACATGCATAGGAGCCTTGAGCTGCTGCTTGTCTGGAAATTGCTGATGCTTTTATGTGCAAGGGATTGGACCCTCTTGGGGAGTTTTGGATGGGCCAACTGTACATGTGTTATGCAATTGCTTTAGTGCGCTTGAAGGAAACAAGCCCTCAAAGAGGAGCTGGTGTGTGTGTCCGAGCCTAGTATGTCCCCAGAGGTTTAGGATTAGGTTTGCTGCACATGCACAGACCACTCTGTACAAGCCTGCATACTTTGGAAATCCCTGCCAGACTGTCCTAATCCTTCATGTTTTCTTCCTAGATGAGGGTATTTTCCTTCAGGATATAGTAGGAAGGCCCTCCATGTCGTGATCTTGCTTTGAGGCAAGACCTTGTATTTTTCCTGTGCCTAAAATTCTTTTCTGCCTGATCCTGCAGGGATCTGTACCTTCCCGTTCCCCTTTGCAGCAGAGAGGAGCAGAGGCTGTGGGACATGGTGACTAATGTGCATCTGACATGCTGCTTGCTTGTGTTGGGACATGGAAGGACTAACTCTAGTGTAAGCTGCTGTGTTTGTACTGTGGCTTTTCTGGCCCAGGATCCCAGAATTCTGTGACAGGTTGGGAAAGGAAAGGGAGGAAGGATTAATAACTTTCTCTCCTAGATCCAGGAAAAATGCAAACTCACCAGATTTTTCTCCGTGGCACTTCTCTGCTTCCCATTTACAGGGCTGTGGTCCTCGCTCTGGAAGTGAGTGAACCTGCTTTGCCATAGCCGCTGCCGTGTGCGATGTGCAGTGGGTGACTCCCACCTTCCTGAGAGCTGGTGGGAGACATGCTCCGAGTGTGGCCAGTGCAGAAGCTGCTTCGTTCCCTGAGCCCCTGTTCTGGGGTGACTAAACTCCCAGCGTGTTCCCTTTTTCTTCTGGAAAACAGATTTGTTCTGGCATTCGCCCTTGTCCACACACTCCCCCTAGTGAATTCCAGGGTTACAAAATCATGTAGGCTTTCCGAAAGAGCTGCCTTGCTTGTCGTTTAATGATTCCACTTCTGAACTGGGACCCTGCTGTTTCACTGGCTGCCTTGACAATATCTCATTTGTCTTTTCTTCTTTTATTTAGCTTTTCCTACATTTTTCGCACATTCTGTAGATTCTCCTGCATTCCAAGTGTCTTATATTTTCATGCCTCCTTTTATCTCTCTATTCATCTATCCCAGTATAGACAACAGAAATGCTAAGTCCACATAATCTGTAGAAAGCATGAACTGGGTTGTTAGACATTTTCCAAACATTACACTTCATGGAAATATTTTCCTGTAAGATGTAGAAATGAAACAGCTGTCTCCTGCTCTCTCCTGGGCTGTTCCTGTGCAGGCTCTCCTGCCTGCTGAATTTACAGCACCGTCCCTTGGACAAGTAAGTGACCAATGGCCAGCTTCAGGCAGTTGTATTTATGATGTGCCAAGCAGTGATGAAGATGATGGTGTTTATATGCTGGTCAGACCTATGTGGTGGGATTAACGTACTGCAAGACTGATGCTGAGATTTCCAGAGTCGGGAGCATTCCACCAGCAGAATTGTCACTAGGAAATTTGGTGCAAGTCATGGCTGATGGCTAACTGCAGACTGGGACAAGCAGGGATGCTCCTCACTTGTGAATCCTTGTTCCTCCTGCTCAGCCCTGTCCCTCTGGCTTTGTGCTTGGCCAAAAGGTAATATCCCTCCAGCTCCTACCAGGAGCTGAGTACTGGCATCAGGAATGAAAGGCATCGGTGTCTCATGTAACCCAGCTTGCTGGAAGACAGTGGGCACCTGAGTTTTGCCCTTGTCTCCCTGCCCTGTTGGGTAGCATCACCTCTCAGCTGGCCTGCTGTGGCTGGCATGAGCATGGGATGGTAAAACCTGCTGGGGTACCGGCTGATGGGGGCATGGTTCGGACACCCCCTCCTAATGTAATTGCTTATTCTGCCTGTGTGTCGTCTAACTTCAGCACATGGTTGAAGACTTATTGATTGCTGGAAGGTAATTATTTCTTGATTCTTAAAGGAATTTATAGAAAGCTTAATGCATCAGTGGAGTTGTCCGAACTGGAAAGGTAAATCAAGAAAAACGAGAAAACACAGCAAAAATGTTCAGACTGAGGCAAGCAATCCTCCCCCTTCCACATGGTGAAGTGAACACCAGACTTTTTGGACAGAAGTGTAAACATCAGTGTTATTGTGAGCTAGTGGAGAGTGGGGTCCCAAGCAGATGATGAAAGAGGAGAGAAACAGTAAAATTCGTATGTTGCCATCTCCAAACTGAGCAACCGGAAAAAGAGTAGGAGAGACCAAAAATTATTTGAAGATTCTCTTCCTTTCAGTGTTTTGCTGGAACTGAGTGAGCAGATATTCGCAGGCAGTATTCCAAGCTGAGGTTATTTCTTCAGAGCATGTTCTGGCAAAGGATTTTTGGCTACATCCCATCCTCAACCTGAATGACTAGGTGATACCACAGGGAAGAAATCAGCTAACAGCAAATCATGGATCTAAATTTCAGGCAGTTGTTGACTGTACATCCGTTATGCTACCTTCTTTATAACTCTTCATATTGTAATCCAGTGCTTTTGGCTTTGACCTTGATAGGATAAAGCAGAACTACTCTATACCTTTTGAATGCTGCCCCATTAGAAACGTGGTGCCTATGTGCACTGACAGGAAGGGTGCTGTGCTCCGTGGGAAGACTGAAATGCTGCGGAGGTGCCTGGGCAGTTTCTTAGCATGTGCCACCCAAGAGTGCCATGGGGGTCTCATGGTTTGGAAGCTACTCTGGCACGTGTGCTGATGAGTCACATGTGCAGCTGGGGAATACCAGAGACTTCAAATGGGAGCACATCTGGATACACACAAAGCACATCTGGAGTATCAGAGTTACTGCATGTTTGCAGCATCGCTATATTGCATGTGCAATGAACAGCTTTCTGCCCTTTCTGTGATCTCTGGGGAAAACTTTATCATATTTAGATAAAATAACATTTGAGAAACACCTTCCCTTCTTTGCCTCCATGACAAGGCTTCACCTGTCCATCAGTGTGAGCAGCAGGGATGTTGCACTGAAGGATGAGCAGTCTCCAGACTTCAGTAGGAGTGTTTCAAGGCTGAATAACTGGTTGTGTTGCCTGTGTGTTGTCCAGTGCTCAGGTATCCACTGGTGTCTCTGAGAAATGTTTGCCTGTTTCTTTTATTGGGTAGCCTGGAGGGCCTTCTGTGCTTGCCAAGTGCTGGTCTGTTGTATCATTTCTCCAGACATGATACAGCACTTGGCGCAGCAGCCCTCTAGGCTTTGCCCTTGTAAAGACTCCAGAGTTATTCCCTGGGATGTGAAAGTACCCTGCAAGGGGGATTTGAGGGTTGCTCAATCTAACAACATGTACATGGACAATGTAAGGGAAAAAAAAAATCAGGTTATGTAGTGGTACCAAATTCTTACAAATGTGCTATCATTATACACTTTGAGCACCTTCCATCCCTCTTCTCTGCTCTGGAGTCTCTTGACTTAGAGTGGGAAGAAATGAGAGATGTAGGATACTCCCTTTTCAACTATGTCTGGCTATATAGGATGATGACTATGGCTTCTTGTACACCTGGTCACCTATCTGGAGCGATTTTGGGGATTTATGCTATCCTGTGTACAGGGTAGACAGTACTTCAAATGCACTGGGCACATCAACATCCCCAGTCTTGGCAAGAGGGTGACTCTTGATCTGTTAGCATTTGCCACTGGCAGTTGTGTTGTTGCCAAGCCTGTGCTGCCCTGGTACGAGCTGGGGAGAGCTCTCCCAAGGCCATGGTGGGCAGAAGCAGGGGGAGGCTCAGCTGGGCACCTCACAGTGTCTGCGGATGAATGCAGGCATCTGGCTAAGCCAGTCCTAGAGTCCTAGGTGCCTGAAGCAAGATGGGTAACACTGTCATTTGCACATTGCCTGATGCACAGTGATCATGTCTGTAAATGGGCACAGTTCAGTTTTTAATAAATAGAGGGAAGGAAAATAATTTTCTAAGCTTACAGGTAAAGGTAGGAAAACCTGGAAGAGGCAGCAGAGCTCTGGAGAGACTCTGGAACAAAATGTCCTATACATTCAACACAGCTTGAATGCACGAGTATGTGGGCTGGTTTGACTGGGGATCAAATAAGTCCTTGCAAGGAGGTGATACTAAAAGACAGTTTTTTATATTGGAATTCAAATGCATTACTGGGTTTGAACAAAATCACTGTCAACTGCTATTTAAGATCTTCAGAACTTCTCTGGTCTTACACTAACTCTGTAAATGAGGAGAGAAAAAAAAGTGCAAGTGTATTACTAATTTAAAACAATTTTCATCATTAATGTTCAGAGAATTTAGGAACACTATGTTCAGGTTTTTGCTTCCTATATAACAAAAAAAATGCTGTTCCTCCTGTAACTGTTTTGTGATGGGAAAGTTTGTAAGTCACCTTATCTCTGTAGGTATCAGAAACATCACATATGGCACTGCCTTAATGTCTCTTTTCTTGCAATTTCCTGGATTGCCTGCAATGTCTTTGTAGAAGCAAAGCATATTCAAGCACCGGAGAGACTTGTAAGAGAGCTAAATTAATCTTTTCTCCTGAGCTTTGCAAAATAGGTTAAACCAACACACAGTACTCATGGATGTTATAAGCTCAGACGTGCACATAAAATGTGAGGCTACTGAATTAAGAAATGACTGCTGTTCACTGTTTCAGCAGCTTATTGTAATTATCTCTATTTTTTTCTTTCTGATTTTTGCCAGGTAGAGATTATCAGAAAATTGAAAATGAGTTTAATATTGAAATATCTGCATTACTGTCTGTGCAAAGCTCAAAGCTTCTTCAACAGCAAAATAATGTGAAGGGAGACCTGAACTTGAGAATACATAACACAAAGCACATTAACTTACTGGAAACTTGGGCACAACTTCAATACACAGAACCAACCCATTTCCACTGCTCTCGATGAACTCTTGCTTGTTCCCAAATGCTTCGTTTGGTATGAATAATGAATTATGAATAATGAAACTGCTGGCTTCACCAGGCCCTTCAATACACAAAAATGCTTGTGCTTTTAAATCTTGATACTAATTCTTTACTTCAAACTTTTCACACCCTTTGCCATGCTCGTTCAGGGACTTCCACCGTTAACCCTGTGCCACTGTCACACTTGTACTGATGTTACTACCCTGTGTGACTTGGTGCTGCAGCTGCAAGACAACCAAGAAATGTTGGGCAAAGCATTCAAGGATATGTGTGTGTGTGTTTAAATGTTTCCACTAAAAGAAAAATATACGCATTTTTGCATTAGAAGTATATAGCAGATTACTTAAAACCAAGTGTTAGCTCTGAGCGGATCAGAACCTCAGGCCAGGGTGAGTGTTGTGCAGTACAAAAGGAAAAATAATCCACAGGATGAAGGCACAACTTGTGTCACACTCTGTGGCAGCCCTTTCATTTTCTAACACAGCAACTACCTCTTGCTTCTGTGTCCTGCAATTTATGGTGAGAGCTGCTGCTAAATTGCTGGGTGAAGAGCCTGAAATGTTGTATCAAGTGCATCTTGAAACACTGCAGTTAGTGAATGCAGTGACTGCCCTCTGGGGGAGCAAGGGCCACCAGGAGCAGAGACCTTGATGAGCTCTTGAGACCTCTTGGCTGCTACTTTTTGCCGAGTCCAGTTCGGGGTATCTTCAGCAGACTGCAGCAAATCCTGTTTCTGCCAAAGATGAACGTTTGGGATATAAACCGGGTGTTCTGGGCACTCATTGTAACTGAAATGTTGCTGAGAAAGGATGGAGGCCTGTGGCTCTGCCATAAAACACAGTGACCTATGCTGGGGGTAGGCAAAGGGCAGGTTCAGTAAGACACCCTCCTCTTCCTCCAACACCTTTGGCTCCTTGGCGTGTCTGAGGCTGTTTGGAGCTCAAGACAGTTTGGATACTTTTTCCCCATTTGTTCCTGTGTGTAGATTTTTTCTGCATCTCAGAAGGCAATTGCCGAGGAGGCAGGGAGGAAGTCCATCTGCTCAGTGCCTCTAGCCCAAGCATGGCTGGGGAACTAGAACTGCTACAGACGTTACTTTCTATGGTGGGATATTCAGCCTATGTACGTAATCTTTAGGGGACTTGTGTCCTGTGAAGAGTCAGCCAGACCTCTGTGATTCTTCAGGTCAATGCCGCAACTCTCCGGAGTCTAAGCATCTTGGTCTGGAGCTGCCGATGTGCCCTTAGATGTGACCTGCGTTGTATGGTCTGGTGAGAAGGAAAAGCGGCTTCCTGTAAGCAGGCGATCAAACAGAGCAGCTTTGCATTTTCACTGCAGCTCTCCCATGGCAGAACAGTGATATTAGCTGGTCATGAGGCTGAGGGCTGTCCTGGAGGAGCCCAGGAGCAGACATCTGCACAGACATGCCAGGGTCATCTTCCTAGCTAGCTTCCTGGCCTTGGCCAAGCTCTGCAGTGCATCATCAGTTCCTCTGGGTGAGTTGCTCTGGTCTCGAAGGGGCCTGCAGGGCTGGTGCGAGACAAATGAGTCCCTCCTTTTCCTCCTCTTCCCCCAGAACTGCATGTATCTGCATGATTTATGTGACTTCAGAGTAAACGTGAGCTAAAAATCTGTGGAGAGCCTGATGGCTTCTCTGTTTGCCTTGCTGCTTGCCTTAGCACATTGTTCTTGCTGCTGACAGTTGTGCTGGCAGTGGTTTTATTTGGAAAGTAGCGGGGGGTGGTGGTGGTAGGGCCAGTGGTGAGGAAGACAGCAGTGAGGGAGAGGTGTCATGCTGTGCAGAGCCCGTGCTGCCGGTTGGGCTTCCTGACCCTGGGCAGGCAATTCCCACCCGTGCTGTGCTGCTTGATGGGAAATGCAGAGTCAGGGAAGTGTGTTAAAGGGTCAGGAACCAAACAGGTCGGAGATGTTTGGAGCATTTCTGCAGGGGCTGCAGATGGGTAAAAACCTGCCTTTCCCCATCCCCGGGAGGCATCGGGCTGCTACCACCTGTCAGAGGAAACAGATAACTCAAGCTGGAGCAAAGAAAGCAGCTCTGTGGATGAGGAGGGATGCAGTCACTGCTTTGCAAAAGCTTGATTGCCTGTAGGTAACGTATGTGGTTCTGCAAATGGGAAAGAAAGAAGTACGGGGGTTTGCTGGAGGCTTGTTACCATCAGTCTGGTTATATTTTGTGGCTCTTTAAGGGAGGATGGAGCAGGGAAAAGATGGATCTCATGCAAGCCTGTGTGGATCAGTGACTTCCACCAAAGCTGGGAGGAATTCTCCAACTCCCAGCAGGTGGAAGAGATTTCTGTGCGAGGGGCTTGCGCAGGCTGTGCTGCTGAAGACACATCTTGAAGTAATACACAACTCTTGATGACACCTCCTCAACACTTAGTAAATTTGACCTCTTCTTTCATGTGCCATTATACTGCCTCACATGGCTGCACAGGCAGCTAGCACGTTGAATACTGAACTTTACGTTTTCAGGCAAGGAACATGTGCTCTTTCAAATTGAATGGTGATGCTACCAATGGCTGGCTCTACTTCCCATCGCGTGGGAGGTGGGAGGTCAGTTGACAGGAAATGTCATTCTGTGTCATCCAGGAGAATTGCCATCCTTCACACAAAGGTGGGTTTGATTTGCTTTAAAGCCCTTGTGTGTGTTGAGCAGCACAGGTGCTCAGCCCCTCCTAGAAGCACTTAGCCTTAAGTACAGTGTGCTCATTCTTGGTGTTGTTAAATAGCTTTTATAAACACTGAAGGTGCTCTGATTATACATGACCTTCCCCCTTTGCTTAGTGTCATCTCATTAATCTATCTATTAGATGAATAATTCTGTTTTGGGAACAGAGCAAATATAGAAATTGCACAATGAAACACATTTAATGTATTCAAACAACTTTTTCTTAATATAAAACCAATCATTTGCCATTCATTTTTCATGTTCTGTTGAGTATTTGCAGGCCAACATTGGAAACAGGCTGGTAATTTGGTCCTCCTTAATTTTGGCACCTGTAGTTATTTTAGAACTACAGGCTGTTTTCTGTGGCTTTACTGCTCTGTAATTCAATACCCTTTTAGGACCTTAATGCTGCCATTAGTAGCAAATTGGCCTCTATTCTGAATAAAACTCTTTTATTACTTTTTTTTGTTTAATTTTTATTAGAGAAGGGTTGCCCAACAACCACAGGGAATGAATTTCCTAGGAGGTACAGGGGTAGTGCCTGAAATCCCTTTCCCCGTAATTGCTGGTGTGAGCAGGAAAGCCTGAGTTACTCCAGCGATCTGCAGGGTGCACATGGTTAGTTCTGGGCTTTAGGTGGCTGGGCTGGTGGTGGCGATAGCATCTCTTGTTGGCACTTCTGAGTAATGAGCTTTGTTACCTAATCTGTGTACGGCTGAGGGCTCCAAGTCCTGTATATACTTTCTCCACTGATATGTCTTTCATTTTTCCTTTGCAAGATTTCTTTTTCCTGAAAATATAGTTATTGAAATGTTAATCCCTTTATCCATTTTGTTGAAAATTTTCTTAGCTAGTGTAGTTTGTATGGTTTTGCCTTTGTTTGCAGGGGAGGATGCATGTTCACGTTAGCAGGGGGAGGATGAGGGCTGGAACTGGTGCTGCAAAGGGAGAAGGGGATGGTGTCTGTGCCCCTTCCTTTGTCCCAGTGACTCTCATGCTCACCAGAGTGGTGGTTTGCTCCCAGGGTTCTGTGACCAGAGGAGAGGACAGTCTCTTAAGCACCGGCCATACCAGCTCCCCTGTTGCTGGGACAGGGGATACTGGGGTACCTAACCGGGGCTGGTGCAGATCCATGTACTTGGGGTTGGGGGGGTGCTGGAGGGGGGAGCTTGCTCCTCCTGCTGTGTTTTGGAAGGAGCTGTCTAGTTCCTCCTGCATCCTGCCTTCCTGACTGGCCTTGGCCCCCCATATCCTGGGCCAGCTCTGCTCTAGAGCTAGGGGAAGATGCTCAGCCTTTCAGTCTCCTTGGAAAAGGCATTAGTGCAGGAGGTCAGTAGGAACAGCTCACACCACCAGCCTCCAAGGGTGCCGGCCAGTGTGGCTCTGTCCTGCTGCTGTAGGCCAGCAGAGTTGTGGCAGTGGTCTCCCTGAGCCCCTCTGCCTCAGAGTGATGGGATGAGCTGAGAACAAGCAAATCCAGGGAAGCTTCCCCCCCTTTCTCTGTACACCACTTGCTTATAGTTCCACAGGTCTCTAACACACACAAAAGATTAAGTCTTGTTCAAGCAGATGTCTGACTATGAGAATGAGCTTGTAACACCCGCCTACACCAGAGTGCTGCCGAGTGCCTCTAGCTCAGCAAAGAGCTCAGACTTGCTAATTTCCAGCATCCGTAGCTGCTTAGAGGGGAAAATTAAAGACCCAAGCCCCACATGTGGTAAAGTGCCTGTTATGTAATTACTGCTCCAGCCTTCTGCTCCCAGCAGTTGCTTTCTTTGCTGAAGAGACCGAGGTCTGTGTCGCTCCATGAAGGTTCTGCTGCAGACGTTTGCAAGTAGTCCTTACGCGTTTGCAAGTTTGCGTAATTTCATCTGTTTCTTTTGTTTCTGTAACAAAAGGTAATCCTAGTCAACGTATCCAAAACCCTCTCTGTAAAGCTGCAGAAATCAGTCATGCAAAAGTTAGAAAATACCCAGGCCCATGCGACCTTAATTCGGTTCCCTTGCATATATGCATTACAAGAGTATGCGATCATGTAATTAAGAACTATTGGCTTGGCAGGACCTTGGCTTACTCCTTGCACAGAGTAAGATAGAGGGCTGCAAGAAGAGAGGGAATGTTTACTTGTAGTTAAGGCACTGGTGAGGGATGTGGGAGAACTGGATCCTAACCCTGGCGCTGTCACAGGATTCCTGTGTGATGCTGGGCAGAGCTGATCCCGCTGCAGCCACAGAGGGTGTTGAACTCCATTATCAGCAGCACACCTACTCCAGCTTTTCAAATATTCAACTTTCCAGGCTAACAAAATCAGTTAGTGCTGGTTATTTGTCTAAGATATGCATCTGAATAAACACATGCGTAGACAATTGTAGAGAAAGGATGAAAACCTCTTATCGGAGGTTTTATCCCAGATTATATCCTTCTGTAGCCACTCCAGAGCCCGTGAATGAGGCTGGCTGTTTTCATGTTAGAGCTCTCAAGCTTTAAGGGCTCTCTGTGTCCAATTAAACAGTAGCATATCTCTTGAATATTAACACATTAAAAACAATATACTTTCACCAAAGAAATCTGATCCTAATTGGTCCTGGAATATTTTTATTTTCCAAGCTGAGCTGTGAGCTCTTAAGCTTCCTTTTTTAAGACTAAGCAAACATTACATTCTTAGGGGAAAGTCGGCCTAAGGAATGAGGAAAAATAGACTCTCAGACCATACCTGTCAATCTTCCGTTTTCCAGTATTTTTCCCAAAAACAAGCACAGGAACTAATTGACTTCTATCCCCTTCTGTCTTTTTTTTTTCCCCTTAACATAGTGACTCAAATTAAAACAAAGATAAAATTCCAGGGGAAGCTGGCATTAATCAGGGTTTGGATTAAATTAAATTAAGTGCTTTTTATTGAACTCAGCAGTATTAGTTATTAAAACCAGAAGGCCCTTCCCAACTAGTGTAAAAAAGCAAACAATGACTCATACTGTGGCATAGATTTTATTGGGGAGTTAAAACACTCATTTTCTCTTATTCTTTCTTCTTTTTCTTTTTTCTTTTTCTTTTTTCTTCTTTTTTAACTTCAGACAAACACATGTAAACAACTGTTGGTGAGGGCATGCTCACAGACTCCTTAGCCCGAAGCCCCACTGCCATTCCCTGCGCTGGGGCTGGCTGTGCCCATGGTGGCACCCGATGGTGACAGAGTGAAACTGCTTATTCAGGGATAGTGCTTCCACAGGTCTCCTGTGCTCTTGATGTCAGCGTGACCTGTAATTGATGTAAGGACCAGTCCTTCGTGGTGCTGAGCTGTCACTGGGTAGACCTCAAGACTCTGAACATTGTTTATTGGCATCAAGAGTTAGTGAGGGATTTTCAAAGGCAGAACAGGGATGCCTGTCCTAGCTTTCCAGTGTCCTCCCACCCATAACCAGCTATGTTCTCACCCTCTTTTCTTGTGTGATGCTGCTTCTTTCAGAGCCGGTCCAGTTCATCCCTGCTGGTCCCATGATCAGGGATGTGGATACCCTATTCATGCCATGCAATGCCAAGTCCCGTCATTAACTCTTGAGGGAGGGATGAATCTCAGCTTTTCACATCCATGGGGTGGTGATTGCCCTGGGACTGCCTACTCTGCTTCTGGGAAGGACAGAGGTGGGGCCAAGGTGGTGCTGTGGACCAGGCAAAACTGTGCTGGTGTGTGGTTCAGGGGAACAGTAACTATGCTGGAGCCTGGCTGGCACTGCCAGGGATGCAGAACATGAAGCTCTTCAGCTGGGGTGGGAGAATGGTTTAGGGGAAAAATCTGGAAAGTATGTAGATAATCCAGTCTCTGTACCCAAACTGCCATCTTCGACAGTCAAGAGAGGACAGGTTGCGTCCTGGCAGAAGGGAGCACAACCTGAAAATCCTTCTTTTCTAAGAAGGTAGACCTGGGTAATCATAAACTCATCATTTTGACTTTGATGATGAGGAAGATGCTAGAGCAAATTATGAACTAATTTAAGAACACTTCTAGGATAATAAGATGACAATAAACATGGGTCTAACATAGACCAGTTAAGAACAAATTTGTTTTCTTTTTTGACATCCATTGATCTGGGAAGGTAATAATAGCTGTGATATATTTTGTCTGTGAGGTAGTATGAGTCTCAAAAACAAACCAAGGGCACTTGGTTTGGATGAAATAAATACAAAACAGGTGAAAAAATATATTCAAAGAATAACTACAGCTAGTTTTTTGACAAACTGGAAGGAGAAATCATATAGGAAGCTTTAAGGGTCAAGTCCAGTGTTATCCGATAGTTTCATTAACTTACTTCATTCCTTTTGTTCAGATTCAATTTAGAGGGGTTTCAAACAAGCACATTTCCATTGCTGTTTCCCTGTGGCATGTGTTTGTTAACGAAGACAGCTGAGAAGAAGGGAGATCAGTGGGTTGAAGGTGTGCAGCCCTCCCCACCATCAGGGTGAGGGTGATGTGAGATGCTGCAGTTACCGACCTGGACCAGCCCAGGTTTAACCCCTCCTTCCCTCTCCGGTACAAGTATAACCTATGGAAAGGGCTCCGAGACGAAGAAAACAACATAAATTGAGAGCTCTTGGCTAGCTGGCTTAAATCGCTTTACAGATAGCGTAAAAGCTTTGAATTTGAGGCAGCTGGACTGAAGCACTGCAAAATCTGACTGTAGTTCAGTTGGGAAAAAAAAAAAAGTATCTGTTTCCTTTAGGTGTTGGGCAGGTTTGTTACCAGCACAGTGGCACTGTGTATAATATGTTAGGGCATGACTGGTGCAGACGCACACTGAGGAGAGTGAGGGTCAGCTACGACTTCGGCTTTTGTGGGTAATGCCTGATGATGATGATGTTGCTGTTTTGGGCTGTCCATGGCCAGTTCATGTAAGAATTGCTTGTAGCTAAGCAAGGACTAGGCAGAGGAGGCTGGCTACATCTTGCTGTAGGGGAGCACGCCTGGCGAAAAGCCATCTTTGTGTATCTGCCTGCTTTAAGGTGGTGCATGCTCGTGTGTCCCAAGCGTGTACACGAAGAGGGAAAATGTTTAAGAATCCACACAGCATAGGAATGTGGGGCACCTTGTGTCTGGATTTCGTTTGAGGGAATTAAGAGTTGATCCTTAGCTGGAATATGAATCAGATCTGATTGTGTCTGTGTTGACTAAAAGAGGTTGTGTGGTGCTCATGAGCCGGAGCTCAATCTAATGTGGAAAAGTTTGATCCAGAGCTCTGTTTAATTTAATACTTGACTATTCTACCTATTTTAGTTCTGACTCAAAGTTCAGGGATCTTTCTCGTCAGCGGTTGTTTGTATTAGCAAAGGACATGTGTGCAACCAGAGGAGAAGGACTTTCATATACCCAAACCTCAGTGAGTCCAGCAGAATTTTTTTTTTATTTGGCTCTGATATTTTGTTTTTGTTGCTAGAGGGACTGGAGGAACTTTCCCTTCACCCTGCTGCCACAATGCGGGGGTTGGGAATTAATATCCTGCGACATCCCATCAAATCCGCAAATACATTCATAGCACTGGCTTAGTAATCCATAGTTTTACAAGGTTTTAAACTCATAATATACTTCAGATATTTTACGTGCTTCAGTAAGTCTATTGTGCTATATTAAAGGTATGTTAAGGAAAAGTCCCATGATTAGTTTTAGTACCTTTTGGTATCTAAATAAACACAGACTGAATAAGAATATCTATATCAAAGCAGAAATTTTCAGAGTAGTTCAAAGAAATACCATTTAATGCCCTTAATATCATCTCCTTTAATGGGAAACCTCTCTCATTACAACCATTCTTAGATTTTTAAGGTCAGTAGGCACTAATACAAAAATCTTGTCTGTCTTGCACAGTAACATTGAACAAAAATTCTTATTCAGAATTTCCTACTTAAAACTCACAACTTCTGGTTGAAGCAGAGCAGATTTTAATAAAATTTTATATTCTTGCCTTAAAAAGATAACATGTGATGGAGAATCCTCCACAATGTAGATAAATTGTTCCAATGATTAACTGCCTTCACTGTACGTATTTATAAAAAGAAGGCTTATTTCTAGTATATACATTTGTCTTGTTTCATTCTGTCTCTAAAAATTGCCCTGGCTTTGATAAATTGAACTTAACTTATAATTAAAAAACATAATATCTTTTTAATGTATTCCGGTGCTTAAGAGGTGATTGACATGCTATCTGTCACTAGAATAAAATGAATAGCTTGTTCTTTGGTATCTTGCTGTGGAGCTGTTATGCCAGCGTTTCTAGGAGCAAAGCCATCTTCCATTCATCTGCAAATTTCCTCTTGCTATAGTCAAATTGAAAGCCCTCATTTCCTGCCCCAAGGAGGTCTAAGTGAATAAGAAAGTCAGATGTATTTTTTTAAAACTAAATATATGAATATATAATCTATAGGCTATTTTCTTAGTGGAACCTTGAAATTTTCCGGGGGGTTGTGGGTGGTAATTAGGCTCATATATAGAAAATGTCAACCTGAAGGTGCTGGGCTTCCTGGGTTTGTGTCCCAGAGAGTACCCTTAGGTGCTGCATTCCCATGGGTGTCAGGGGACCACGGTGGCTGTGCAGCATGAGGCTCCACGTGCCCTGGTAGGCTAAATCCATTTCTGTGAGTCTGAGAAACTGATGGGAATTGCCTCTGAGTAGCAGTCTGATCCCTCAGGAAGGTTCAGTGGTGAAAAACTGAGGCTGGAAAATGTGCAGGGGCAAGCGGATGGTGAGAGGAAAGGGCTTGTGCAAGTGCTTAGAGCAGTCTAGATTAAAAACATAATAACAGAATGTTCAGTTATAAAATTACACCTTTCCTTAGCCTACACACTTCTACCTCCAACCCCTAAATTTTCCACCACTCCTGTATTTGTGTTTTTCCCCCATAAACCCCCCAACATTAACCTTAATAATACAACCCTGTCACAGATGGCATTGCAGCAAGCTCTTCTGGGAGGTACCACATGAAGCCAAGAAAGTGTTGCTCAGGGTAAGCACCCTGGTCCTAGTTTCATCATCTGTGGTACTGTGACTAGTATTCATAGCTGTATGAATGATGATGACAGAATTTGCTTGGTACCAAATCACGTAAATTTGTGCTGGAAGCAGCCAGGGGCTGGAAGCGAGGCATTGTCCAGCTACTGGTGGTTCAGGTTTTATTATGACCAAGGATTTCCAGTGTGGTTGTAGGCACAGTCCTCGACCTCTCTAGCACCCACAGCAAAATTCTTCTGAACCCCCAAAAGACTGGCCTGTTTCAAAGTACCATCCTCCCTCTCTCTGCTGTCATCCTTGAATCTTAAGTTGCACTGTAAGTCCTCATTACCGGCACCTCTTCCCAAAGATCAATCTTAAAGTGATGATGGCAAGTCTCATTTAGGCGTTCAGCTTTCCCTCTTTCTGGGCACTGCTGCTCCCTCCCTCGGAGGGATCTCTTACGTCTCTCGCCTTTAACAGAGAGTCTGGACAGGAGAGCTGTGGAATTGCCAGTGCGTTGCCTACAGCTCGGTGCTTGTTGCTGATGGTGGATTTCTCCCTGCTTGTTCAGCAGAGTCCAGGGAATCCATCCAGCCTTGTCACCCTCAGCGCCCTTCTGGTGAAGAGCTCCTCTGCTTAATCACAGAGGGCGGGAGGAAGCTGGTACTGGCTGTGTCAGTTGCTGTTCCCACCTTGTGATTTCCTGGTGCTGGTGTTCCATGTGCAGCGAGGAGCAGTGACCAAAGCTCCCCTGTCCTGCCCAGCTCTGAAAGCCTCTGTCATTGCACCTCTGTTGATGGTGCTGTGGCTGGAGACATTCCTCTGGCTCGTCCCACGTAGGGCACGGCTCTGCTGTGGGAACCTTCTTTAGCTGCTTTGTACACATGCCAAGAAGGAATTTAGCCTTTCTGCTGTAGCCTTATCTTTTTGCCTCAGCCATCTACTGGCTCTACAGCCTATCTGGCAGGCTTCCTCCTTTTGATGTGTTTGAAAAAAGCTTTTATTAGTTTTTAAGGCTTTAGTAAGTTGTTTCTTAAAATCTTTTTGACTTGCTTTATTATGCTTTTACATTTAATTTGCCAGAGTTTAAGCTTTTTCTGTGGTTTGGGGTTGATTTTTTTTTTTTTTATAGTCTGCATGGAGCTTGGACAAAAAAGACTTTTCCTTACCCTGCAATAAGGTGGTTTTGGGGGTTTGTTTCCCACATAAATGTCCCAACCTACCCACCCTCCCCTGTGATCAAAACTCCTGTATCCAGAAATCTTTTTCTGATAAGTGCTGTGTCATGTCTTCCCTTTCCATTCTGAGCCCAGGACCCCAAGGGGCCAGGGCAGTGTAGGAAAATGTGTAATTAAAAAAGATCCCATCATCACTGGACCAGGTGCAGAAATGCATCCTGACTGTAGTAACATACCCTGCCATAGCTGCAGCCTTGGCTTGCTTTCTCCATGCTGAACACAACCAGAAGGGTGATCTAGTGCAGCACCAGGATGTGGAGGTCACTCCACAAACACACACTCAATCGTTATTTCTGTTGAGCTGGACAGATCAGCTGTGTGTTCCTCTGATGCTGTCAGAGGCATGTTAACATTTCAGGAAATCTCTGGACGAAAAAAACTTGTAATGGGCACCACTTACACAGATACTGTGCAACCAGGAGGTGCTGGGCTGCTGTGGCTGCAGCGCGTTACCCTGTGGTGCCCCGCTGACCCTGGCTGCGGTGCAGGAGCAGGTGGGCTCCCAGTCGAGAGCAAAACAGTGCGACTGGCACCGGCTGTATCCATCACCATCATGGGGGGCAGCTCCCTGGGGTGGCTGTGGCAGAAGATCAGTAGGATCCTCTTGCTTGCGAGCACGGCACAGCCAGCCTTCAGCGGCACTGGCAGTGTTGCTTTCCTACTCCTGGCCTCTGATCTCCTCCATGCTCTGATTTTTATCTTCTCTCAGCCCAGGACTGTCTAGCTGCAGAGTTTAATTCTCTGCTATATCAGGTAGGGATGCCTCCAACACCAAGGTGATGATGCCTAATTTAGGTCATACCTGTCCTTTCTTATGTTCCCAGCCTGCAATTTAGGCATTGGGGTATCTTACCCCAACAGAAGCTCACCTGTGCGCTAACTGTGCTCGTGTTCCGATTGCTCTCAGCACCAACCCTTGTTTAATTTAGTGGTGTATGGCTTCTTGATATGTAAGTATATATTGCAAATATAGAAGTACATCTCTTTCCTTTCGAAGATAGTTATTTTGCCACTTCCTCAGCCCTCTCTGAATGAACCACTGCTGGTTTCTGGATTCATGCATGACATTTGATTGCCTTTTCACAGGCATATCTTACTTAACTGTAAGTGTTATTAATGGCCGTAAAATTACCCAGCCCTGAAACAAAGTAAAAATGCAGTAAAAGCTTTAGCTTCAGTGAACTCCCAAGAGTGCGAATCCCAGAGAGGGACTGTGTGTCATGTAGCTATGTGTTCCCTTGGGGCAAACATGTCCTAAACTCCAGAAATGGTCACAGCCATTGCTTTAAAAAGCTCATGTGTGACTTACCTCATGCATTTGGGCTGTTTGCATTGTCTTTGTAGCAGGAAAGTACATGTGCTTTTCTCCTTGTTGGATTTGTTAGTACCCTGAGCAGTAAATAGAAACAACCTGGTAGTTCTTCCAGATAGGTTTTGCTTTTAGTGATGCCCCTGCAATCCCTCTGTCCTTGTTCAAGAGCATTGCAAGGCTGAGCTCCTGCTAAGTGAATTATCCAACTTCAAAGCCAGCTGCTTTGCAGCAGCAGAGCTGGTGGATGGTGTTTTTATTAGTGTTCGCATCACATTTAAGCTGCTTTAAAATGGCAGATTTAAGTTCCAGAAACATGAAGTTTAAGAGGTTTATGCTTTACAGAAACACTGACTGGGACCTTGTGGGGCAGATCTCTGCTGGTGGCTTTCCGTAGGCTTGGAGCTGTGCCATGCGCTTTGGCACACAGCAACACGGATGCTGCCGCCTGCCTGTCTGCATATCTATGAGGCTTTGGGGTGCCTGGGAATGGGGACCCCTCCGTGGCATGTGTTCCTCAAAGTGGTTTATTGAGGGAGGAGTGCCTCCAACAATATATTCAGTGCCAGCAGCTTCAGTACCACTTGGTTTTGTGCTGTTCAGATTGTCAGCTCTTGACATGAGAGCACGGTTCTCTGGCAGCCCCCTCCTCAGGCACTGAAGAAGCCAGACTCCTGCTGGTGGGTTTATAACTGTTAAATACAGCCTGTGTTAAGGCTGAGACCTGAGCCCCTGTGGGTTTCTGTCCTTGGGAGGGATTTGTCTCGCTGGACCAACAGGGTGGTGGAAGAGAGGAGGAGGAGAATAACACTATGTGTTACGGTGTGTCCTTTTTTGGCCTGTTGCAGGTAAAGATAAACAGCCTGCGTGCCCCCTGGGGATTTAGCTGCCATAGTGCATCTCTCATCAAAGCAGACGTGCAGGCTTTGGCTTGCTCAGCATTTGAGTGCCTCAATGTGAAACTTGCTAGAGAGGGACGTGAAACTTTATATGTTCAGAAATAAGACGGGAACCACATGCAAAGGAGTGTTATTCCAGTGGTGTGATGGTATTTGGAATAATAATGACAGGAAGGGGACACTTGGGGCTGGCGGTTCCAGTAACAGCCAGTGGCTGCTTGGGCATGTGGGCACTGCTGCAGTTCCACTGGCTTATGGTGCATGTGTTGGAGGGTGTCATGTACTGGGGAGAAAAAGCAAGGTTTTACTTTAAGTAACTTGATGGGTGACAGGCAGGTGCAAGCCTTTGGAAATAATTTAGAGTACAAAAAGATGACCACTAGTGGAGATGTTCATATACCAGAAACCGTGGGAGAAAGTGAAGGGACATGGGAAGCTACATGCAAATACAAACTTCACGCTTAGGGAAAAGTCGTGCTTGCCCAGCTGGAGAAAGTGCGCATCTAGATACCTAGGAGTTAGCTGTCAGCATCACCCACAAGTCCATCCCTCTCAGGATGCTGGTGCCTCCTGGTGTCTGAAGGACGTTTCTGCTAAAGCAATGTAGAGGCAGGCACCCTATATGGTTGTATGAGGGTTTCATTGTAATGTTAATGCTTCCTTTAATTAGAAGTAATCCTAGAAATTACAACAACTGTTCTGTCCCTGTAGACACTCGTGATTTTAAAAATCACATCTTTGTGTCCCAGGTGCCTCCCTGTGCTGCTGAGGAGGAGCTGCTTCGGGGACCCTGGGGGCTGCTGCATCCCTGGCCCTTACACCCACTGTATAAATGATGCACGTAAAAACAGCCTGGTACCTTTTTTTTTTTTTTTTTTTCTTTTTATTGCATGGTGCTTGACCTCTGCTTTGAAATGAGGAAGGCACACAGCTCTGTTACTCTGCGAAGAACTGATTTCACACTTATTTCTTGAGTGACTCCTTTAGGAGGTCCAAGAGAACCTGTAAAATCTTTTGTGTTGGCAATGAACTGCTGCTGACCCCTGAATCTTAGACACTCTCCCTTCTATCACGTTATTTATTAAGCAGCTCAGGCTAACCTTTTCCAGAAAAGATGTTTCTTATAACCTGCCAATTCATGTCACTTGTTTAATGACTAAGTCCTTGCAATTAAGTGGGGGATTGACCTGAGTTAAGTTAGAAAGTGCTGTGAAGTAAGGTGCATAGAAATGATAACATAATAGCACTCTAGGGTGTAGCCTGGATGGGAAGGGGACCCCGGTTTCTGTGCAGCATGGACAGATCTGTGTGCTTGCAACCCATCTGATGTGACTTCTCTGGGATGTAGGGCAGGTGTGGTTAGTGGTGGACAGCCTTGAGGTCAGGTTTATCACTGAATAAGGCTTAAGTGCCACATTTCATTAACCTGCCCAACCCCGTGGATTTACGATGGTGGGGCAAAGGTATAAAAAAAGCAAAATTCATTGTCACTTAAAGATCAGGTTTGCCCTGGACGTCACAGTAGCTGGGGCATCTGAGCCTGGCTTGTCAGTTACTGCCACTCTCCAAGGACTGAAGTGCAGCATTTTGGCTTCTCTTGTTCTTCAAACTGCTACTCACAGAAACAGATGATCTGGTCCTCTTCTAACTTCTTTTCCTCGTTTGCCCAAGACCTGGTTCCCTTGGGTGGGCACTGCAATACTGTAACATGTTTTGCATTGTATATCATGCACGATCACGTGGAGATCTGTCCATTTTTGTCTCTCCTTAGCTCTGGTTCTCTCATTGTTTCTGCTATACACCATCATGAGACAGGGATAACTGGGTGAGTTATAAATCACTGTCTGCTGTCGGAATTGTGAAGTGTGTGTTTCAATGCCCAAGAATCCCATCTCATACTTGATGTCTTTGTTCACATGTCAACAGCTCGTCATAGCCCATTTGTTCCAGTTGCCCCATGTCTGAGACTCCTAAACCTTTAACTATTCCTTATGCCCCGTCCCAGGAAACATTTAATCCTTCACTACAGGGGCAGCAGTATAAAAGTGGATCTGGTGCAAGTGTTTTCAGTTTAAGAAAAAAAAAAAATTCTTATGCTTTTTGCTGTTGAGTAAAATTTAGATTACTAAGTTCAGTGAAGGTGGCTCTGGGAGACGGCTGGTTTGGCTATGCAGGAGGGTAGCTTAGATGATGTGATGACCTTTTCTGACATTCATATGGACTGAGTTTTTTTCCAAGGATCATTTTCTGTGCATTGATGTGTGAATCATGTGTGTGAACAGAAATGTGCTTTGGGTGTTGCTGTAACCAGAGATCTCTGCACTCTACAGGACAGAGTTTGGTGCAATCTCCAAGGTCCCCTGACTTTTCCTTGTGGCCAAGAGTTGTTGTTCCCCTTTACCTCTTCCTCCCTGGGCTCCCCATGCACCAGTTGAGGCACCTATCTACTGAACATGTTCAGTTTGCTATTTCATCTTGACGTGTGCAGGTGGGAGGAGTGGAGGTGCTCCACAGGGTGCTGAGAGGTATTGGCTCACCATGTTGAGGGGGAGTACCCTGCTACAGGAGCCTTCACAAATTTGGTCAGTTTAATGTATCAAAAACATGACCAAAAAGTTACTTGATTTGTGTGTTGTCAGGAAAAAAAAATAATCTACTGCAGAGTCTCTTAATCTAATGGCTGGAGGCAAAATAAGACTCGGCGGGCTGGAAGCCCAAACCAAAGTATTCTAATTAGAAATGGAGCACAAATATTTAGCCGGCTGCATAAACTACCTAAGGAAAGAAAAAAAGTGGCTTCTCTTCTTCATCTTGTAATACTTTATATTCAGTCTGGATTCCTTTATAGAAAATATACTTCAGCCAAATTTGAGTTATTTGGCTCAGCACATGGATAAGTGGGTGAAATACTATAGCGTGTGATGTACAAGAGGTCAGACAAGGTGATCTGATGGTTCCTCTGGCTTTAGAGCCTCTAAGAAGTTTTAGCATGGCCGGAAGGATGGGGCCAGTTAAGGTGTGAGGCTGTGACTCCATCTGTGCTCTCCTGGGTCTAGCAGAGGGTCTGTGTGTGACTCTGCCTCTTGTTCCTCTGATCTCAAGAGAGGATGCACTGAAGCAAAGCTAAAGGTTATGAGTTTGGAAGCCATCTATAAATCTGAATTCCCATGTTCTTTTATTTTTTTTTCTTCCCAACCAGCACTTAAGCCATGCGTGATCCAGCCCACATATGAGTTTGAAATGTTCCATCATGTTTTCATTATCTGTTTAAAAATGAGAATTGTCAAGATCTCTTTTGCTTTAATTACCTGATGCTACAAGGCTTCAGAGCGCCTTTTTACACTCTCCAGAACATGCCCTTGGGATGGGACGAGTCTGAGTTCCATAGCAGATGCTTTCAGAAGAAAGTTGTTGGCATGAGTGGCTGAAAATAGAAGCTTGTTTACAAGGCTGGTTTTGCATTATCAGCTGTAGTGCTCCAATAATTAAGGCTGTGAACTTAATTAGCTCAACACTCCATAATTCTCTTCTGCCTCTCCAGGGGCTTGTCTGCATACAGCTCTGTACTGCTTCAGCTTGTGCTGGGAACATCTTTATCCCAGGGCGGCTGCATTCACATGAGTACCACCTTAACTGCCATAAATCCCGTGCTCCATTTTTGAGTGCACAAACCCTCCGTAGGGCTTTTTGGAGAGCCCATCCCTGGATTATTTGGCTGCTTTTATTAAAACCATACAGGCAGAAGTACTGATCTCTACTGAAGCATCAGCAGAACTGAATGATGCCATTGTTACTACTGATTGAAAGGGTGCTTTTACACTGGCTTCAAGCTTGTGTCTGTTCTTAAGTGGAAAATGTTTCTTAATGCTGAATAATGTAGTAACATTTCTGGCCAGCGCAGTCTTTTGACAATGAAACATTGCCCCATGCTCGAGAACAGACCAGGGCTGCTGCTTTCACCTCTCCCATCTAGGCTAGGTGTCTTCTGAGCAGAACAAGATCCTGGGCAGGGGGCAGCATCCTCTACAGCCCCTACCTGAGGCGGCCCATTTCCCCGGTGACCCCGCTGCAGCGTGTCCAAGCACGTCCCATGGCTGAGACCACCCTGTTCGTGGGCATCGTCTCCCATGTATTTCCTGATCCTCAGAGCCAACCCACACACCACTGGGAGATGTTTTCTTTCTTGAGTGCGTGAGCTTCAGCTGTTCCGACTATCCCGCGTGTGTGTTCTTCCTGTTTGGACCGATACTTGATACATACACCTCAAATGGAAAGGGATGGACAGGATTAAAACGCACAGCCCAGTCACAGGCATCCTTTTTTCACTCACTGTCTGTTGTCCCCCACCACGCTCCCAAGCAAACCTGAGGGTTTGTAACGATATTTAGAGTTTACTGGGCAAAGTGTTGAGTAATTCTTTAACTGTTTTAGGTGCAGAGGGACAGATGCAAGGTGTGTGCTGGCATGCCATGCCTGCCTGTGTCATGGCTGGGACTTGCTGTGCTTACTCTGAGGTACTTTCTATTTTTGCAGGAATATCTTGGCATAAAAGAGTCAAACCTTCCAGATTTATTTGGAGTTACATTAAAGTTTGTATGTAAACTGATCAGCTTTATCAAAATAATGAAATTTTTTAAATTCTCTGAACTCCCAGGGTAACTGATGTTCCAAGTTATGAACATGTAACATTAACATTTACCCTTAATTACAGGGCTGTGATGAAAACCTCTCTCCCAGTGGGTACGTAGCTCTAGAACCAGAATTAGTTCCTGGCACATGATTAACAGCTCTGAACCAAGGCAGGACAGTTCCCTTGGACATACCGGCTCTGCCCAGGACTATGGCATTCCCATGGTGTATCCAACAGCCCCATTGCTCACATATAAGTGCAAAACCGTATTTGCTTTACTTTTTAGAAAAGAGCACTTGCATAGGTTGGATGCTGCGAAAGTCAAGGTAAAAGTAAATACTGGTGTGCTGGTTTTCACCAGCCCCGTTGTTAAACGGTTTATGTATGACGTGGTTGGCAGAACATCAGCAGCTAAAGCAAACGCACTAGTGCTCGTTTCTTTCTTATCCTTGTTTGTGCTGCATGGACTTTCTGCTGCACCCTGCCTTTCGGCACAAAGCTGGGCTGAGCAGCATCGTAGCTGTCAGAACAGTGGGGAATGGAACTATGGATTTATCTTCCATGTTGTCTTTTGTTCTGGCTCCTGAGTGCTCCAGTGAGTTAATCACTAGCAGAGGGAGGGAGGGTAGGGAAGAACCATGTGCAAAAGAGGAAAGGGATCTTTTCAGCTGGGGCTGAGACAAAAACACAAGCTGTGAAGAGCGGTGACACAGAGACATGACTTTCTGGCCTTGCAATGGGGAACATTTCTGATGGGACTGAGAAACTTGGGGGCTGGCTCGTCAAGCAGAGCCGAGGGCTGGTCCAGAGCTGGTGTGCTAGATAGCATAAAGGCAAAACTTGCTGAACTTGTAATGGATAATTTATGATGTAACCCTCACAGAAATGGAGCCCCTCCATTTTGTGAAACAGAATGTCCTCTAGAAAATATTTGCACTTAGCTAGTACACACGGATTCAAGGAAATTCTTTCAGGAGGGTTTGAGTCTAATAAAACGGGAATGTGTGACCTGGCCTGCACCGTTATTTGCCCAGTTTTATCCTTTTGTTATTATTTCCAAATGTGGAATTCTCATTCTTCTACAATTCCGCAGGTGAAGCTAGGCCAAGAAAAAACAATGGTCTCCTGCGATTACAGGGAGCACCTATTAGGGCTCTAACCAGGCTGGCAAAGCTGGCCAGCATGGAGAACGGCATGTGTTCCCTGGGGAGTTGTGGCAATGTCCCTGCCAGTGCCCAGGAGCCTGGTCCCTGCAAGGGTGAAGAGGTTGGAGCGGTGGGACCCCCGCAGGGCTGGGTGACGTTTGCTCTCAACCCTTCTCTACGAACAGATGGGCTGCCTCAGCCAAAAAGAGTGCAGCGTTTGGCTCCGATGTTGTGGGACGCAACGGCTTACAGATGGTACCGTCCCCTCCTCTTCCAGGATGTAAATCCTCTGGGACAAAGGCAGTGCCATCTCTACATGCTCACGTTGGAGTGTCAGTGCTTGCGTGACGCAGAAGACGGAGCTGTTGTAAGAAACCCTCAGCAAGCTCCACGTCTTTCTGCTCTAATTTTTATGAATTTATATACCAAAAGAGCTCCTTTTAGAAAATGTGTATGTTCCTGCTTCTGCCTGCCAGATATTACGACTGAGCAAGCTGGATCCTTCAAGTGTGCCCTTGTTCCCAGTTATAAACCCAGATTTGGACAGCAACATATATTTGCAAAGGGTTTTACATTGACTTTGTGGCACAGGTGAGGTGGGCCCCGGTACATGGTGTTAACTGCTGGTCGGTGGGGCTGTGGACTGCAGTGGAGCTGCCACTAGCACAGTGTGGGGACACTGTGGCTGCAGGACAAGGAGCAATTGGGATGAAGAAAATGACTGTTTTCCAGAATGTAAACAGCCTCACAGCTTGATGGCTCTATTTACGTTGATGGAGATCAGGAAACACAGTTTGTTATTTTAGTCTGAATAAGCTCGTGCAGATGGTAAGCAGAAGCAACGTGTTTGGATTTTCTGGTGTTCTCTGACAGGCCAGGTTACACATGAGGGTGTTAACCTCACTTTTGAAAAGCACTTGATTTTTATCAGCTTGTTTACCAAACTGTCACAACAAGGCATAAAACCACAGAAGACTCACTTGCTGATATGAGAAATGTCCGTGTTCTTGGTAGCAGAAGAGGAATGGGAGCTTTCCACTCTGTTAAATGTGGTAACAAGCCATTTTTTTCTATGAACCGCGGAGCGAGCTGTTGAGCGGGGAGCTGGAGTGAGAGGAAGATGTTCCACGCAACAAATTGCTCTCCTCTCCCACCACCTCCAGCCTCCGCAGATGTGTGGGGTGGGATTTGTCATGCTACTCAAAAAAACCCGTTTGCATCATATTGTTTTCCGGCGCCAGCGAGTCCCCCATTCCCTCCTGGCCAGAGGCTTCCCATGCCGGCAGGCCGGTTCCCCGTGAGCTGGTGTTGCAGCTGCGGGAGCCGAACGAGTTAAGCTGCGCTCGCCGTTCCAAGTGGGAGCGAAGAGCCATTGCAAAATGTTTTTCCCCCCGTTGGCTCTGCGTGTTGTTTTAAAATTAAATTGGTTCTGGTTAGCAAACAAGAACAGGACGGCAAAATTAAATTTTCTGAGGAATGTTGTGAATCCTGTGTGAAAAATAAACCCCAAAATGTTTTTTCCCTCCTGCGCTCTTTGGCTTGCCTTTGTCCCCTCTTTGCCTGCCATCCCTCCCTTGCTGCTCCCTCTGTGGACCTGCTGGTGGGTGGCAAGGCTGGTGTCTTTATGCTGAGGTACTGTGGTGAGCGGCAGTAGGAGTTAACGGGAGGTGGAACATCATGGCTTAGCCAATAAATTTATTTCTTTTTCCCTTCTACTTACTGTCCCACATCTTCTTTTCTTGCTCCTTTGTTCTCACTGTCCTACCAGACCACGCTCTGCCTGAGGGATGTTGTTGCACCTGCTCTGTGGCAGGTGAATGCTGTGCAGGTCCAGGGAATACCTCTGATGCATAGAGAGGACACTATTCATTTTATCATTTTAGAGACAGAATTGGACCTATAAAGTATAATTCAGCCCCACTCAGATGACTACCGCCGGCCATCTGCAACGCTTCAGTCTCACTGGAGTCCAGCACAGACTCTGCATTGGAGGAGCTACACCCACGTAGGGCTCTGTGATGGACAATACAGATTTCTCCCTGTCTGCTTCCATCTTCCTTATTTATTTATTTATGTGCAGATGGAAAATCTTTGACACGAATTGGCACTCCTTAGATTCTGTTCCTCTGGAAAGCTTCTGCAGTTCTTAAAAGCTTCTCCTCCATTTGGTCAGCCCTGCAGGCATTTGCTGTGCACTTCATAAGTCATTCTCTAGTCATTGCCTCAGTATTTGTGTCAAGTCTTCTTGGATCTTTATTTATAATTTGGCGCAAGCCTGTTCCGAGGGCTCAGAAGACTCTCACTGTTTTGTGTGAACTAGGACATCTTGCTCTCAGACCTTTAGATGGGACAGCAGGTTACTCAGAGTTGAGTTTTGTCATACCCATGGTGCATGTGAAGTGCTGGGGCTGTCATTTACTGGCTTTTGCTATTGTATTTATTTGGAAGTAAGACTCCTGATGCCTTGTATGCTTGGTGCTGTGGGCCATCTATTCCTGGGGGCCAGAAATGTGCCCTGGGAGGTGTCACAGCATGTACTCCTCTCGTGCTCTTCTCCAGACACCACCTCTTGGCCATTGCTGGAGGTGGGAGAATCAAACAGTTCTCCAGCATGATGTGGAGCACCCACATGGGCTCATGTGACTGGGGACGATGTACAGGGTCAGACAACAGGTTTAAGAGAAGAATAAACATCTCTGAGGAGGCAGCATGGGTCTGCTGAAACCTTGCCTCCAGGTTGTACATGAGGATGGGTGCCTCGCCCCTGTGAGCAGTGTTTTCTGGAGCAGGGCTGTGTATTGGACCCCGCGTCTGGAACAGGGCTGTGGCTGTCGTGGGCAGCCAGGGAGCACTCCTCCCTTGCCATCAGACCATTAGAAAAAAATAAAACAGCTCCGCTTATGCTGGATGAAATCAAGTCTTCTGGATTGAGGCCTAAACACGGTCAACAGCTCCTCTGGGCCCTTGAGCTGCCAATAGCTTGCACCTCCTAGCGAGTCTGTCCTTGGGAAGGAGCCATTAGAGGCTAAGGAAATTTTGCAGATCTCCATCCTTTGAGAAGTGGGAAATCATCACTGATAGGACTTGAAGCACCTCTTGTGTCAAGGAAGGGGATATGCAGGAAATGCACTGGTTAGAACCCAGCTCTCGGTGCAATGTCCCAGCCCGCGCCCCCCCAGAGAATGGTTATCAACAGCGTTGCCAGAACTCCGCCAGGGCACTGTGGAGTCTGGGTTTCTCTCCTGCTCAGGCCTTGTGGTGATTAGATTGTGCTTGGGTGAAGGGCCATGGGCGAGCTAATGAGGTTTTCCAGGCCCCTCTGACAGTTACGGGCTTACGTTGCATTTTTTGTGCCAGGACTTGTGTGCGCTGGGGTATCAGTAAAGTTCACCAAAAGGAAATCATGATCAGCTAGGGCCTGGAATATCAGCTAGATAAACCTCTCCCTGCTGCTGTCACCTCTTGTAACCCAAGTGCTGTATATGTGACTACTTATTTGGATGGCCAAAAGTGCTCTAAAGATGTAGTCATCTGTTTCTATACATGTGCACACAAAATATTTCACATTCCTCCCTAAATCGCTGTAAATATCCGCTTCTTCATCATCGTCAGTCTTTGTGATCAAAGCTGTTGTGTTGCACAGCAGCACACCACCGCCAGGTCTGGTCACTGCTTCAGTGCTGCTGGGAAGAGGCTGGGGCTGCCTTGATCCTGGGCACCCTCCATCTCTCTGTCTTCCCTCCAGGAGGTGCTCCTGGTGCCTGACTTGTCCTCCTGGTGTCCAGCCTCTTGCCCTGTTGGCCCCCTTGGTGCTGATGTAGCACAAGAGCACATGGAAACCCGGGTCAGTGGTTGCAAACCTGGTTTAAGTGTTTATAATTTTGTCCTATCATCTCTCTTCCAATGGGAATTCTTTATGCTAAAGTTTTAGACTGAGGATTTGAGGAGATGACCTGAAATCTGAGTGAGAATCTGTTGAGTCATTTCTGAGTGCTGTGACCATAAATATATTTCTCAATTCTGAAAATGTAACGTCTATCAGCTGTACAGTAATGCGCAACCAGCCTTGTTTTGTGGGATCAGGCTTCCAACATCCACAGCCCTCAGCAATAAATGGAGCAAGGTCATTGCTAAGCTGGAAAGTAAATGCTTTTGAAGCATTTCCTCCCAGGACAAGACCTAGTCTTTTCTTCCAACAGCTAACACCTTCCTTTCCACTCAAAGCAAGCCCATAACCTTTCTCAGATATGGAAACTTTCATTTCTCTGCTGTCAAAAGCTTTCGGCCCTCCTTTTTTGTTTCCCTTTAATCTTCCCCAGCATGCCACGGTGTGTTCATCTGCCTTTCCCCAGGCTCAGCTTTTTTTGCACTTCCCTGTTCTAATGCTGCCCACATGGTTCCCATTTACCGAAGGTGGGAGCCAGTGGGCATATCCCATATGCAGTCTGAGGAGATGGGATTCTTAGGTGGAATTATTTAATTAGAGACTGCCAAGCAGTTTTGGGGGAAATTATTTTAATAAGTTGATTTTAATATTTTTCCATGCATTTATTTTTTTCAGTGGAGATTATGCCATATTCAGAAAGATAACCATTTACTTAACTGGTGAGATACATTCAGTTAAACCCTGAGAAATTGTGTTTCCTTAGATCAACCTTTATCCCCAGGAATTGCCTCGAAAGGCTGTCTCCTCTGGCTGGGGGCAGAATCCCTTTCAGAGGCTTAATGGTGGTTATTTGTTTAGCTGAGTAAATTTAAAAATCTGACCAGTACATCTCAAAAATCTCAGATCCCTCTCCCAGAAGGCAAGCCAATGACACCATTAGCTTAATCCAGCACCTCATATACTCAATTTTAATACAACTCTTTAGCTCCAGGATATGATGTATTTTCAGTTGAAGGATTTGTGTTCCAGTAGTAAGAGGGGAGAAGGAGGGAGGGCAGTGTTGTAGGTCACTCAGCAGTTGGGTACACAGATGTATTAAAAAAACATGCGGAGTGTCTTTCCCGAAAAGAGCTAACATCTGACATCTAAATCCATTCATTGATTGGAGTAACTCACAGCAGAGTCTTTTGCTGTGTGTTTAGCTGAGTCCTGCATACCTCATCTGCCTCTTCTGCCTACGTGGCTCCCTGCATTTTTGACAGCCACCTCTAGGCATGATACAATTAATGGATGGTATTTGGAGCTACTGTCCTGGCAGGCTGTGTGAGCACCCCTCTCCATCTCCACAGCGACCGAGGATGTGCTAACTAATGCGGAGGAGTTGTGCTGGCAGCAGTGGCTGTAGAGTAACTGTTGTGAAATTTAACATCCATCCCATCCAAGTCCGTATTTCTGCAGTGTTGATTTCCAGGGCTGGGCTAGCTTGGGGTTGTTCTCTAGGAAGATAGAGGTATAGAGCTCCTGTAGAGTTCACCTGTGCCACTTCATGTTCTTACTTCACAGGGACTCATGCCTGTTCTTCCTTGCTCAACCTTAAAAGGATAAAGAAAAGTATCCCAGGTGATATCTCCATTGCAGTAAAGCTGGAAGAGATGCATCGCCCTGAAACACTGGCAAGCAGTGAGGGGAAGCTGCGGGTATCAGGGATGTGTCTGTGTTCAAGGGAGTAAAGCAATAAGTACACTTCCAGTATACCTGGAGTAAAACCGTTTCAGCTGAGTGCAGCATTATTGCAAGAGGGCATGCTGATAATGGCAACATTCTGGGTGAAAATGAAGAAAACCTGTTGAATACGTATGAATCTCCTGTGTTTGACAAAACAATCTGACACAGATTTCATCATAACTAAGCATTTTTGTGGTTTAGGTTTCCCAAGTGGTCTTTTATCTGTTCCTTCCCTCTTTAGGTCTGCTTCTGTTTCACACCTGAAATTAATGTAATTAACAGCCACATCATAGTTAATTGTTTCTATGAGAGCTGCAAAGAGCTGCCTCTATGTCTGTAGGTTGTTTAATCTTTTGCACTGAGTTACAGTTTGATATTTTCCTCTTTCTTCCTCCTACTTGTATGTATTTGCAGGGTATTTTTCTGCTGTTCTTTCTGCTGCTCTCTCCCCTGGACCCACAGCACAGCTGTTGCCTCTCCATGTCTCACTGGTTGGGAAATGCTCTTAAACTCCCTTCCCCAGAGATCATCTTGACCTGTGCCCTGAATTTGTTCAAATTTGCTTTTTTTAAAATACATTATCTTTAATCCGTTGTTCTTGTGCTTTCACTGTCTTAAATTGCTGAAGTTCATGATTTTGTAACCACTTGCATTAGAATTCACTTCCAGTTTTGGAGTGTTAATCAACTGTCTGTATCAGTAATATCCAACCAATAAACATTCCCTCCCATACTACTTTCCCTTTTCCAGAGCAACTTTCCCCACGTACTCCAGCAGCTTGGTGTGTCTGGGACTTGCCCTGCTCTGTCTTTAGCAGATGCCAGGGTAATTAAAATTACCTGTTTCTACTAATTCTGGTTATTTGGCTGCTGCAGTCAGATGTTCAAAAAGGCATCATCCATGTCCTATTTCTGATTAACGGAGCTCTGTGGGACATCTCCTATGCTCCTGATCTCTTCCCTATCCCTGTGGACATGCACAGGGTCTATTTCTCACTTTTTCCTGAACGCCAAAGTATTCTCCATACCAAAAAATCCCGTTCAGATTTCCTCCTTTGGTTTCCTAAACAATGTACATCATCTTATATTGGTATTTGCCTCCAATGATGTCTTTTCATGAAGCATGTGTGAGGCTAAATGCTGTAGGTGTGTATGAGGGCTTTAAAGCATTCTTCATTCTCTGTTCCCCTGGCATGTATGTGCAGACGTATAAGATGATCAGAAGGCTGCCCTGTTATTCTTGCTCTGTTTTTCTCTGAGCCTACTGCAATTTCCCTTCCCCTTAGCTGTCATATCCTGATCCTTTAGCCGGTGTTAGGGCACCCACCCACCAGTAGCTGCCTTCAGACCTAGCTTCCAGACCTCTCTGTGGGTTGGTGAGGTACCGACCATCTTCACCCAGATGTTGCTTTTTCCAGCACCCTCTCCCTGCAGAAGACCACCTTGCCCAGGCAGCAGTGCCAGGCTGTCAGCAGTGGGCACTGGAGCACGGCTTTGCGGCTGGTGCAGAGGAACAGGAGTCTGAGCAGACCTATCCTCCCCTGGCACATCAGTAGTGTTTTGTGAGATCCTAAACATTGCACGTAGCAATGGTTTGTTGACATAGTTTGCTGTTCTACAAGTCTTACCAAAGAGCTGCAGAATTGATTGGAAGCTTGGAACAACTTGCATTACAGTGAGGGTACTGAAGACCTGCAACAAATGTTGCTTAATGGACGTGTGTTTGGAGGAGACTTGATCTTAATCCTGAGCCATCCACAAGAAACAAGAACCTAGCAGGCGGGGGTATAGCAAGATCCAGTTAGAAGAAGGCCAAAACAGGTAAGTTTGGGCTAGAAGCCGGGTGCCTGCTTTGACCATGGACATTAAATAACTGCAAAACTTTACACAGGAACAGGCTGATTTCCATACTTGCAGCAAATTTTAAGCTGGCGGTGGTTACCTTTACAAAAGGTCTGGTCTGTCCTGCTGAGGGACTGGGTTTGACTCCTGTGCTCCTTGTATGTGTCCTGGGCCGTGTGGTGTGGGACATCAGGCTAATGATGCTGGCCTTTCCCAGCCATTCATCTGTGCCTCCAAAATCAGGTTCAGACTCCACCCTGTGTGCTTTGGTACAAAATTCCCCCAAAGATTAGCTGAGGAGAGCTTCCTGCCAAACCGGGTCCCTCCAGCTGAGCCGTATCTGCGAGCCCAGAGGAGCAAGAAGAGCCAGGGCCAGTTCCTTCAAATATTTTACAGATTTAGACCAGGGTCTGGGATCTGTGGGAAGTCAGTGGAGTTCACAGACCTCAGCGGGTTGTGGTCCTTTCTGCAGTGCTAGTGGTCTGCGCCAGTAATTGCCGTCTTCCTCATCCGCCTAGCTTGGTCGCTCGCTATCGTGTTCAGATGCAGTGACACTCAGCAGCGTGGACAAGCCCTCTGACATTATTTGAGTGCAGCTGGAGGCATCTACTTTAGCCTTGAAAATGCCTCTTTCTTGGCAGTGCTTTGTGTTTATTATAATGCTGTCTGTAATGTGCAAAAGTACATTTCTGTTTTAACTTTCTTCTTTATGTACTAAAGAGTGTGGTTTTAATTAAGGATTTCAGATTGAAACATTTCGGTTTTTTTGCGTTTTTTTTTGGTTGGGTTTTTGGTTGTTTTTTTTTTTTTTTTTGGTTTTTTTTTTTTTTTTTTAGGACAGTTTTCAGTTAAAATGTTTTAGAGTTTTGAAAAATACCAGATGCCCAGCTCACAAAGTGTACAAAAAGCCCTAGTCACTCCCTCTTCCTCCCAGGGAAATCAGCTGCTCTGCTAAGTGGGAACAGCCAGGGATGGCTGATGGCGAGAACGGGGTCAGCAGGCAGGAGAGGACTGGCCGGAACTGGGATCGGCAGTTTCCAGTGGCACACCATAGCTGCAGCTCCTTGCACCATAGGAAATGTTGACTCAGACCTGTAAAATGAAGCACCTGATTTTTGTGGATTCTGGGTTTGCCCCCCTCAAACAGCTGGGGATTGTAAGAGGAGATGGGCAGGACATTGCTTAACAGCAGAGCATCCCTGTTGCAGCACCCGCTGGTGAGGAGTGTCAGGCACGCCCTTGCCATCCCTGGCTGCTGGCTGAAGCCCCCACCCATGCGGAAGCGAGGCCAACCCAAACAACTTGTAAAATAAAATGGTTGTTTTGCTGCACATCAACTGCTCTTAGAAGGAAAAATAAAAACAAGCCAGATTTTAGCTCTCCTGGTAGTAGAAGAGCCTAAAAACATCCTATAAAGGCACCCAAAAGTTTTGAAAACAGCAGGCAATGAAAACTCTGTTAAGACCAGGTTTCTTGAGCCAGTCCCACGATTTTTGGGAATTTGACTCATGATTTTTGAATGTTGGGGTTTGGCAAGGCTAAAGTCCTCAGTTTGAATTTGTTCCCGATGTGGTGTTTCAGCTTCCTAGCATGACTGATCAGTGTCACTCTCCTCCAGAGCAGCGAGAGAGCTGGGGGGCAGGAGGCAGATGGGTCCAGTACGAGGCACTGCACCTTCTGTGGTGCCGGGGATGCTGTCAGGTGGCCTGGTTTGCATCCCTGTGTGAAGCTTTTCTGAATCGAACCGTGTCTGCCACATGAAAGCAGTTCAGGCAGCAAAACCAGAACATGGGAGCTGCCGGCTGGGCTGGAGGGAATCTGAGCGCTAGATGCACGGCTTACCTGCGTTAAGCATTTTACTGAGATTAAATGGACATGTTAAAACCACACTTTGTATCTGTATATCTCTCATCCCGGTTTAGCTGTGCAGCACGTGCGCAGGGTGTTGCTCAGCCTGTACTGCCCAGCTCACATCTTGCAGGAAGGTGTTGAAAACATCTATCCTCTTGCTGCAGTGTTAGCACTTCAGGTGCTGTCAAGAAAAAGTATTTATAAAGAAAACCTCTGCCTGGCAACTGTGGCACCCTGAAAGAACGCTGTGGATGCAGCTTGCCTGAGCAGCCAGTGGTGTGCAGGGGAGTGGGTTCCCGTGATGGCTGCTGTGGTCTGCCCCACGGGTACTGCCCCGCAGCGGGCGGGAGGAGGTGCATGTGGGGACAGGTGTGGTACCTGCCCTTGTGTCTTCTCTGTACAGCAAGCTATAGCATTATCTTGTACATACCTCTGTGAGTTTGGGCTGGACCGAATTTCTCATGTCTGGGAGGTGAGCTTGGTTGCAGGGGAGATCCCCCTCCATGTGGCTTCCTTGGCTGGGGAGCAGAACCATCCAGGGACCAAGTCACTTCTCCTCCTCCCTGGTAGCACAGAAATGGCTCGTGTTTGCGTCTCAAGCCAGCTTTTAACTGTACAAATCACCATTCCCCCCACCCATGGATAATGCTTTGCAGCATCCCAGGTACTCCTGCCTCAAAGCCCCCCATCCCGATGTATTCCACAGCCCCATCCTCCCTGTGAGGCAGCTGGGGAGGGCATTTGCTCCTCCCATCCACCATCCCTGTCCATCTCCAGCTGCCTCCCTATTTGGGAGCTTGCAGACCGCTGAGTGCTTGAAGAGCTGACCACTACTTACCTATTTGGGAATGCTTTTAAATTGTTCCAGAAACTGCTGGTTGTTGATAAATTGGGGCAATTGCAGAGAAGTGTTTTAGCTAAACTGTGTAAAAGAAGGAATGAGCTGCAGCGCAGCACTGCCAGCTGTCATTGGATTTAGAAACACACATCATAGATTTTGTTGCTTTTCAGACAGCTGCGCTTATAGCTGCTCTTATAGCCATATAAAACAGTCATTCTGTCAGCAAATGGTCTGGCAGCGGAGCTGGGTTATATCTGCAGCCGTGTTCCCAAGCCTGGCGGGCTCGCACCCTCCATGTGCATAGGTGAAGCCTGGAGGCAGGCGGCTCTGTGGCATGGGCTGTAACCTGTCCCCAGCGCTGTAACTTTGCCCAGGGTAAAAAGCAAATTGCTGGGCTGTACCTACTGCTTGTGTAGGGGATGGTGCTGACAGAGCTTGTCTTCAGCGCCCCTGGTTAGGAATGGGGAGTTGCTTTTTACCCTGACTCCGCAGTTGCTGCTCAAGAGGCTGGCTCGCTGGAGGTCAGGCTGACAAACCACAGCCTGTTATAGCAGCACTCACAGCGATCAGGCCCTGTCCTCTGTGGTCCATCCTATCCTAGAGCTAAAGCCGAGAGTCCCAGGGACCAGATTTAGATTTTAAAAAGATTTCCTCAAGGAAAGGGAGATAGTGCCTATTTATCAAAATTGAACCTTTTCACAGGATCAATATCACTTTCAATAAAACTTCATCCAGGAAGGGTTTCCTACGTAACAGACCAACTTTTAAATGCCCACTCAAAGTAGTATTTGAATGTTTTATACACACATTTTATTTGCATTCCTTTATACAAAGTGGAACAACCTCAAGCGAACGAGCTTGTCTGCATCAGGAGGTTTCTCCACGAGTGAGCTGCAAGAGCGGGAGTGAGTTATTGCTGTGCATGCTGTTTCACACCAGTCCCTTGTGTGAGCAGTGCCAGTGAGAAGTGACTGCAGCACAGGCTATGGCTGCCTGTCAGTGGGATGAGCTACCCCACAGAGAGCCCCAAGGGCGCCCAGCAGGCCGGCGCTGTGCAGCAGGGAGGATGATGATGAGCCATACCCATGTTTTCTCTGGAGCCGTTTCCATGGCTCAAGCCCAGTGATCTGGGGTGGCTAACAAGGTACGCAAGAGCAGGTGGTGCTTGTGGTCTTATTTTCTGTTGCTCTGTTCTTTTGCTTTGCTCAAACCTATAGCCCTCTCACTGCCCACCTCCCTTTCCTCTGAAATTTTAGAAGATGCTGGATTCATCCTGATCCAAATGGGAAAATGTCTGAAGTTATGCAGCAGAAGAAAACAGCTTTCTTAGCTGTAATGTGATATTTGTTCCTTCCCAGGCACCGGGCTGGAACAGAGGGTTTGGAAATTGCCCCTCTGGCCATTATCTGAGCTTTACAGCATTTGGAGATTGAACCCAGATCGCACATCTCTTCTGAAGCTCCATGTCAATTTACACTTGTTCCTAGAAACCATTACTGTCCTGTGAGCTCTTTACCACGCTAGGATTGAAAACAGAGCTATTCTGCTCATTTGAGCTCTTTTTTTGCATGAAGGCAGAGCTCAGTGCTCATTCCTTTTTCTCACCGTCTGAGGATTAAACCTATTCCTGGTTGTTATCCGACCTTGATACCGTTTACACACTGAACCCAATGCCTATGTCTTTTATCTGAGCTCTTACAGCATTTGGAAGTGTGCCATGCCCCTTGTCTGGTATCAAAAGCATTATATTAATTTGGGATTCATTCCACAAAATGAGGCTGTCAGCCAGACTCCTTAGCAATTGGATATTGAACCCAGACCTCGTGGTTGTCTTCCAAGTTATGTGCCAGCTGGGATCTCAGCCCACAATCCATGGCTGCCAGCCAAGCTCCTTATTGGCGAGAGATTGACACCAAGCCCCCAGACTGCTATTTCTGTATGGTGGTGTTAAGGACTAAACCTAGCTCACGTGGTCAGCATAATCACCTCTGCATTGGCAATGAAATGAAAAATCTAGTTAAAGACTTGAATGAATATCGAGGGTCAATGTTCAGCTGCTTAAAGACCAGGGATGATGACAACAATTCCCTTGGAACAAGGCCCCCTCAATACTCCGGGGGGAATAGCCCCAGATCCCCCATCTGTCATCCAGCTGGATATAAATTCCAGGTTCTCATTAACACACAGTGCACAGCATTTCTTTACTGGCTGGCAGTATTAAAGTTAGTTCCTCCAACTTTCAGGTATTCTGCAGATGGGATTAAACTAGATCCCTTTTCTATAGCACCGTTAGGCTCTGCCAAAGCACTTCTTGTCACTCAGAGCAGACCTCCAACGCTGCACCTTGCCTTGGGAAACGTTTCCCACGTGCTGCATGCCCCCAATCTTTGCTCCCCTGTAAATCAATAAGGAAGGCTGGGAGGTAAATGAGAGCAAGGGACAGTTCTGCAAACCTCCATCCTCTTTGGGGGAAATCGGGAGCCTCACCAGACAGAGGGAGCGTTTCAGGTGAAACGTGTGTCGGAGGCGAGCAAACTTTTTCCTCCTGCCAGCAATTTTGCCTGGGAATTCTTCAGCATCTTTACACGGTGTGGTTTTACTGCATAGCAAAAAGCTTCAGAAGACTGAATTAAAACCAAACAGCTTCCCAGCTGGGATGGTCATCATTAGAATGCAATTTCCAGCAACTGTGTGGGTTTCTTGGTAGCCTTGAAATCTTTAAAATTCTCATTAAGCAGCAACTTTGAAGGAATGGCTTAGCATGCAGCTAGAATAGGAAAATCTTCCCATGATCTAGTGGATCAAGCTGGATGTTATAGTGCATATGGACAGCGTGGGATGCTGCTTTTTCTCTGAACTTGCAGTAATGGTGAAGGCTACCCTTTGGTGCTCTAAATGTACAAACTGTGAATGGGGGGTTCTGGTTTCCCTGTCTGAAATTCTACCGTGACTGGGGATGGAATCCATGGGAAGGTTTCAAGCTGGTTTTGCAGACCTGTCCCATGGGTCTGGAATTACTCTGATTGCCTGTTACATATCTTCTGATTCATGTTTATTTGCTAAGAAAGCATTAAGTCTTTGCCACACACATGTGGTTTTATGAGGATTTTCAGCCCAAGAGAGCCAGTGCAAATGGCATTCAGCTGACTATAGTGGCAATTTGTTTGTAAATAAATTTTCCATGTACCCGCTTGTTCCTCTGTAAGTGGGAATACCTTTCTTTTTCCATCATTTGCTCTTGCCAGCCATCTTACTCATCCGTCGTCTGAACATTCTGTACCACCCTTCCTGCCTCCTCCCTGTAAAGCTCTCTTTGGGGTTCTCTTTGCCAGGTTTTTCCAGACCCCTTCCCTCTGCTATCTCCTGTGGGCGCTTAAAGGGCAGGGGATGCTGCTGGCTTCGGTGCTGGCATCAAGAGCTGTTTGCTGGGACGCTCCAGGCAGTGCTCAGAATTTATGGGGAATGCAGAGTTGAGCAATACCTGTGATTAGTTGAAATCGTTATTTCTAGAACTGCATTTCTTTGCTTTATCAACAGAAGGGTTCATCTGTTGTGCATTTGCCTGATGTCTCAGCTAACCTGTGGATTTGGGGAGTGCAGTGTGTGCTGCCCACTCTGTGCTCAGCTCTCTCCCCGTCCTCCTCAACGCTGGCATGCACTGCATGTGCAAGAGATGGACGTGGTGAACAATGAGGATAGAGGGAGAACAGGCTCTTCTTTCCTGTCCTCCTGGTTCACTTCCCAGAGTTACGAAAGCCGCTGGCATGCTGTGCCATGCCCCACCACCCCTCAGCCCACTGGCTGATCTCTGCCTCCATCTCAGCGCACACATGTATTTCCAGTCTTCATGCTAAACCCTGCCAAAGCAAAATTCCTGAAGCAGAATAAAAAATGTGAAAGACTTTCAAACCCAGAGATTATTGAACTGTCCCTCTTACCAAATGGCGGTCAATACTATGTTCTTTATAAAGTCTCTAGTATAATGTTTAATTCAGTAACTTCAACTGGAAAGTCTTTCCAATTATTTTAAACTGCCAGAGACATTTTAATGTGCCTTAGATTTTGCGTTGGCATGCCACAGAGTGAAGTGCCATCCATCTTTCAGAGAACTTTAAAGTTTAGCCTCATATAAAAAGGATAGAAATGGGAAAGAATGTCAGAGGGTGCACTTGTCCCATGAACCTCACCATCTGCAGCCTCACAGACACCTACTCCTGCATTTTGAAATTGTCTCCCTTTGTGCAGGGTGGGAGATCCACGCAAACAGCCAAAATCTTTAATTCCTGTGCAGAGCTTCAGCTGAGGGCAGGATTCCGAGCAGATCTTTGCTGGCAGCCCCCCAGCCATGCGGGCAGTATTCACTCTCCAGATACATTCAAGCCTCTGCAACCAAGGATGTAAAAGGTTGAGAAAGCCTAAACATCTTCTGATTGATTTTTTTGTGCCAGGGCCACGGGGCATCTGTCTCTGACTACTGATTGCTGCTAGTCCCAAACCCACTGGGCAGGGGCCCATCCCCACCGAACCCTGCCAACAAGCACTGCCGCTGGGTACGAGGGAGCGGAGCATGCAGCTGTGCTGCCTTGGTTAGCCTTGTCCCAACTACGGGAGCGTTAGCAAGTGGCAGAGGCTGACTCTCAGCATCCTTACACTATTTTTATGCCTTTTTTCCTTTTTTTCTTTATTCCTTCTGCCTGAGCTCAGTGGCACGTGGGTGCAGAGTGTGTGCATCTCTGCACCGGACAGAGGGGGGGAAGGGGAAAGGAGAACATCTTATAAATCCAGTTCTGCTCTATTAAGATTCATTCTGGTACGACAATGGCTTTTTCTATTGAAATGCTTTGTGCAAGCCTTGCCTAATGATCTGTTAACTGGGGAAAGGTTAAATTCCTGCAAGATTTTCTGTGTTTGATGAAGAAAAAACAGTGCAATTATCCAGAATTCAAAGTGAGTTTTAGCCAACTGTTAATAATACCGTGATTCTTCATGTTCTCATTACTCAGAAGTAATGTGGCCATCCCTAGTCATGGCAGTAAAATATTTATAGCATTCTCTTTTGGCCCTGTTTGTACTTATGGAGGGCTAGAAATCACTCGAGGCCTTCTAAATATGCTTCTTTTTGTGCTTTAGCCACCCGTGACAGCACTCTTCTCCTCTAACTGCAGCTGTGTGCAATGGAGGCATCCAGTTTAAGGCAGTCATCTCAGGAGGGGTCAGGGTCAGACATGCCCTTTAATCACTAATGGTTGGGCACCATGTGCAAAATGGTTATCAAGGCTATGCTAGAGTCACTGGAGAGGATGGTGCTTCCAGGTTCACACTATCCCAAGACAGCTGCTAAGGATGAAGGAGATAAGCGGACTTGATACCTGATACTCTTGATACCAAGAGTGCCCATATGAACAATCTGGTTTGATGCAGAGATAGGTTTATTAGCAGTTTTCAGCTCTTTCTGGCCTTGTAATCTGCAGGTTGGGTTTTGCTGGAGACCACTGGAAACATGCAGGGGCAATCCCCAGACATCTCTGTGTTTCTCCCAGCTCCCTCCCCTGACTGCTGAGGTTTCCAGCTTAGAAAGTGAAGGCAGAACATGAAATACATGTGGCATCTCTGTGTCCACGCACACGGAAACAGAGTAAGTGTCATGGGGAAAATATAATTTCACAGTGGCAGGCCCTGCACTGGGATAAACAGACAGCTTGTTTCCTCTGGTGGATGCATGGAAAATCAATTCCCAGTCCTCTGCAGAGGCTTCTAAACACCAACCAAATCCCCTTCTGTAGTACAACTGTTTTGTGCTGGTGAAAAGGTTTCATTTCTAGCAAGGGAACTACAGGTAACACCTTTTTGCTATCTTCCTGTTGTCATTTAGGTGTCTATCTTATCCTTTTTATAGGAGTCTCATTTCAAGTGCAGCTTTTTGCCTGGAAGTCTGAAGTAAATGAGTATTAAGTAACTGTATCTGTCTCTAATTCACTAAACATCCAGAAAAAGAGCTAATGTGCCTGAACCAGTGGGATGAATACATTAATCTAATTCAGCTACTTTTTGTTCAAACAACCAGTAGCATTCAGAAGAAGGTTGTGAAAGGGATTAGGAATTTCTTTTCTACATTTTTCCTTTCTTCTTCTTTCCATGACTTTGCTGTGTTCCATCAAACATTAGCTATTCAGTTAGCTTATTTTTTGACCATCCTTAAAACATTACTTTTAAAATAAGTTTTTTTCTTTTCAGACCTGGCTCTGTATTCACCAAGGCTTTCAGTGACCAGGGAGAGCAACAGACTAAGCACAGACATACAGGCTGTGAGCAGCTTATCCCGACCACAGCGAGCAGGTCCCAGCTGTCACCATCTCACTTGCACCTCAGTCAGACAGTGTGGGTACAGGATCTCAGAGCATCACCCCTGGGCTTAGGGCAATTCACTGAGCATGCAGTTGCTGCCTCTCCATCCCCTTTAGCTCTCTTGGCGATGGTGGTGCATGCTATCACCTTAGTGACGTGGCAAGTCTGATATATGTATCCTCCACTCCTTTACATCCCTCTTTATTGGGAATATGCAAAAAGTCCCAGAACAGGCTGCCCAGACCCTTCAGTTTAACAGCAAATTACTGGTAGCTGCTCTTGATGTATGTATTTCTCACTGCAGTTCAGTCTAGATCAGGGTTACCTCACTTTCTGAAGAGAATATCGTGTGCAGTCGTGTCAAAAACCTTAAAAACCATCAATGTGTAAGACCTAAACGGCTGCTTTGCTGCCTGCAAGCCCTGCTCTCCTGTCAGTAGATTGCTTCAGTGTGATTTGTTCTTGACACATTCCTGTGGCTGTTGATCATCTCCTTATATTTTGTAAGTGCTGACAAGCAGCTTGATTATTTGTCCAAGTATTTTTCTGGGACCTGAAGCCGGTCTGCCTACTCTCTAATTCCCCCGTGCCTCCTTCCCCTCTTCTGAAAGCAGAGCCCTTGGTCTGCCCTCCCAGCCCCCTGGAACCTCCCTGTCCCTGGTGGCTCCTCACAGTTAAGTGGTTGCATCTCCGAGGCTGCTTCAGGAAGCTCGTGGAGTGTCCTGGGATGCAGTTCAACAGTCAGGGATCACTGAAAACGCCACAGTTATCTAATTACTCTCTAACCAAATATCCTCTCACTGTCACATGAGTTCGTGTCCTGCTAATGCTGGCATTAGCTTTGTCAAGCATTTGCTTGCTTTTGAGTTTTTGGGGAAGATTGAACCAAAAAAGGCGTTAAACCTTTTGGCTGTACCTGCAGCGCCCTGTACCTAATGTCACACCTCTCCGACTAGCGGGTCAGCTTTCTTTAGCCACTCCTGCTGGCTAGTGCTCCACTGCTCACCAAGGCCACAGCACAGCAGAGGAGATGCCAGCTGGGCAGCTTTGGGGCCAGTAGGTAGGACAGGAATCCCACAAAGACCCCAGCACCCCAGAAGGACCACTTGGCCAGGCTGTTACCAGGCAGCGAGCCCTCCTCTGTCCCTGAGCTCAAGGGGTGACAGGGATCTCCTCTCTGTGTGCAGAGCAGAGGTTGGCCAGGTGCGTGGTGCATGTCTTGGAGGTTCTATTTGATTATTTCTGGGGCTTGGTTGCTGCCCAGGGGGCTGTGGGAGCAGAGAGCTGGTTGTGGTGGTGGGCACGAGAGGTGGCTGTGAGCTGGCAGCCCTGGGGTGGTGCTGCCTCCTCTGCTCCCAGGCACTGCAGGGATCTGCTGTGAAAGAGATGCAAGGCAGGACAAGCGCAGGAGAGGATGAACTTTCCTTGCCAAAAGCAGATGAAAGGACATGTTATAAAGTCACTTGTCTCTGGTAACATGGGCCCTAGCTTTGACACAGTGGTGGAGGGCATCCAAGTTTTATGCTAGAAGGAGAAGAGCCCACACCTGGAATCCTATCCTGGTTTCAAAGGTCAGGCACATTTCTGCAGTTACAGATGTCACGGGAATGGCATTTGACCCTGGCCCATCCTACACAGAAGGCAAGGTCTGATGGACAACAGGATCATTTGAACCTCCCTGGAACTAGCTTTCATTTGAATTACAAACTGTTTTTTGTTTCTTCCCAGCCAGGTCTTTAGACAAACTCTATAACTTTGCTGACTGCTCTGGCCTTCACCTGATCTTTGCATTGAATGCTTTGCGCCGAAATCCCAACAATTCCTGGAACAGCTCCAATGCCCTCAGCCTGCTGAAGTACAGTGCCAGCAAGAAGTACAACATCTCCTGGGAGCTGGGCAATGGTGAGTGTGGGAACAGGAGAGCCACGGGAACGGAGCTCGCTGTAGCAGGAAGGTATTCCCTTTTGGAAGAGGATATTTGCAGATCCCGGGATGCCTTGCCATGTAGTTTCAGAGGGATTTAAAGGCCCTTGCTATAAGGCAGTGTTAGTCCCTTAGCTGGAGGTATTAAAGCACATGGAGTGTTTCTGGCTGAGCTGCTCTCAGTCCTTTGGTGGCCAGACCAGCAGCTGTATGGACTTGTATGGTGGCTGCAGTGCCAGGGGAAGTGGGGGACCCTACAGGGACAGGAGCACGACATCAGGGAGCAGGTCCTTCACCCAGCACACAGCAAAAGGGGTGTAGGAGGAGATGCTGGCCCAGGAGAGTAAGCGGTGGCCCTCATCCACTTCTTGGAGGATCCTTCTGCTGTTCTACAGAGCAGGCAGGCAGCTCTGCGGAGCTCAAGCTGTGCGACAGCGTGAGCTGTGTCTCTCTCTCCGGAAGCACGGATGAAGGAGCAGAGTTGGCAAGCCTTGCTTGTCTATTTTTATTTTCCCAGAGCCCAATAACTATCGGACCCTGATCGGCCGCTCGGTGAACGGCAGCCAGCTGGGGAAGGACTACATCCAGCTGAGAAGCCTGCTGCAGCTTATCCGCACTTATTCCAGATCAAACCTCTATGGGCCGAACATTGGGAGGCCCAGAAAGAATGTCATCGCTCTTCTGGAAGGGTAAGTGATGTTGCTTTGATGAAGAGATCAGAAACCCCTCTTGAGACTGATGCCCTCTGCAGCAGGTAGACTTGCTCTTTGGCTTCCCATTGCTCAACAGCTGCCAGGACAGTGAGGCTCTGTGTGGCTCAGCCACCACAGTACCAGGGACTTGGGGACGTGGTCATCTCTGCTGCTAAACTTCTGCAGAGATGCCTGGTGGGATTTTGGGCTGGGCTGATTAACAATCTCCCAGTTATTCCCAGCATTTCCCAATTACTGGCAGACTGAGGTGCCCACCTTGTTGAGATGTGAAGATAACTCAGTGGTATGGATGCAGGCTCCTGCATGCCTGTGGGCTGCAGGGCCAGGAGGTGGGTCCTGGCACCGCTTAGCAGTGTAGGTGTTGTCTCAAGAGTCCTCCTGGACGAATTGCTTTGCTCTTCCCATTCAGTGATGACTTCTCCCTGTGCTTTCTCCATCTATGCAGAGGAAGAACCTGTAGCAACTTTCTTCACTGGCCAAGCCCTCTGCTCCCTCCTAGGAGAATTGGCATGTCTCTAGTTTGGGGAGGCCAGAGGTGGAGAAGGAATGGTGACAGTGAGGGACGCAGACACCTGGAGGTGACATTGGACAGCTACAGGAACCAGGGAGGTGTGGGAGCCTGCTGGCAGCAGGAATTGGGACTGTGCGGCTCGAAGACCATGCAGCAGAGGGGAAATTCCCTGCAGGACTGTAAACAGAAACTCCAGTGCAGAGGGCTGGGCAGGGGGAGGTGTGGAAGGGACTCTGCTGGGAGCAAAGCTGGGTCTAGCATTCATTAACATCTGCATGAATGATCTGGCAGAAACAATAAACAGCACACTGATGCAGTCCCTGGCGAGGTGGGGAGGGAGCCAGGGCCAGATTCTCAGCTCTGCTGCAGCAGCACAAAGAGACCATAAAGCTGGTTGAACCAGCTGTGACGCCAGCATCCCTTTGGCTGAGGGAAGTGGGGGAGCAGCCCCTGCACCCCCCCACGGCTGCTGCTGGTGCCACGCGAACGCATCGCTTGCCAGAGCCCCGCATTTGGTGTGGCACAGTGAAAGCAGTGCGGAGGGAGTTACAAAATGTTGTAGTAGCCTTGATCAGCAGGAAATCTATTATCACCGGGAGGAGCAGGCTGAGTAAGGAAAACAACAGGGATGAAAGCCAAGAAGCTCTTAAAGAAACGGAAGTCCTACTGCTCCGTTTGCCCTTCATGCGCTGCAGCCGTGTCCCAGGGAAGAGGGGTCGGAAGAGCCATGTTGTACGGCCAGGGTGGTCCGGCAGCTCTGCATTGCTGGGGCTGCGCTGTGACTGATGGCAACCCCAGGAGCGAGGCTGTAGTGTACAATCCTGTTGAGAGGATGGTAAACACACCATCTCGAATGAAAGGGAAGATAGGTAAGAATTAAGCTTTGAACAGCCCTGGCAACATGATGGTGGGGGGTCTCCAGACCCCAACACTGGTCTGCAAGAGCTGTAGCAAGCATGCTGGCTCTCCAAGCTATAGGCTGTTTCTGTGCCGCCATCCCTGCCTGCCAGGGTGACGCTGGTCCACAAGCGCTCAAAGTGATTTCTCTCTCCCATGGAGAAGCCTTGTGTCCTGCACTCCAAACCCTGGTGTCTGCAACTCGTGGCAAGCGGCACGTGCCGCTTGTCTTTCCTCACAAAGACCCAATTATTACAAGGCAGGGTGTAAAGAGAAGGAACAAGTCTGATTACACAAAGACAAAGGGCTAAATGCTCATTTGCAGTATTTGGAAATGGAGTTGCAAAAGGACAAACAAACAAACCCCAGTGCCTAAGCTGCCTGACAGTGTGAGCTTTACTCCCAGCAGCTCCCTGCGGTCTCTTCACTACTCTTGGTTAGTGCTACCAACAGCTCTGCCTTCTGCAGGAGCATTGCAGAATTTCTCAATGGGATGTGGCTCAGCATGTGCCTGGGGCTGTCACAGCCAGAATGTGCATCTCAGGATCCTGAATGAGCTCCACACGGTCAGTAAGCAAGAGTCAGGAGAAGTGTAGGAAGATGTTCTCAATGGCAAGCCTGCTGTCTGCCTGGCCAGACCACCATGAGTGGTCTACATAGTGCTCACAGTAGGATGAAGACTCCAGAGTGAATTAAGTGCATGCAATTAATAGTCCTGATGATGCAAAATCTGCAAATTTTTTCTCTTATTTTAAAAAGTGTTATGAACAGCAAAGTCAGCCAGGTAGGAAAAGATATGCCAAGTAGAAGATTTTGACTCGAGTGTTAAGTTAGGCTGGAGGGGAGACATGAGACACCCCAAACAGGATGGATGGATTAATCTGCCAGGCAAGGAGTGCCCTGTTACACAAAGTGAGGAAGCGGGTTTTGGTGGGGTACATAATGGAAATGAGCTCAGAGAGGAAGAGGAGAGCTTGGAGAGGAACAGGGAGTGATCTCCGACAGTAGAAGATGGCATTAGATGTTCTCCAGAGAAAGCCTCTAGGGTTACCTGAGGTCCTGAAACACTCAGAGAAAAGTCTCATTGTGAAGTACTACCTAAGATTACATTTTCCTGTTGCATGCTCTGTCTATTGTTTAACTGTTATCTCAAGCAATGAAGCTAAACTTACTCTCACTGTTTAAACCTTGTCCTGTAATGGCAGCATCAACATGACAATGGGCATTGCTCTCTGCTGTGCACCAGGCTCTGTCCGTCTCAGTGGTGGGAGACGGACACCTCCAGGGCCGTTCTGACCCAGTCCTAGGGTCTGTCCTCCAGGACAAGGTGGGACAGAACTCCTCCTGGGGTGCCACCTCTCTGGAGTCTGCTAGACAGGCTAGATGGTGAGCATAGATCAGGTACCTCAAGGTTTGCCACATGTAGGGGGGTGTGCATGCATGCTGCCCTACCGCAAAGGCTGTCCCTAGGCAGGTGACACTGAGCTGTGCTGGGTGAAACCTGTGCACTTTCTCATGGTGGAGGCAGGATATGGTGAGGGGAGAAGAGCCCTGCCTGACACGCAGCAGCACAGGCTTTACACACCCTTCACTGCTGAGTTATTGCTGCTGAGCTCTTGCACCACCCTGCATGGCGCAATGGCTCTGAGCAGCCACAGAGCATATCAGTGTCACTCTGGGCTGGCAAGTCCTGGAGAGTAGACCAGGACTACTACTGCTGGTGTAAGGATGGGCTCTGCAGTGACGGAGCATTGCTCAGATGACTGGGGCCTGCTGTGTGGGAAGCTAGAAATGGTGTCTTGTGAATGCACAGGTGCAAGAGGGAATTTCTCCAGACACAACCAACAGTTGAGTTTGATGAGGTGTTAATTAGACCATTCATGCAGCCTGAGCTGTTGGAGAGCAGACCACGTTAGCTACCTACCGCGTCTGCAGGTACAGGAATCCCAGAACTGCTCAGAATTTGCTTGGGGAAAAAATTGTGAGATTCTAAGGAATTAACATAGATTTTAACAGCAGATCAGGAATCAGACACAAAGGTTAATGCATGAATGCATCACACATTCAGTGCTGGAAGAGAAGAAACACCAGGGAAAGCGATTAAGAAGAATCGATGCTAACTTGTGTTACAGCTCAGAACATTTGGTACAAAACTTCGACCGGCACGTTTGGGCAGATTTGGCTAGGCGCTCTCATGTCCTGTTATTCCTCAGTTGGTGTAGCCTGGTTTTTGCCACTGGACAGACACTCCTAAGTGTTAGGGCGTTACCTCTATCACGGCAGGAGCTGCAGTGCCAGGAGGATAAGGGCTGGCAGGCACTTGTATCCATGCTAGGCTGGCTGCTCTTGATGGTCTGTAGCCACTTACAGTCCTGAGCCTGATGAAGTCACCAGAGAGGTGAAAAACTTTCTTGTCTGGAGCTATAGCCTCTCCCTACCTCCTCATCCCCCAGTCCTCAGAGCCACCCAATCTGCTGCATCCTTGGCTTTCTGTCTGCCCTCTTTCCAGCCTCCTTGGCCCCTTCTTGCTACGGCCATCACCACTGCACATCCACCCTCTGGTCACAGGGCCACAGCACCTCTGGCCAGGCAACAACAGCAGGCAAGGGAGCTCCCACATGTCAGTCCTCACCTTGCAAGGCACAAGAGCTTCTTATCCTCCATGATTTTACTGCCTCCTATTCCTGGTTTGTAGTACCTGTGGAGAATTAACCACCTGTCTGGATCACTTTGGCTCCTTTTGGTGGTGATGTCATTCCACAGTGCTCTGAAAGGAGCCCGTAAAGGTGAGGAAGCATCTTTGTCAGTGGTGATGGAGCCCTTCCTCCCTGCTAGCTGTGGACATGGCAGAGTTGAGAGAGAGCATGGAGATGACATCTTGATTATCTGTGGGCAGCCCAGGTAGGGGTCAGGTTAAAACCAGTCGCAGTCCTCAGCCCTGCTCCCTGCATCCACAAATCAACCCCAAGCACAGGTTCCTGCATTGGTGCTTATGTGTAGAGAGAGGTGTTAGCTTATAGCTCATGAAATGACACAGGCTGTATATTTGGGGTCCAACACAACCATAGGCCAAAGCAAAATCAAGGTGCTAAAAATTGGGAGAGTCTTTGGTAGTATTTTTATGATGACTGCCCATACCTTGTGTCTGTGTGTCATGAGCGCGAAGAGGGCTGTGGCTGTCTGAGCAGGTCAGCACACAGCAGTCAGTCTAGGCACTGCTTTTGACCTGTGACTTTTTCTGGAGTAGCAACCAAAGACAGTGTATGGACAGAGCTTGTTTGTTTAAATTCAAGTAGGGAAGAGAAACAAGGAGAGCCTGGAGTAGGTGGTATCCAGCAGAGGGAAGAACTCTGGGTGGGTTTCAGGAAGAAACTTGGTATTTGTCCTGTCCTCTTGCTGACAAGGACTTCTGCCCTGTTTGGCACAGGGGACTTGTAAGCACTGCATTTTTTAGAAGCTCTTTTTGGCTATTTGGCTTTCTTTAAAAAGCACATCCTTGCTGTACTGGTCTAAGGCTCTCTTGTGATGCTGCAGAGGCGAGCATGTCTCAGTCAGCAGAGCCAGAAGCTTCACCCTTACGCAAGCTACTGCAAGGCTGGTGGCACAGACTGAATAGGTCCGGAGCAAGAATTCTGTGCAAAAAGTCAAGCAACATTAATGATACAAAGGGAGGAGGAGGTCACTGCAGCATGACCTCAAGCTCCGGTAGCATTGAAATTATGAGTAAATCCATTCATAAATACATTGAAATGATGTGTGAAGGATGTGATGAGGCATTTGGCTATATAGCAGGGCCAGGGATCTGAGATCTAAGCAAAGGATTTAGCTATTGCTCTTTCAGGAGGGAAGGGTTAAGATAGTTGTTGCTGAAGCTTGATCTGGATGGCTGGAGTGCCAAAATCACAGTTACCTGTATAGGAAGAACAAAATGGGTAAGGAAGGACATAGATGAGATTATGCCACTGTATTAATACACAGTGTGCCTTATTTCTGATTGCTATCTACAACCTTAGTCTTTTCATCTCAGAAAAGATGTAATAGAACTAAGGAGGGTTGCAGGGAGAGGAGCTGAGGATGTGCAGAGGTATGTGATGTCTTCATGTGAGAAGAGATTAAATAGGCTATGCCTCTTCAGTTTGTAAGGCAGGCAGCTCAGAGGGAATGTTACCGAGGCCCATGAGCCTGTGACTGTGAATGGGGTGTTTTTTCCACAGGGCAGAAAGTAGTTTGGAAGGAAAGTTTGGAAAGGAGGAAACTTTCACATGGTATGTAGTGACATTGTAGAAGTCATTGTCACAGGGTGTTGTGGAGGCTGAAGTTGTGCGTTCAGAAAGGGACTGGACAAACCAGTGGTGGGAAAAAACATCAGCCATGTAACTTCATGGTCCAGCTGGAACTCCCAGAGTCCCTGGAGTGCAGGTTACCAAGGCTGGTGGGTCAGTCTGGGACACAGAGCTCTCTTTGCTGGAAGGCTTGCGCAGCCCCACCGTAGATCATGTTGGGTGAAGAAAGGTGACACTGAGCAGAGAAAGAACACAATATAGCAGCAGATTTACAGATAGTCCCCACCAGGCTCTGCTCCCTGGAGTGAAATTCCTGTCTGAAATCTGGCATTGCAGGTTGAAGTCTTTGCAGCAGGTGGCATGAGCTAGGTCTAGTACCTGTCTCTGCTGCTGCAGGTAGATTGTGCTACTGGAAGAAGTTAGTAAGTGAAGCCTGTGCCTTAGGCCGCCTCACCATCCAATTCAGACACCAGATAAAGCTCTTTGTACATGTCACTGTTGGCTCAAAGGGCAGACATCTGCCACTCAGCTCTAGCAATCCACCACGGTACCGCAGGCAGGCTGGTGTTGCTCCCACACTTGGTGCTTCATGGGGGGTCACTTTGCTTTTATAGTACTGTAGGGAGTAGCAGGTGAAATAACCTGTGTTTGTGAAGTCCAGCACCCAGGAGTCAGATGATGCTAAACCACCTGAGAGCCTGTGCGATGGTAACTTGTCTCCTCATGCAGCTGCATTCTTTGTTACAGGATTACTTTTTTTATCGTTTAAGGGATGACGATCTGCAATTACCTGAATGGGAAAGAGGTTTCCAAATGCAGATGGCTCCTTAATGTATCAGGAACAAGCCTAGGAAGTTCCAGTGGCTGGAAGCTGAAGCTAGTCACATTCAGATGAGAACTTAACATACTTGGAGGCTAATTAACCATGGGAGTAATTTACTTAGGTTGCAGTAGGTGCTCCATGACAGACAAGTATTGAATCAGGACAGGTGATCTGTTTCAGAGATGTGACCACACTTAAATCAGGTTGTGGTCCTGGGAGATATGGCTCTGGAAAATGCTCTGGGAGAGGTCAGATGTGAGCCATGGTTTCACAGGACAGAGTTTTGGTGTCAGTACCATCTCATGGTGTTGCAGCCCTCCTGCCCCACTCTCCCACAGCGGTGAGATGCTGTCCTACATTGTGCCAGCATTACCATTTCTGGGACAGAGCTGGGAACTGTTTGGGTGGCCAAGCAATGGTATATTACATTTTTCTCAGTGCTTATTTGAAAACAAGCTTGAGCCTCTGTTCTAGCTCAGCGCAGGGCCCCACAAGTAGTAATGCTGGCATGGGATGCTGGCACATGGGCAGCTGCAAGGATAAGGAGATGGATATACCTGAACTCGGTGGCTTTGTCTCACCCTCCGTACACAAACTCCCTGAATGAGTCTCCTGTTCCTCCACGTGCCTCTGACGTGTTCTGCTTTCCCACCTAGAGATGCTGGCCCAGCAGATTTTGAGGATTTTTGTGTTTTCCCAGGTTTCTGACATGCAGAGGGCCAGCCAGGGATACTGCACAGGCATGCCCTGGAGCTGCCACACATCTGCACTACAGGGCATCACTACAGTAATTGCCCACATTGCCTGCACAGTGCGAGCTGAGCTGGTCCCACTGCCTCTGGGGGTTTTTACTGCACGTGTGCTGCGCAGCCAATTGGTGCTCACAGAGAAAGCCCAGTGTATAGGAAAATGGCAGATTTACTGTGCCAGCCCAGCCCATCTGTGCAGCACATGTGCAGGGATCTGAGCCCTCCCGGAAGCGTCTGGTTTGCTCTGCCTGCACTCCACACATGGACATCGTGCAGTCCAGGAAATCCCAGATAAAAATATGCCAGCACTGGTCATTTAGCCCCGATGGATCTTCACTGGCCTCAAAGTCTGTGGTTTGAGAAGCACAGGTGCTACAGGAATAAAGGGATTAATAACATCTGTACTCCAAAGCTGAGGATATTCTGATATCTGTGCATCACTGCATCTCCACCTGCCCTGGGCTTTCATCTCTTGCTCATGCAGTACCACTTGTTGGCTGTTGAGCTGCTGGAGGTTCCCTTTAGAGGGTACTGTCCATTGGCCAGGTCATCTGAGGTGCTCCAGGCACAGAACTTGAAGTTTTACCAGGAAATTTTTTATTCCACCCTGCAAAAATCTCAATAAAAGAGAAAAAAGAAAGAAAGAAAAACAGAATATGGAAAGCAAAATTTGAGGTAGATGTGCATCTTTTATAGTCAAATTTGAAATGACCAGAACTAACCAATTTATTTTGGTCTTATGGAGACAGAACACTATGCAAACCAGTGCCTTTTATTTCCTGCTTTTGGTCTGCACTGCACTGCCTGAGTGATACCTGTGTCCTAGAAGAAATTTTTCTCAGCAGCTTTTTAACAACAGGCCAATTAGCTGTCTGGAAACATGGGAGATGGGACAGATGGATGTCCTGCTTCTGCAGCTCCAAGGATGCTGGAAGTTATACTGAGGATTTGCTTTGCTTTTCAGTCCCTGTTCAAAGACGGCTGTTGTGGGTGTATTTGCAGCAGGGCTGTAGGCACTGTAGAAGTGGTGAGGAAAACCGGACAGCTTCTGCCTCCGAGCTCGTTCTACTCATGGTTTTGGACTGTGAGTGGAGAGTGTTAAGCTGAGCCTGAAGAAGTGATTTAGTAACATCTGGGATGGTTTATTTTGCAGCCAGAACATAAAACATTTGAGGTTATAAAGCAAGGTGGACTACTCTTCGAACACAATTGCAATCGATCGATCTTCAAACGCAGTATAGATTGTGTTCATCATTTCAGTTTAGAGTTCATTAGTTCACTCTTGTATGCTTCATCCATTACATTTTAGGCAGCAGTCCCTGTAGTGAGCATTTAAAACCTGGGAGCTGGGTTTTTTGATCCTTTTGGCATACTTCTGCACACATAGTTTTCTAGAACAGCAACCTTTCCATAGCAATATTTGCAAAATCCTCTTTTTGCCACATGACTGCTCTGAGTTGCAAGGAGCTCGCACCTCTCTGGCTGCACTGAGGCTGGTCTCCTCACCCTGCTCAGCTGGGGAGAAACTGTCCCCAAATCACCACCCTGGCACTGGTCTCCTGGGCCTGACCCTCAAGAGAGATGTAAAAGCCTTTCTGAAAGGCGTGCCTGGGAACTGAAGCTCACAGCACTGCTAGGCAGCAGAATCAGGGATGCATCAGTGCCTACGGGGTTTTACAGCGTGTTATTGTTTTTCCATTTCTAATTGTATCTCTTCCCTCTCTGTCTGCAGGGATTTATTACCACTGCCTTTGCCAGTGTCCTCTTATGCTTCACAGGGTCCAGCTGCCCTTTTGTCCCAGTCTATAATTGACCATCGCTGTTAATTTAAAGTCAGAATGATTGTTTCCGAGCTATATTTAGCCTGAAGCTTGCTGCTCTTGTTTCAGACCTGATTAGAAGCTCGTGTGCCGGAAAACATGCTGCTCATCCCTGCCACCACAACTAGTCTGATAAAAGGTCTCATCTTTCCTCACAAACCTTCCCTTTCCTTCTCCACCCTTGGTCATGGACTGTCCTGTGGGAGTTGGAGGTCACAGGACCCAGTGCCACCCATCCCTGTGTCCCCATCAAGTCAGGGCAGCTGTGTGATTCCTGTTGTGTTCCTGGGATCCCTGTGCACCAGAGCAGCCCACAACAATACAGAATCGGTCTCTTTCTCTTCATGTTCGCTTGCTCAGGCCAATGTCTTCTGTCATGTGCATAGATCACCACTTCCAAAATGCATCAGCTACCCAGCACGTTACATATTGAATAGAAAAGCTTGCTTGTTCAGTTGGTGTGTGCCTTTATTTGTTTTTATATCTGTGTCCTTAAGCATAATAATGTAGTAATTGCTTGGGCTTCCTTGTGGGAGCTGCAGTTTTCCAAGGTGCATTTTGGATTGCTGGACCAGGGAGCCCGGGAGAGACCGTCTTGGATGGCAGCAAGCCTGTGCTAGAGGCTGCTGCTCTGGTGGTTGCACACAGTCCCCAAGATTAGGAATTGCTTAGGGTTTGGCATCGGTGGTGTAAGCAGATAACACCTGTGTAGCCTCAGGTCTGACTCAAATAGGGGCTGTCTGGAAGAGGTGTGTTTTCTTTAAGATACTTGGGTCACAAACCATCAGGAGACTAATACATGTGTGTAACTCACTGTAACCTTGTGGATGGAAGTGCTGTGGTTAGTCATAGGAATGGGACTCACCAAAAGTGCACCCAGGTCAGAAACCCATTAGTTTGCTGACAGCCAATGCCAAAGAAAGAGCATCAAAAGAAGGGACACATGTAGCAAGCGGTATTTGTCTAGCCTTTCCTCCCATCCTCCAGTGCTCAGGGGTTTCATGAGCTGGAGGTAGCATCTTTGCATCTAATAGGTTTGCTGGGTTTTATTTCCATTTTCTTCCATTTTTCCAGTCCTTGCTTCAATCCGGGCAAGGAGTTCCTCAGCTTAAATACATGTTGGTTGAAGAAGTGTCTCCTTTTTCTTTGATTGCTATTGAGAATTGTTGCAGTCATAGAACTAAGTACATTCCCCAAGATCTTGTTCCTGAAATGTTGTTGTGCTCTGAAAGCTCTCCTTACCTTCCCCAAAATGATGCTCAGAGCTCTGCTGCCAGTTGGGTTTCACTCTATTATTCCCAGCTGTGCTTGCTACAAGAATTTGCATTAAGTGTAATTTATTCCTTCTGTTTAAGGATGCAAAGGTTTCATTAGAAAGGGTCTGTGAGTGCAGTGACTGCCTTTGGTATCCTGTGGTGTAAGATGGGCATCGGTGGTTTTAGGACTTCCCCTTGACAACATTGGGCTTATATGGTTTCTTCCTCTGTTTCCTATAGGTTCATGAAAGTGGCTGGCAGCACGGTGGATGCTGTTACCTGGCAACAGTAGGTATTCACCATTCCTTCTACTTTCCAACACTAATTGCAGTGATCAGACTGCTGGGAGCAGAGCTGATGGGCTGTCTGGGTGTGAAAGGGGGCAGACCTGTGACAGCCACCTCTTCTGTCATCCTGCTACATTTAAGTAGGCGAAAAAGAGGCTCTGCCCCTCCTTCTGGAGCCTCTTGAACAAGTACAGGAGGGGATGTATTAACCTTTACCACTGCGGCTGAGACAGAGGCTAAAAATACCACTGCCTGCATGCCTGGCCTGCCTGACTGCTGGAACAAAGCCCCGAGCTGGAGTGCGGAGTCCTGGGGGCAGCTGGGATAGCAGGCAGCTCCGGTGGTGGCCGCGGTGGGGACCACAGAGAAGCAAAAGCAGTGTGTGACAGATGTACGGGACTATTCGAAAGCCCTTTTCCTTTCACCGCAGTCACTGACTCCCCATGACCGCTGCTCTGAAGCTAAACTGATTTGGCCCAGAGGAGGGAGAGGCAGCTTAGTCCAATGGTAAATGTGTAATGCCCAGTCCCTGTTCCGTTTTGTACACGTCTCGGATGCCCATAGGCACACTGCTGTCCTACGCTGTACATGGAGCCCCAGGAGCAGATGTTGATGGAAAGGGGGTGAACATCCAAGATCCAGGCCCTGCTGGGGCTGCCAGAGAGATGCTGATACCCAGTTTTCCTCCTGGTTCCTACATGTTCTGCAGTTTAGAAGAACAAAGCAAGCGCTGAGCTGTAGCACTGAGTGTGACAAGCACCAAGTGGAGGGAAAGGTTTCCTTATGGGGGGGAAAATCCATAAACAACTTTTTCCTCCTCTTATTTCCAACTGCCCCAGTTTGCACATTGTAGCCAGAGGCAGGTTCCCCAGAGGCTGTGGCTTTCTGCAGTGGGAGCACAAATGCCAGTGCAAAGGTTAGGCAGTGTTCAAACACAGCAGTGATGGCCAAAATTGATAGAAAATGGGTTTGTGGGGCCAGCAGGACTCTCTCCTGCCACAGAAAGGACATGTTTCAGAGACAGGCATTCACTGGAGCAAAAAGCATGGTGAGACCCCCCTGTTCCCAGAAAAAGCGGATTTGCTCTGATGCTGGGTTAAACTTTCCAGGTGGGGCGCTGACCTGGAGCACAGGAGCTGGGGTCTTAGGTCCAAGGTGGGCTTGTGTGTGCTGCCCATAGGGCTTGTTCCCCAAGCTGGTCCTTCACAGTGACCCTCCATGGGGTGCTCAGGTTGCTTTGCTGAAGTGTAGCAGTGTGGATTGTAAAGCCCATCTGGAGACCTTCTTTTCAAAAGATCTTGGTTTTAAGACGTGAGATTTTTTTGCAAGTCTGCCCACAGTCTCTGTGTCAGTGTGTTAAACCTTGGAGCCTCCTGCAGAAGCAACTGCTGGCGTCTCAGAATGGTTTATAGCACCAGGCATGACCAGTATCTAGCAAGTCCTGTTCCTCAGGGAGCTTAGCTTGCCTCGCTGTGCCGCAGTGGTGCTTGCTTGGGTGTTTGGCTCCTGGGGCTTTCCTGCCAGGCAGCAGCAACTTTCTGCAATGGGGGCAGTGGGGTAGCAGAGCATTTGGAGCGGGATTTGTGTTACTTACAGGCTCATGCTGTGCAATAATGATCTATGTCTCAGCTGGGAATTTGCTTTTCATGATTACACGATGTGCTGATCACATTTACTTAGTCCAGGAATTTGCTTTCTGCAATGGGGCTTGATCACTGGGCCAAGCCCTTGGATGAGTTGAAGGAACAAACTTCCAGGCTTCAGATGTGGAGTTTCATCTGGTGCGCAGGGAATCTGCCTGCATGGCTGCCTTGAAACCTTTTCTTATAGGATCAGTGCAAAGTGCTCAGCAGCTCTGGTGCTGAGCAGCCAACCTGTGAGTGGGGTGGCTGCTGCAGCTCCTCACAGGGGTTGGCAGAGCTGAGATGCGGCTTGCTGACCCATTTCCACTGCAACGCAGGAGCTGCTTCCCCCCCAGCCCAGGTTTGCAGCTCTGGAGATTGCACCCGTATGCGTTTGCGAGGACTGGCAATGGTCACAGCTCCAAGCTGGGCTTCTGTACTGTTTATGAATAAATGTCAAAACAGTGTCTCATCCCTCTGCTCCAAACAGCAAAACAAAACAAAACAAGTTCCTTTGTATCCAAGAAGAAAATTATTAGCAGGAAACTAAACTGCTGTCTAACTTCAAGTATGAATACTTCTGTTCCAAACCCTAACGTTCTCCCGGGATATTGGTTATAAATTTGTCAAATCTGTTATTCCTTTGAAAAGGCTGTGCTCGATCCAGAAAGGGAATTGAGAAGGGAATACATTGCAGGGATCCCTATCCTCTATGTGAAAACAATATATCTGAAAAGTATCTGACAGAAAAGCGACACTGGGTGGAAATAAGCAGCCTGTCCAGCCTTTCAGAGTATGGTTTCACTTACATACGCAACTCAGCATGTGTGCCTCGCTCTTCAGAAGTAAAGTGTTGCTGGAGAGGGATGTGTGAATGGCTTCAAAACACCCAGGGAATTTCCACTAAAGGAGGGTGTGGCAGGTGGGACTGACAGTGGCTCTGAGAGTTTTGGCATTTCCCCGATAATTTAGTTTGTTATGTTTGTTTATGAGTAAATGCTTGGTTTATTGTGGATCCTCTCAGCCTCTGGATGCGGGTTTCCACTGCTCAGCAACCTCCCCACAGCCATCTCTGCTCAGTGCTGGCATCCTCACACGAGGTGAAGACCCATTGCCCACTTAGACCTGCAGCCATGCCCAGTTCCATCCCTGGCTGTGCTCTCAGTCTGTACAGCTGGGTTTCCATCCCAAGTCTTGTGCATGGCTCCAAGTCTGGCATATTTAATGGGTAAATCCTTATGCAGTGCTGCCTCTGAAGCACAAATCCCTATTACTTATGGAGAAAGTAAATGTTTGCATCTTCAAAACCAGTGGACATCTATCCCTGTGACTCCTTGGAAAATGCCATGATATCTTCTAAGATGGAAAGTCACTTGCCCTATGTGGCAAATCAGACATGCCAGGCACATGGGCTTGTGTGAGATGCTGCTTAAAGTGCTTTTGCCAGGCTTGGTTTGAGTGACTTCTCTTGTTCTGGCTTAGACATGTTTAATGTGCAGGTGGAGATGCTCATGAGGCAGTAGCGGGGGGCAGATTTCCCAGAGGTGTCAGGGGAGAGTTGCCTAGCATGCACACACACACACCCCTGACATATATACCATGGGTATATACTTGGGCTTGCACGAGCCTGCTGCAAGTGCTCAGAGAGCAGTGTCTGCCAAGGCTGTGCCTGGAGGAAGGGGTTGCATGATGGAATCACTGGCCCATCTCTGCTGGTAAGTAAACCTGGCCAGGGCACAGCTTTGCCCACTGGCTTGCCATCCTCTGCATTGTCTGATGGAGGGCACAGTCCCTGGCAGCCCTGGGCCACCAGCACGGTCCCAGGTGAGGCCAGGGCACAGCTGGGGAGATGGCATGGGTCAGAGACGGCTCCCACTAGTGGGACAGACAAAGGCACCTTGTTTGGGGGCAGAGAAAGGCATGGGTGTGAGCTGTGCCTTTAGGGCCAGAGGACAGTCCCCAGTGATTTTTCTTTATCAATGCATTTATTAGTTGACTGGAGGTGGGCGGCACCTCTCCCCTGTGCCCACAGGTCTTTACCTGGGAGGAACAGGTCACATCCCGCCTCTCCTCTCCAGGGAGAGCCGTGGGGCTGCCCTGTGCTCTGAGCTGCAGGCGGGGACTCTGCCTTCTCCTTGGGAAGATGCTCGGGGGTCAGGCTTGCCTCTGTCAGCAGAGGTGTCGTGGTTTCACAGCTGTGGTGGTGGCCAGGTGTCACGCTGCCTCGCTTGGCGTCCCTGGCAGGATGATGCCCTAATTCCTAGCAGCCTCCCCCTGTAGCAGCAGGCAACAAAGTAGATCCGGAAATTCCTGAGCTTTGGGAAGTGGGCTTTAATGTAATTAACTGCAACAGAAGAAGAGGTCAGATAATAGGGGCAAAGGTTTCTCTTTAAAATGAAAGAGGAGGTAAATGAAACCAGCTGCTCGGGAGCCAGTGCACTGCCTTCATCAAATATAGGATGATGCTCATGGTCCCGTGCAGCAAATCGTGGATCTTTCCAGAACATCATTTTAAAGGCAGCACAAGACCTGAAGGTGACAGGATAGAGTCAGGTTTGCCCAGGTGCCCTGGTGCCTGGCACTGTCCTTCTCTGGGAGGCACTGTGGGCATCCTGGCCTTGCAGCCTGCCCAGGAACAAGGGCACTTTTGACTGGCCACTGTGCTCAGCCCTGCTTCAGTACTGTTCCCAGCTCTTGTCTTTGTGTCTCAAGTCTCATGCTTCAGTTCCAGCTAGGGATGGGGGCTGGGAATTGGGGTGCATTTCCTAGCACAAATCCCTGCCCAGTCCTTGGCCAAGTACTCCCCCTGCACTATGCTCTGCTTTGGTCACCTCCACACTGATACTGTCACACTTCCCTTTGCAAAGTGCACTGATCCCATCCCGTGTTTCTAGGGCATATTCAAATTCAGTTTTTAGAAATGGGATAATGTAAACAGAAGGGGGAGAACTGGCCTCAGCTTTGTGTAGTATAATAGGGCACCCAAAGTGCATGGTCTTTCTTCTGAGACATGTCATCTAGGATTTAGTTGCTACACCCCGTTTCCTTGCCTGGCTCTTCTCGTGTTCCTAAAGATTGTCTGTCTACAGTGATAGCAGCATCAGATCAGGGGACACAATAAGTCAGCTCTGCATGCAACTGCCCATATCTGTTCTATCCTATATTACGAGAAACGGCATGGTCTGTGCCTACGGTGGGCATGCTGATATCTCCTAGGCTTCGGGGCCAACGGATGCTGCATCATACCCAGAACCCAATGGAAGATCTGCCAGCCTGTGTTGGAGAGGGATAGCTTGTCCATGAGCTACGTGTCTTCTGCCTCTGCAGAGTCGTGGCTGCCAGAGAACCCTGCCTGTGCTGGGGAGGGTCTGTCCATTCGTCTCCTTTGGCACTCAGACCTTGCCGGCACCAGGAGAGGAGGCTGTGGATGGTGCAGCCCCTGGGGCTGGCTTGGCCCAGCTGCCTGTGCACCGTACTGCTGCCTGGGGAGGTACTTGTCAGTGCTGGAGCTCTCTGCAGCTGCTGCTGGCTTTTTTGGAGGTTGGAGAGTTGCGCCTGTTCGGGATTTTTTTTTTTTCAAGTCAAGTGCACTGAGTCATTGTAAATATCAGCAAAGCTGCTGCCTTTGCTCTTGGGGATAATCCACGCCTAATGAGCACTTCTCCTGCTTTAAAGGCCTGACAGTTGTTTGCATTTTGCGGCTTTCTATACCACCTTTACTGACAGTTAGATTTCTCAAAAGGAAGCGCCCTTATCTCAGTGACGAAGCCTACAGCTGGAAACTACTCCTGAGTAGCCTGGTAGCAGTGAAGACCTCAGTGCCTCTCTCTTCCTTGCAAGCCTTGTGCAGCTGCTGCCATTTTCTGTCTTTCCCATTCTGGGGAGGTTGAAAGCACTTCTTGGTGTCTCAGAACTTCACAGGCAGATCTGCAAGAGATCCTTGCATATCTTACAGAAGCTTGTCATTGTCTTCATGCTCTGCTTAAATACCCAAAGAGGATGTGCTCCCCTCCCTGCAGCCGTGGGAGACATGCTACCAACAAGATTTCCTGATGCTGAAGTGGGTTTATTTTTTTTTCTTTTCATACTTCTCCCAATCCCCATTTCTCTGGTTTGTTAATGAAGGTGTCAAAAAAAATGTGACTGTGGCACTGTCCCAGGGCATTTCTCTTCCCTGCAGGGTCTTGGCTGTGCTCAGCACAGCAGCTCCTTCCTAGGCTGCCTCCTCCCCGCAGCCCCTGGGCGGGCAGAGCCTCCTCTGCTGCTGCCTCTGGAGAGATGTTCCTCTCCCTTGGCAGTGGAGCTGCGGGTCACAGCACACCTTGTGCTTGAATGAGATGATGGGGAGGTGCAAGCCTGCCTTTGCTTTCTGAGGGGTTTATTCTGGGCTCTGGAACCATACTGACTTGTGCAGACAAGCTGAACCCTACAGAAAGCCTGCTGCGTTGGAGGGGCCATACACAGACTGAGGTCTAACTCCCTCTTTTTCCCAGTCAATGCAACCTTCTTTTTATGGCCTTTCAGGCAGCTTTTGGCCCAGGTGATGGGGTTTTTGGTCCACAGCAGTCTGAAAAGATCATTTCTGTTCAGTTCTTAAGTGCTGTACTAAAATCCAAACATCTGCCATCCCCAGAGTACATTGCTTTGTAATTTTGTCTTAAAAAGTAATCTCTGTAAACCCCACTGCTGCCTGCTGCTTACAGATCTGCTCTCCTCCCGGCAGCCAGTGGTTCAGTTGTGTATAAGTGATCAGAACGATTTTGAACACTTCCTAAGTCCTCCCCGGAGATAATCTCTGCCCTTAGCACCTTCTAGTCACCATGGTCATACAGAAACGCCTCTTGCCTCCTTCCGTGGGTTACACATCGGAGTGAAACTGGGGTGTGACTGGCATGATCCCATGCTTTGCTGGGGACGCAGCTGTGGCCGCACACCTGGGGGAGGGCTGACAAGGGAGGCTCTTCTTGTTTAATGCATTTGCAAGTTGAGCCTGTAACGCATTTCTGTTCTGGGACAGTGAGTGCTGGCGTTGTTCCCCCTTGGTTGTAACCTTGCACAGCTCCAAGCACATTTATTCTGTTACCTGTGTAGTGACTTGGAGCAGAGACACAAAAATCCTCTCTGCGCACTCGTGCATGTTGCACACGTGCCAAGCGCTCTGGCTGAGGCTGAGTTAGCCCATGGCATCCTTTGGGGATGCTCCTGCATTCCAGCACCCAAGTAAAGCAGCCGCTACAGCTTTATGCTGGTGTGAATGAGATATATGTTATGGAGAAATCAGCCCTGGAAAGGTGAATCCACCTTTCTTCAGACCCCAGGTCTTCAGCCCATTATGCATCCCAGCACCCGTGGCCGCACTGAAGTCTGTGGAGAAGGAGAAGGATCTGTGTAACTGAATGCCAAGTGGACAAGGCTCCAATGAGGGGTGGGAGGCTATGGCTGAGCCCTGCCAGCCCCAGCCAGAGCTGCTGTGATTCCTGTGCACCTCTGTCCCCCCAGCATGGCTCCAACATGCTCCGTGGCTCACTGTGTTGGGTAACTGATGCACACTGCAGATTTTAGAGGAGGACGTCAGAAAGTTCTTCTTGCAAAACCTATTTATCAGCTAAATGGCTGTCCCAGGGTTATGCCAGTGCATGCTGCAGCAGACGTTCTGGTGTCTCTGCAAGGCTGGGAGGAGCCTCTGGGAGATGTGCAAGGGCTTCCGCTGCTCCTTGTGTGGGGGCTGAGGTGCCAGCCCCAGACATTTCCTCAGGAGGAGCTGGCTTTGATTACCTCCAGCCACAGGGTGTTTGCACTCCAGGACAGACTGCTTTACCTTATGTCCTCGAGCCAGGAGACAGTATTGAGGCATTTCATAGTCTTCTTCCCACACTTAGAGACAGATGATTCACATCATGACTGGCAGCACTATAGCTGTGCTTTGTATAAGAAAGCACATGGAGAACAGGAATCAGCCCTCTGTACAGGCAGTTCTCCCTGGCATTCCCAGGGCAGAAGGGATTTCTGTGAGAGCAGGACTGACTTATCTGTGTTTTTAAAACTGTGTGTCCCTAAGACAGGGGACAGGTACAGATGGGACGAGCCAGGTGAGCAGAAGATCTCTCAAGATCTCCCTGGTCGTGCAGCCCAGCTGCAGCTATCACAGGCATCTGTGGGTGGGAAAGAGGGTCTCTTTCCCTGGGATCTCCGTGACATCAGTGCAGAGAGTGCTGCCAAGCCTTTGTGGGTGGCATTTTGCTCCCAGCCTTTGGTTTTCTGCTCCCAGAGTTTCACCAGCAATAGTCAAGAAAGTGCAAAACTTCCCGTGTTTTCTGCAGTGCAGGATGCTCGGTGTTTGGGGTGTGTCCAGCTCACACACTGTTTTGGAGACTGAAAGCATCTGCCAGACACAGGCATGGCCAGAGGGCCAGGGCAGGGCAGGGTGTAATCAGGGACTCCCCTGGAGCAGAGGAGGCTTCTTGCATGGGGCAGCAGCAGGGTGGGAGGATGTGGTTCTGGGCAGAGCTACTCCCAGCTGTTTGATCCTTGTCTTCCTATTTTCCTTCCAGTTACTACATCGATGGTCGAGTGGCCAAAGTGACGGACTTCCTGAAAACTCGCCTGTTAGACACACTCACTGACCAGATCAGGAAAATCCAGAAAGTGCGTGAGTGCAAAGGGTCTGCAAGGGGTGAGGGGGCATTGTGCCCACGGTGCCCGGTCTTGGCACAGCTCGTGGCCGGGGCTCTGGCAGCAGCACTGACATGCTCCCACAGGAGCTGCTGTGGGGCAGGGATGGAGGGCGGCTGTTGGGGATGGCTGTGCTCCCAGCTGAAATGCAGGCAGCCCTCCTGCAGGGAATGGGAGGAAAGACCAGGCAGCATGATGCCCAGCCCCCGTGTGGGATGTGTGGCAGGCAGGTCAGCAGGGAAGCGGCCACGGGCTGCAGCGTGAGGTAAGCTGTGTGCAGGTGTGCCAAGTGTGCCAGGACATGGGCTGGATGCACAGGGCAGGGGCCGACTGCCATGCAAAGCCTTTCTAAAGTGGCCACCTGGCTTGACACTCTCATCTGTCCATTCCTGTAGCGAGCAGCATGTAATGTGGATATTCTCTGAAACTTGCTCCCAAGGACAAGGAGCAGAGGGAGCAGCCAGGCAGTACCAAACCATCCCCAGCGCAGCCATGCCTGCGCAGGAGGGGGCTCCTACTGCAGTACCTTGCCCCACTTGCTCACAGTGCCTAAAAATGCTGCTTTCCCCGATGGTCATGTTTTGACTGTGTTATAAAACCCAGCTGTTGCTGGCGTGTGGTGTCAGAGCCCATGGCTCTGCCTGGCTAACGCAGCCTGCAGCGAGCGCTCTTCTCCCCGCCGGCTGGGGGGACCCTGCTCACATCTTTAGCAACTGGGTAGGTGGTGGGGGCTTTGCAAAGTCCCCCTGCTTTGGCTGATATGGAGGCTATGACTGTGAGTGGCCCACTCCACTGTCAGTCCTGGAAGGAGTAAGGAGCACCTAGTAAGCGGGGAAGGCTTTAGGGGCTAGAGGAGATGTCCATCTATCTGTCTTGTCTGTTTTCATACCCTACCAGTCACCACAATGTCTTACTGTTGTAATTCCTGCAGGGAGAAACCATAGGATGAGTAAACAACTCAAAAGAGGCCCCGGGAAAGGGGATGTGAGGGTCAGCACAGCAAAACTGGAGGAGAGCTGCTTGCTGAGTCCTCTGGCACAAGCTGGGAATCATCCATGCATGTGGATGATCCTCCTGCCGCGGGGAGGCATGAGGCAGCTGGCGGGATCAGCACAGGGGCAAACCAGAGGCACTGGCTTGCCCTGCTCCCACTGCGGGTACAACACCCCAACAAAAGTGGTGGCACATGTCCCACCTCTACTGCAGGTTGGGAACCTGCTGGGAAAGGAGCGGGACCCCATCCATCCCCAGACCAGAGGCAGCAGGAGTTGCCCTCAGTGCGGGCTGGGGGAACCCTTGCACCCACGGGGCAGGATTTGGTCTGTGCGGGGCAGGGCCAGGGAAGGGCTCTCCCGGGAATGCCAGTGTGGCTGAGGAAAAGCACAGCACTGGGTGCTAATAACCTCCAGCTTGGCTTCGAGTCTGTGCATCCTGCCGGGGCTGATTAGAGCAGCTGGGCTTGTCCACTTCCCTGTTTTATTGCTTCCTCTCCGACTGGGGAAGGTGGCGGGCTTAGATAATTACAGGCAGGATGCCAACACCTCTGGGGCTTCAGTCAGGGATATCGACTCTCACAGGCTGTGAGTGGGAGGCAGCCCAGAGCTGGCGTATTTAACATCTTTGAGGGATCCCAGTCCATCCAGCACATTCCAGCGCTCCTCACTAATGGGGCAGGATCCATCAGGCTGTGCAGAGCGCTCCTTGGGCCACTGGGTTTGCAGACATCTGGTCGCGGGAGCTTGTCGCCCGGCCTGGAGAAGTGGGATTGCAAGAGAGAGGACGGGGCACTGCACGGTGCCAGAGGCTGCTCATGCTGGGAGAGGGCAGCTCCAGCCGTCTGAGCCCTCCCGTCCCACATGGCATCTCACAGGTGTCTGCACTGCCAGCTGGAGCCTTGTAAGGGGTGGGCCAGCATGTTCGGACCCACGTGTCCCGCCTGTGCCAGGGACACCTTGGCTGGTAAAGTAGCCCCTGCTCAGCCACACCTGGAGGCACCCACTACTTTCTTCTCAGGTGTCCACCATTCCTCCATGTGGCTTCAGTACGTGTCCCAGTACTCCCATACCACATAGCCACTGGGGCTGGGGTGCTCCCCGTGGCAGGCAGCCACCTTGCATAGGGACATAGAGAGCTGAGGTGATGTGGCAGGGCAGCCTGCAGAGTGTGTGGGGAAACCACAGGGAAAGAGCAGGGTCTGGGTTTGGGAGCATGAGAGCATGTTTGGGAGGGTGTGTTTGGAGCAGCTCCAGAAGATGGATAGGGGACATGTGACATTGGCAGGAGAGAGTGAGGAACAGTGTCCCACCACCCACCCATGGTGAAGACACCTAGTGACCACGCCAGGGCCAGGCAGGCACTGACTGCCCAGCAGCACTGTTACCGAAGGGCTCTGTAAACCTTCCCAGGGTGTAGCATAGGAGATATCTGCCTTGGCTTTAAATCACAGGTTCATGAGAGTCATTTTGGTTGCTTTTCCCTTCTGTGCAGGTAGTGAACACATACACACCGGGGAAGAAGATCTGGCTGGAAGGTGTTGGCACAACCTCAGCCGGAGGCATGAACAACCTCTCCGATTCCTATGCGGCCGGGTTCTTGTGAGTTATGCCAGCTTGCTGGTGCCAGGGCACTGCCACCCCCATGGGCTCTGCGGGCTTGGGTGCTGCAAAGCCACTGCAGCTGGGAGAGGGCCAGCTCCGTGCCCAGAGAGCCCAACTGTACCCCCCTTGGTACTCCCCAGCAGCCTGTGCACTGTTACTTCCTCTGTAGAATCTATTACCCCTCCTCAGCTCTGCTTTCCTGTAGGTGAGCCAGCCTTTGGCATATCCAGAGTAGCAGAGTAAGGAGGGGACCGCGTGGGATCCCACACTGGTATCAACGGTGTGGCCGCAGGGCATGGGCATGGAAGGGAGGTGTGATTCAAGCACCCCAGCTCTGGGACCCCAGAGCTGGCATCCTGACGGGCTTGCCTTGCTTCATAGCTTGGGATCACCTGGGCTTCCTCCTGCTCTGTGTTTTTGGTTCAGGCTGCAGCTATATGTCCTTGCATGCATTCACTCCTGGGGCGTCTGCCCAGGGAAGTGCTCAGCAGAGTTCTGCTCTGGAAATTGTTTTCTCTCCTTCTTCAAAGCTACAACCATGTCTGGCTCCTGGGGCTTGTCTACTGGCACAGCCCCATGGCATTGGCATCCTGCTGCAAAGCCCCAGTTCAGATCTTCAGAGCTGGCTGTCATCATGAAAGATGGAGGAAGATTATCCAGGCTTTGCAGGGAGGTGCGAGGACATGCCTGGGGTATCAGGGCTGTGGCAGGCTGTGAGGGTTGAAGACTTTTCCCGGGGTGTGTGAGGAGATAGGCTGGTGCAAAGGTCTGGTCCCCACTGCTGAGACGGTGGGTGCGGAGTGCTGGCAGGCTGGGGAGCGCCCCCGGCTTTGAGCACAGGGTTGTGATGCTGAGGTGCATGCAGGGGCTCAGGTACACAGTTGGGACATGCAAGCCGGGCACAGCTGGGGCAGAGGTGGCTGCAGTGGGGGGAGAGGTGTGGAGGCTTGCCAGGGCAGGGATGGTGGGAGGTCGTTAATACCTAGCTCACAAAACCATCTGCAAGCTTCAACTGAGGTGCTGGGAGCAGGCTCCAGGTTGAATACATGAGAGCAACGCTGTGTGCCGGAGCACAGCTGTGCCACTGGGGCTGGGTGGTCCTTCTGCAGCAGCCTGACTCTGCTCCCTCCATCCTCAGGTGGCTGAACACGCTGGGCTTGCTGGCCAGCCAGGGCATCGATGTGGTGGTGCGGCACTCCTTCCTCGACCATGGCCACAACCACCTGGTGGACCAGAACTTCAACCCCTTGCCGGTAGGTCTGCCCAGGGGCATTGCGCTGGTGCTGGCTTCTCCCTGCTCATTTTGGGGGGGATTTTCTCCTTGTGACCTATCTGAACTCTGCTTGAAAATTATTTTTTCCAGATGTTTCTTGCAGTGTTAATAGGAGATGTTAGTTCACATCAAATGCAACATGTTGGAGGCAGATAGGAGAGCAATACCTCTGTAGCTGAAACTTCATTTGGTGCCCAGGGTGGGTAGCACAGGAGGCAGGCTGGTGTTACTGAGGGGTGCCAGTGCAGGCTGCAGAGTTTGAGGGAGGGAGGGAGGGGTGTGACAGGACCACCATGCATGGCACAGGGCAAGCAGCTGGTTTGCTAGTGGTGAGCTGGGCTGGGGGAAGCCAGGCTGGAGCCTTAGCACTCGACTTCAGATTTCTAGAAACCAAAGTGAAGGGAATTTGAAGGGCATTCCCAGCTTCACAGGCAGCAGTGGTTCTCACCAGTGCCCTGCAGCATCCCTCACTCTTCAAAAACACCTGGGCAGGGGAGAGTTCCCAGTACACATGGTACTGATAAAGAAACCATATGAAAAACCCTGTTAAAAGTAGCAGGTTTCCTTTCCTGGGGGGTGGGGATAGAGAGCAGCTAGTAAATACACTGCCTTGTAGGTGGAGACCCTAGCAGGGCATCTGGGCGCTCTGCACGTCCCCTGGAAGGGATTATGGGTCTGTGACCCAGCAAAGGCTGCTGGCAGGATTGGAGATCTGCTTCGGGGAGGTGCACAGCCCTGATGCTGCCCTGGGATCTCAGAGGGTGGCTGCAGGGAGGCAACGGCTGATGGAGCCACCTCTCAGTTGGCTCTATCTACCCAGCCAAGAAAACAGCATTCCCGCAACAGCATTCCTGGGTGTCAGGGAAGGATGCGGGAGAGCTGGTGACACAAGGTCTGCGCTAACTCCCCCAGCATGGCCTGGTGGGTGGCTCGAGAGAGCAAACCAGTGAACGGGAGAGCACAGTCCCCTGCTTGTGCTGCTCCAGGTATCTCCTGGAGCACCCTGGGCTCCCACATGTACCCCTCTGGCAAGCATACCTGCCAGTTCTGGGTACCTGGGCTGGGGAAAGCCTGGCGGGCTTTGAACTTTGTTTGAGATGAACCTGAGCCTGGGGCAAGCACTTGATGGATTTCTTCTGAAAAGCCTATTCCCCTGGCCAAGCCACATCCCCCACTCCCCAGGAACTCAGGACCCCCCTAGATTGCTCCCGGCTAGATGGGTGCAGGCCAGCTCCTGCCCGCCAGGCACGTGGGGCAGTGGGTGGCCCATGGCCAGGTCTCCCAGCACAGTGTGGGCAGTGGGTGGCCCAAGGCCAGCTCTCCTGGCACAGCTGGGGCAGGAGCCCTGGAGCAGCTGGAGCACGCATGCAGTTAGGAGTGGGATTAAAGCCAGGGAAGGAGTTAGAGGAATAAACCCCAGGCTGTTAAATGCAGTGGAGATCTTTAAAATGGATTTTGCTGTTGTTTTAAAGATAAGTCTCCCAATAAGTTAGATGACATCCCCCCTCAGGGCTGTTTCCTCTCTCTCCCATGTGCTTCAGTGTTGATCCCACATCCCACCACTGTGTTCCTGCACAAACTCCAGTGGTGCTTCCCCAACCCCTTTCCCTCAACTCCTGTGCTATAAAAGAGCCACGGACAGGTGCAAACCAACAGAGAGTTTAAAAGCTGCAAATACCAAAAAGCCCAGTGAGACCAGACCGTGACCTGCTCCGCGGGACAGCGGCCACTCTTTTCCCGTGGGAGCTATCAGGGAGATGAAAGCCGCTGGCTGTACCTGCACGGGGCCGCGGCACTGTGAAATACAATCTGCTTATTAGCTGCCACGACAAAGAGGTTTCCGCATGCCAGCTGGGCGTGAGGCAGCTGCCTGCTGAGAGAAGGGCTGCATCACCACAGCATCAATCAAGGCTCCAGCTGGCAGCTCCTCAGAGAGCTGGAAGCCAGGGCTGGGATCCCGATAGCAACCTTTGCACCTCCTCCTGCTCCCCTGCCACTGCTGATCCCTGCTTGTCAAATAAGAGTATGGCACGTTTCAGGGTGCTGAGCTGGAGCTGAGCCTTTTACAGTGGTGTCCTTAGGTGCTGAGTAGCTGCACAGTCCAGGGAGAGCTTCCTACGTGATCCAGGGATCATGCAGCGATGCAAATACAGCCCTCCATCCTTGTGCTAAAGACCTTCCCAGATAAAACCAAGTGATTTGTAGTCCATCGCCATATAAGCACTGCACTGCTGCCACGTGAGCCCTCCTCCCTGTCCTTCAGCTGGGACCCTCGGATGCTGCTGGTTTTGCTTATGTTGGTACTGTCTCTGTTAGGGCATGTTACAGCAGATAGCATAATGAAGCTTGTAAAATGTGGCATAGGTGCCATGTTGGGGGATTGGGGAGTGCCGATAATGGGGGTCACTTGGTGGACACTGCTGTGGGAGTCTCGGTTTCTATCTCACCACATTTCTTTCTGCCTCTCCCCCAGGACCGCAGCGCTGAAGGGAATGTTTTTGTTAAGTACAGGGAAGGAGCAGGCAAATCACTGCACCTCTCTGTGTATAGCAAGGTGATAGCTGCTGTCATGGGCCATGCTGTGAGCTAGCGAGGGGTACCAGCACATTGGGCTGGCAGAAGGCACGGCTGCTGTCTGGGCATGGGTGCTGGGCAGCAAACCCGGGCAGCCCGGTGAGGCTTGCTCTTTGTTTTCTGCGGGTTAGCCTTGGATTGAAAATAAACTCGTGAACTCTGGCCATTTCAGTGGGAAATGCAAGAGCAACTGGGAATAGCTGTTTGCAAGCAGGGCTGCAGTGAAACCTTGAAAGCAGAGGTTTAAGTTGGTCTATCCCCAACTTTGCACCATGGTGCCTTGCCAGTGCAGTGCAGCCTGGTTCCTTAAAATGGTCTCAGGCGGCAGCAGTGTGGCCAAGGGGTACTGCAGCTTCATGGTGAAATCAGGGAGATGCTCATGTCTCTGCTGGGTTTTCTGCACACAACTGGCTCATGAACAAAGCAGCATCTTGTGGCTTCTGGGGCATCTTGCAAGAGGCATGGCCTTTGCACCCCTATCCAGGTCCTTCACCCATGAAAGTAGCTCCGAGTGCCCGTCCTGGCTGCAAGAATTGCCTGTCCACCCTGTCCTCAGAGGTGGTGCCATCAAAATCCCCTACGAGGGACAGGTGCCACAGCAGGGGAAGGCAAGGTCATCTTTCTGAGTCTCCCTCCTGGTGCAGATCTGAGGAAATGGTTTTCTCTTGCTGGGCTAATGAGGAGCAAAGCAGGAGAAACTGGGTGACATGAGGTTCCCTGGCCCTGGAACAGATGTGATCAGGCTGGGGAATAGAAATCCTCCAGCCAACCTTAATGCGACTGAGCTCAAGTGTTTTAATGCCTTGTTATTTTGAGATAACTTTTTCATGTATGGTTGGAGTGCTTTTCATCCTGAGTGATTGGGGCAGCCAGCTGTATAATAGTCAGGGCTTGTGCTTGAGAAGCCCTTCAAATAAAGCATTTTGCAGTATGTCAGTCTGCCTCCCTGCTCCGGAACACATCTGTACACATGCGTGGGAGTGAGGAGGGGAGGAAAGGAGGGCAGAGCAGCACTGATACTCACTTTTCACAAGGCAGTGCCTTTGAAATGCTGCTCTGACATTTAGTAGCTCTAGGTTCATTTCAGGCACACAGTGTACATAGTCTACCTCTCTTTCCTTAATATCTCTCTGAAACCCGTCCAGAGGGATGCGATACGTTTATTTCACTGGAGAGCCCCCCCATGTCAGCGTGAGCTTTCTTTTCAGATTGTTACAGTATGTTAAAGACCTTTCTGAACGCTCTTCCATGTGGCAATCCTGTCTCTTTTATCCATCCTTGGTAGTCATTTCTGCTCACTTAATGCACAGTGCTGTAAGGTTACACCTATGTGTAGAAAAACTTGGGCATGTTTCTAGGCAGAGCCCGAGCAAAACAAACCCCATGGAAAAGGCAAAGCTGAAATCCAGACTTCCATTTCCTGGTAACTGTGGCTCTTCTTGGACCTTCTTCTAAAGACTGTGGACATGAGATACTTGGTTCTCCAAAGTTAGGTAGATGCTAAAACTTCTTTTCTGGATATAAGTTTTGTATGCTGCATGAGAATGGCCCAGAGGGATCACAGAGTGAAGCGATGGCAGGGGCTGCCTGCTCAGCTGTGGTAGTAGAAGACAATATGATATTGCCTGTGAATTGATGGCGTCCTTGAGAAAGCATCACAGCAGTGCGGAGGTCTGTGCCTGACAGTGCTGTGGTCAGACGCTTGGATGCTGCGGGTGATTTTTCACCTCCTCTGCTTAGCCCAAAGGCACTGAGGAACTTGATGGGAAAGTTACTATCTGTCCTGGAGGAGGGAAGACACCAGGCTCAGATCAGGTCTGTCCTTAGTGATCTGTTCCCTTCCTAACTGGGTTTTCATAAAAGCCCTGGTGTGAACAAGCTTGGTGCCAGGCTGCGGCTGTCCCCAGCATCCCTTGAGGTCCCTAGGGCATGGTGTGAGCCGCACCTTGGGCTGCACCTGGCGATTCGGTACCAGGGGCACCAGCCTGACCCATCCCAGGCACCTCCCCAGCAAGGCAGGGGTTGGGACCCCAGTGTCTGGGTGCACAGAGGCAAGGGGCTCTCCAGCGAGGTGCCGTGCCAGGTGCCAGGGGTGGGAGCTGCTGCCCTGACCATGCTCCTGCCTGCCGCATGTATGCGCTCCCCAGTGCGCTCATTAGCTGAGCTGCCTTGGCCGGAGGTGCTGCTAATTGCAGCTGGAGGTCCCAGCTGTGTCCCTGGACGGTGCCTCTCCCACCCCTGCGCTGCGCGGGAAGGGGCCCTTCCCAGACCAGGGCTGCGGGACTGGGTCCTCGCCCACCTATGCCCATCCCCACCCTGCCATCTGGTCACCCAGTGGCTGCCCAGCTGCTTGGCTGGGCAGTGTCCAGAGGTGAGGAGAAGGCCCGGCATCCATAGGGGGAAGCATATGGAGAGCCCTTTCCTGCAAGCGCCTGCACTCCCGCTGCCGAGCCCAGCCAGCTGGCTGCGGGGCCGGGGGAATTCAGCCCCGCTGCTGCGCCGGCCCATCTGCACGCCCAGCACTGAGTCACCGCGCTGCACACAGGCAGCTGGCTGAGCTGCCAGGGGTAGGACTGCGGTTGCTGTTCCCCCCAGCAGGGACCCTCGGCTTTGGGGTCACTGTCAGGGAGAGGGCGGCTGGGTCAGGCTGCAGCGTGCCATGTGCCGCGCAGGCAGAGGCAGAGGCATGGTCCCAAGCCTGGGAGCGACAAAGGATGGGGGGAGGGAGCGGGTCCAATGGAGCTCGCACACACATGGAAACTGTTCCTGATGACCATAAATCTGCCACGCGGGCGTCTGGCACCCCCATCTGCCCCGCACGCTGGAGCACTGGCTCTGGCAGGAGCACGCCTGCAGACGGGGAAGGGGTGGGAGAGGAGAGGACAGGCAAGAGCTGTCTGTACAGGATGTTCATTCTGGCCATGGGAGCGAGGGATGAAATCCCGGGCAGTTCAGGTGTGTGGAGAGGAAAGGCCTTCCCAAGAGATGTCAAGCCGGAGCATGGCCCACTGAAGGGAAGAGTGGAAATCATGCCCTGCAGAAATCTCCCAGCCAGCCCTGGCACGAGCACCTGAAGCAGATCTGAGCTGGGCATCCTCTCCACTGCCTTGTCCTTTCAACTATGATCATACCATGTCTCAAGGACTGCAGCATCCTCTGCTTTCTGCACTCTTGCTGCATTTGGCCTTCCAGGAGCTCTTAAGTCTGCTCTGAGGCTCATTTTATTTGTGAACCAGGAGACAGATTTAAAGCATCTAAACTCTGCTCTCTGTCACAGTGGGTTAAGGGGCCTTTCCCTCTTAGTGCAGCATGAAAAAGGTCTTTGAAGTGCATATGCTTGAACTCTCAAATGCATCAAAGCCATGCTGTGGCTGGCAGCTCTGGCACCCACCCACCAGAGCTGTGGGACTTGTGCAGACCTAGAGCCGGGCTGCTCCTCCTGCTCCGGGAACTGGGGCAGAGGCACACTCCGTCTGAGACCGGCAGCTGTGGCTTGTACTTGGAAGGATGGACACAGCCACTGCCCACGCCTCCCAGAGGCACTGTGCTAGTGGCACACCTGCCCACGTTGGTGACAGAGCCATCCTGGGGCTGTGGGGGCAGTGGGATAGTAAAGCCCTTCCCAGGGTGGATTGGTGTTTGCTGAAGGAGCAGAGGGAAGTAGTGTTTGGGTGAAAAGCAGCAGAACAGAAAACAACGAAGTTGCATTTTGTTTCCAAGCCTGCTGATCCGACAGCTCTGTTCCCTTCCTGCAGCCTCAGGTCTCCTGGACCCTGTTTGGGAGAGGTGATGACAAAAGAGAAGTTTGGCTGTTCCTCCGTCTGCTCAGCTCCCAGGGAAGGTGGAGGCCACTGGCTGGGGACCAGCTTGCGAAGGGTGGTGATAGAGAGGACCCACTTCCCACTCACCCACTCGCCACTCTATAGGTGCCTGGGCAGGCTGTCCCATCGGCACCATCAGTGCCCGGCAGCAATTCCTGTGGCTGCTGCTCCCACAGCAGGAATTTTGCCTTAATGTCAGTGTTCGGTCTTTCTCCAGGGTGGAGAAAAAGAGCAGAAGAGGCAGACACAAAGGTGAGGGGCTGAGCAAAGGGTGTAGCGGCTCGAAGGCTGTGAAGATGTGATGCTCATCAGAGACTTTGCATGTTGTGCTGCTGGCAGAGCTGGAGGAGACCCTGGCTGTAGGATGAATGGCTGATGCTCAGCCCAAACACAGAGCTTGTGGTGCTGCTGGCACCAGCGGATGAGAATGCTGCTCTCCGGGCCCATGGGTGCACACACATTAGCATGTTATTTGGGATGGGAGCAACTCTCTTGGCTGTCCCCTTGTACTGCTTTTTGGGACTTATTGCAGAGCTGTTGTAAAATGGGGCCCTGGTTTCCTTTCCCTAACCATGAGTAGGTATTCAGTCTACAAGACCAGACAAGAGCCAGCCTGCCATAAGCCCCCATAACTACACAGGATGCACAAAGCAGCCACAACAACAATAGTTCTGCTCTACATAGCTGCTCCTGGCCCAGCTAATGGAGCCATTGCCCTCCCTCGTCATGCCTGCCTCCCCTCCTCTCCCTCCATAGCCTAAAGGCACTGGGGTGTGGGACTGGCAGCCCCCACTACAGCCCCTTCAGCTGTAGACTCTTGCTGGCAGAGAAAGCTGCAGGGAAGATGTGAGGGCAGAAGGTGATGTAGGGAAGAGTGGTGTGAGATGAGACACTCACAGCCGTTAGGGCAGGAGGGAAGAGGATCAGCATGGTGAAAACAATAGACACCCTGGCAGAGACGTCAGCAGCTTCAGGCGGCTGGTGGTGGGCACCTGCAGGAACCAAGGCTAAGCAAAAAGGGAACTGGGAAGCATCAGCTGATCCTTTCACAGGTGCAGGAGCCTGGATCGAAGCAAGAGTCTGTCCTGCCCAGGAGGGACAGGGCTGTGTGGGCAGAACAGAGGGAAGAGTCAAGGGGCTGCTTCACTGAAGCATCTCTCTGTGTGCTGGCCCCATCCTCCCCTGCTGATGCCACAAGCTCCTGGCAGCCCAGTCCACCTGAAGCCCCCTCGTTTGGGGCTAGGAGGAGTGTTGTTCTCCATTCATACACCTTCTCTAGAGTGTCCCCTGTGGTGCTCAGGGCACACCCGCAAATTCCCCCAGTGCAGTGGCGAATGTTGCAGAAAACTGCTCAAGTCCTTAGCTCTTCAGGACCCCCACATGATGAGGGTGCACATGCAAAATGTCAAACAGCCTGAGGCAAACATGCCTGAGGACAGATGCATGCAAACTCGTGAGGACAGCATCAGTGCCCTCTCCCATTGCTGATCATTTTGGCTTCAGCAATTGTTCCATTTGGGGAGAGGCTATGCCCTGCTCTGCTTGTCTCAGGACCTTGCACAGGATTTGGGTGAGAAAACCTCTAACTCCCACAGTCCAAGAAGCACATAAAACTCAGGGATAATGTTAAAAGCGGCATTAGTCCAGCCTTGCTGAAGGAACGACCAGCCATGGCTTGAACAGGATGTAAGGACCTCCACAGGGAGAAAGCTTTGGATGCTGAGGATCTCTTTAATCTAGAGGAAAAAGAAAGAACAAGAACCACTGGTTGGAAGCTGAAGCCAGACAAATTCAAGCTGAAAATAAGGAGTGGAATTGTTAACAATGTGAAGTTTAACTGCTGGAACAGACTCCCTGGGAAGTGGCGGCTTCTCCATCTCTCCAAGCCCTCGCAACCACAATCACTACTTTTCTGGATGATGCTTTTGCCAAAAACAAACCATCAGGCTCAACAGAGGGATAAAAGAGTAAAACTGTCTGTCCTGTGATGTACAGGAAGGCAGACCAGCCAGCTCGTCTCTCCATATGGGTTGCTTGGACTGTGGAGAAAGACGGATGAAGGTTGGAACAATCTATAACAGGCTGTTGAAACTCAAGTGTGCCCGGGGGGTGGAGGAAGAGCTTGGGCAGCTTCAGAAGAGGGAAGAAGCAAGAAGAGGAAGGGGGCAAGCAGCAGCCAGTTGATGCTGCTGGTGACATGGGGACACAGACCCATGCCCCAGCAGCCCCAGCCAGAGGAGGCTGTGCACTGCAGGGTCAGCAGCCTGCTCGTTTGAAGTTCAGCTGCCTTTGCCGGTTACAGCCCCCAGGAGACCAAAGCAGGACCAACAGCTCCATTACTCTGGTTGTCTGGTTATGGCAACATCTTCTCACATGTGGTGAGTGTGGACTGAACAAACTCAGGTGGGCTGTAAAGCTGCTTTGCTGCCTCTAGGAGCGAGCATGGGAATATGCTCCTGCACCCTTCCTAATGGCTCTGGAGACGGGATGGTCTGGTTAATAGGTCTGTCTGAAGGTCTGCTTAATCAGCCTTGTTTCCAAAAGCTGCAGTCTCTAAAATCTCCTGCAATTAATTAGAATGTGCAAAGAGATTAATTGGGACCCTCTGGGATTTCCCTGTCTACTGGAAATCTGGTGGGTCTTCACTGGCTCAGAAGATGTGGCTGGCCCAAGCTCTGCACTTCCACTCACTTGAGACAAGCACCTCTCCTGCCTGGAAATCTGGGGTCCCGGCCAGGAGACCTCCTGAGGCACAGGACAGCTTTGCCTTCAGGTGCTCCTTGCTTTCAGCTCTGAGGGCTGCAGTGGCAGCACTGCTTGATGGGTCTGCAAAGTAATTAAAGCAAGAAAGCTCCCTTGATTCCCAGGGGACTAATAGTACACCAGACTCCTGTATGCTAGTCCTCCTCTGTCGCTACAGCTGTGTTGCTGGCTCAGCCCTCACGACCGAAGCCCTCCATGACTCCAACAGCCAAATTCTTTCTCTGGTTGTACTGGTTGGAACCACACATCTCCCTGGGCAATGCCAGGGCTGCCTCTGCTGGGATGCCCGGCACTGTGCTGCAAGGCAAGCACTTGTCTTCGCAAGGGACATGTGGGTGCTGCCAGCCTGGGGGCCATGCTCACACAGGGGCCACACTCACACAAGGTTTGCCATATGGGAGTGGGTGCCAGCTGCTGTCAGGGGTCCAGGAAGAGGTCGCTGATCAGTGAAAAAGCCACCCTGCCTTCAGCCAAACTGGGTTTCAGGAGCAACTGCTTCCCAAGCTGGTCACCATTCGAACAGGGGCCAGTGGCTACAGGTGCCCAGCAGCCTCGGTGTGATTGTATCTGGGTTTCACTCATGCCAGTGGTAGGAGCAGGCCCAGAGCACCAGCCCAGCTGGGGGAAGTGCCCACACCTGGTGGGTTTGTTTCAATCATGCTAGGTGCATGATGGATTCATCATCTAAATGCTTGGTGTCACCAGCTCCTGGTAATTTATTGCAAGTAACATGATTTTGGCCCCTACCGCAAGCGGACTTGTGATGATGCGAAAAGCTGCAGCTGTCTTCAGTGCTTCCCTGCAGTAAGCCGAAGAGCTTAAGTGCCTTGAGGCCGGTGCTGATGACTCCTTTTCCAGCCTCAAGTCATTTTCTGGCCCTCCTTTGAACTCTCTTTGGTACTTCCACATCCTCCTGAAAATGGAGACTTCAGAGTTAGCCTTGCCAGCAAGGCAAGGTAAAATCACTGCTGTCCCCTCACCTCCTGCAGATGCTGGAGGGAGAGGTTGGTCCCTGCACTGTCCTGGGAGCATTGCCTGAGCCAAAATACTGAATGCTCAGCCGTGGTCATCTCACACTTTGCACAATAGCTCATCTTGCATCACTGCTGACTGCCCTACCTATCTCATGATTTTTCTTAGAAAAGCTGTGTAATCTTAGCTGGATCAGAAGCCCACAAAACATGGCCAATGCTTCCCAGAGAGACAAGCATCTGTCCTTGTGCCCAGCCCAGGAGAAGCTGAACAGCACAGCTCTGCCTGTGAGCTGCCTCAGCAGGAGCCCCAGGCTCAGCTCCCCCAGCTCTGCAGGGAAGCAGGGTTTGCCAAAGCACCCTTGGGAAAAGTGTATGCTGAGACACGAGATTTGGCAGCAGCTGGGGCAGGTTGTGGGGCTGGCAGCTCCCTGTGCCCCCACATTGCAAATCTTGCTGCTGCCGAGCCTTGGGAACAGATGGACACCAGTGCTGAAGCAGGAAACCCCTGGGGGACTGCCCTGCCCAGAGGGGTGGATGTGGAGCTGCTGGCACCAGCTCCCCATCAGGACGTGGCCATCACGAGGCCCCTGCATAACAGCTCTTGAGACTCACATGGAAATTTTGAGGGTAGCCACGAAGTCTCTGGCCTCTATCACTTCCATAACTTGCAGGCAAAAGCAGCATCTCCTCAGTGGAAATGAGAATAGGTGGGAAACCCCAGGGGAGCTGCTAGAAAGCCCTAGGAGCCTGAGCTGATGGGTAGCTCGGGGCACTGAACTCATTGATTTTTAACTCATGACCGTGGGGCTAAATCCTGTAATCTGTGCTCACCTTTGGCCTCACCGTAAACTCAAGTAATTACTCATCTAATGATGCCTGCTAATCGGCGTGGCTCACTGGGGAGCCGGCAGTGTGCTGGGCAAAGGTGGCTGCTCCCACCTGCCATGAGCCTGAGCAAGGTGGGCTGGCACAGCCCCTGCAGCATGGCACAGGGTCATCCCCAGGGTGAGGGAAGTACCGCCAGCCAGCAGGGACCGGGACAGGGACAGTGCACACCTCTGGGGACACACATGTCCGTGGGATCAAGCAGCTGCAGCTCATCCTTCCTGGGAGCTTCGGCCTCATGGGCTGAGCCTCCTTGGTGTGCACAAGCCTCTCCCTTCACCTTCGTGTCTCCGCTGAGGGCTGGTGTTTGCAGGGGAAGCAGTTGTCAGGTTGGTGTGGCACAAAGCCCCATGGTTTTTGGCTGGGAGCAGTGAGAGGAGAGTGGAAGGCGGCTTTTCCTCCAGCACTGTGGCAACAGCTTAACCAGAAAGTGGGAAGTGGGTTTGGATCGCCCTTTGTTAGGTCAGCCCAGCACTGCTGGAACGGGTCAGCTTCTGCTGAGTGGAGCTGGAGAGGAGACGGGGCTGGCAGTCTGGTCTGGCCAGTGGGTATTTGCCTTGTGCCGGTGGCTGCTGCAGCGCTGCTGTGTTTCATCTGCTGGCCTCTCCATCCAAAATGCGTGTTTTGGGGCTGTGTGAGGGCTTCCCATGCACAGGGTGGCTACCTGTACCTGTATGGGGTATCTGAGCTTCTGTCTGCCCGTCTAGTCCTGTAGCCTGGGGCCCTAGAGACCCCATTCCCCACCACATGCCCTTTTAGGTGGCAGGCCCCTTCTGGGTGCTATTCTGGCCATGTAGGGCTTTCCTTGTGCCTACCCAGACAGTGTGCAGAGCCACGAGGCGTTTGATCCATGCTCCTTTCCACATCAGCAGCCCTCCTCGCTGTGTGGGTCAGACACTGCCAGGCAGAGCAGTCCCTGGTGCCAGCGTGACCGTCGCTGCTGGCATTCGACATTGCAGATGGGGATGGGGGATCATCCCAGTTGCCCTGGGGCACGTGGTCCCTCTGGGGCAACTGGTCTGGGTTGTGCAGAAGGGGTTTATCCAGGGTGCTGGTGTGTGTGAAAGTGCCCCAGCACCCAGGCAGTGCCCAGCACACCCACAGGCAGCGCCCAGAGAAGCAGTGTGAGAGGCTCTGTCTCCCTGGCATCACCTAGGGTGCCCAGAGCAACAGCAGGGCAGAACAGCAGGCAAGCGCCTGAGCCTGCCCTTTCCCTTCCCACAACCCTGCTTCATTTACCACACACCTCCCAGCTTCTGCAGCGGATGAGTGGGGGGCCCTGCCGGCAGCAGCCTCCATCACTGCACAGCCTCACGGCCCTCCCCGGGGCTTGGGGCCCATCCTGTGTGCGAAGCGAGGCTGTGCCCTGCGGGAAAAAGTAGTATGTGGTGACGTAATTAAAGGCTGCATCATTAATGCATGTGTGCAGGGGCTGAATGTTTTGTGTTTCTTGAGTGCTTGGCTTCCCTGTACTGTGTTCATGGGTGCTTAACTTCACAGGAGGCTTTAAAACAGGTGAAATTCCTCTAGGAAGTGGAGCACCCTTGGCAGTCACCAAAGCCAGTGTGCCATGAACAGAGCTGGCGAGCACGGGAGAGCTCTGGTGTGCTCCAGCCCCATGTAAAGGGTAGGGTAGGGGGTGACCTGCATGCTCCAGAGACATCACCATTCCATGTGCATCAGCTGGAGCTGGTGCACAAGTCCATGGCATGGCTATGTGCAGGTTTGTGGGAACGTGCAAGGGCATCTATGCCACTCCCCACCCTCTGGGCTCCTTTAGAGGATATCGGTGTCTCTCAGCACAGGCAGCGACGCTGTTTTGGCTTGGACTACGCAAAAAAAGTCACCCTGAAGCAGACATCTGGCACACAACATTTTCACCCCAACAGCCAAAGTTTTGCTAGGTTGTAGGCAGGGATGCCAGCCTGTCCTGCCCATTCTCGCTGTGAGTCGGGGGGACTGTTGTGCTGCTGACTGTCCCCTCTGCCCCCCAGGACTACTGGCTGTCCTTGCTCTACAAGCGCCTCATCGGTCCCAAGGTGCTGGCGATCCATGTGGCTGGTCTGCAGAGGAAACCTCGGCCTGGCAGGGTCATCCGTGACAAGCTCCGTATTTACGCCCACTGCACCAGCTACCACAAGTAAGCAGAGCGAGGGAGGCAGGGGGCTGCAGGAAGGTGATAAACAGGACCCCCGGGAGATGGGGACCATCAAGGACATGCTGGGGCAGGAGCCCAGGGTTTGGCTCCGGCAAGGCAGGTTGGCTTCCCAGGGGACTCGCTCGGGTGCCGCTCTGGCCACTGTCGCAGTGGAGGGAACACGCAGGAATGGTGATGCCTCCGATGAAAGTCACGGCAAGCTCTGCCTGGGAACGGGGCCGGCTGGGGCTGGTGCAGCGGCGGCCAGGCAGCCCCAGCAGCAGAGATCAAGGGGGTGGATTTCACACGAGGGGCCCCTGGTCGGTCGGGTTACGCGCCGGGCTGCGCTGCCGGGGAGCCCGGCCTGGTTATTGTTTCGCTGATAAGGTCTTTGAAAGCGCCCCAGCAAGCCGGGGGGGTGGCCACCTCCTCTGCAGACACAAGTTGCTATTGTGGAGGAGGAGAGACTGTTTCTTTACACAGTCCAGATGCTTTCAACATGCCTCCAGCTCGGTAGGAAACCTTGTCCAGTAACTGACAGGTGCAAAGTGCTTTATAGCCTTTGTTTGGGGCTGCCTGATTAGGCAGGGACAGAGGATCAGTGTCTGGACCTGTCAGTTAGGTGCCCGGGGCAGCGAGGGCAGCTGCCACCCGTGCACAGAGCTCCCCTCCGTCTTGGCACCTTTCTTGCAAAGGGCTGGGGGGGCTGTCCCGAGACCACACCACCACCACCCCGCGACACTCTCTTGAGCTGTGCCACCCCTGGCTGAGGAGGGGGGAGGCTGGAAAGTTGTCATCAAGGAGCCAGGCTTTGTGATGGCGATGTGGCATCTCCCTATGGAGAGGGGCAGCTGGGATGATGACATCGTCTCTGGATGGCTGCATGAGGCCAGTGCTTGCAGAAACCCCCAACCCCCTTCTCGGCGGTGACGCTCCCAGGGACTTGCCAGTGCTGCCCTCAGCTTCCACTCTTCCCTTTGCAGCCACAACTACGTCCGGGGGTCCATCACCCTTTATATCATCAACCTACATCGTTCCCGGAAGAAAATCAAATTGGCAGGAACGCTGCGGGATAAGATTGTACACCAGTACCTTCTGCAGCCCTATGGCAAGGATGGGCTCCACTCCAAGTAAGTGCAGTGCTGGTGGCTGGGGCTGTTGCTGCCACCCTGTCCTCGATACCACTACCCCAACCCTCTCCTGGTCCCACAGGTCGGTCCAGCTCAACGGGCAGCCACTGGCCATGGTGGATGATGGGACCCTCCCTGAGCTGAAGCCTCGTCCGCTGCGGGCCGGCCGCACCCTGGTCATCCCCCCACTAACCATGAGCTTCTACGTGGTGAAGAACGTAAACGCGCTGGCCTGCCGGTACCGATAGCCCGCAGCCCAGAATGGACCCACCGGCCCCGCTCCTGTCCCCACGCACTCCCAGGACGCGCTGCCTCCTCGGCAGCCTGCACAGCCTCGCAGCAGGGCCACATCGGGCAGGCACCACACCATGCCCTTGTCCTCATGCCCTGGATGTCCTCCGGTTTGGCACCCTCTCCTACCCTGTAGCCACCGAGCTCCACTTGGCCTGGCCACCACCCTGCCAGAGCGGTGCAAGGGTGAATTTGCAGGGCCTGCCGCAATCTGTCCCACAAGCTGCAAGAAGCACCCGGGTCCGGTGCCCACCGGCTGCTGGGGAGGGCTGGGGTGCTGAGCCCCGGTACAGCCCACGATGGGCAGCCCCCTTGTCCCTCTGCCCCTCAGGGTGACCCCTCCGGCAGACGGGTCCCCCTTTCCTCCGCACCTTCCCGGGCGGCGGGCAGCGCTGCCGGTGCAGCAAGCGCATGGAAGCAGCTCCCTCTGCTGCCGCCAGCCCGGCCGGGACCGGCGCGGGGATGCTGCGGGCAGGGCGGGCCGGGAGAAGGGGCGCCGGTCTCTGCCGCGGGCCGGGGGGCGCGAGGGTCCGCGGCTGGAGATGTGGATAGTTAAATGATACGGCCCGGAGCAGAGCGGCGGGGCCCCCCGGGGCCGTGAGTGTGTCCTGCCCGGGAGAGGGGCGGTGCCGCGGGCAGGAGCAGCCGGGAAGCGCCGAGACGCTACCGGAGGTGTAATAAAGTTGGGCTGTCAACGGCGCCGGCGTGTCCTTTCCGCCACGAGTCGGGGCCGGGCGGGAGCGGGACGGGAGCGGGAGCAGGACAGGAGGCCCGGGAACCGGAGCGGGGCGGGGCCGGACCGGGAGCGGGGCAGAGCCGGAGCGGGAGCGGAGCCGGAAGCGGGAGCAGGGCAAGCGGAGTGGGAGCGGGAGCAGCACCGGGAGCGGGTCCGGAAGCGGGAGTGGGGCAGAAGCGGGGCAGGTGGGCCGGGAGCGCGCAGCAGCAGGCTGGGAGCGGGAGCGGGAGCGGGGCAGGCGGGGCGGGAGCGGAACGGGGCGGAGCCGGGAGCGGAGCGGAAGCGGGAGCGGGGCAGGCGGGGCGGGAGCGGCCGCGGGGCGGGCCGGGAGCGGGAGCGAGCGGGCGGGCGGGCGGGCGGGGTGCGGCGGTGCAGGGCCGCGCCGGGCCGCCGGGGGCGCTGCGCGCGTGGGAGCGGCGGTCACGCGCGGCGCAGCAGGAAGCGGCGCGTGGCGGGCGGAGCCGCGTGGTCCCGGTGCCCCCCTCCGCCGGGCCGGGCCGGGCCATGCGGTGCGTCCTGATCGCCAGCACCGCGGCCGAGCTGCTCTTCTACTGGGCCGATGCCGCCTTCCTCCGCCGGCTGCGGCCTCCCCACGCCGGGCAGGTGGGGCGGGACGGGGCGGCGCGGGTGCGGGTGCGGGGAGGAGGTGCGCGGCCGTGCGTGGACGCTGACCCGGGAGCGTGTCCTGCAGGGCCCGGCGCTGGAGGACAGCCTCAACACCCTCTTCGCCCCCCTCATCATCTCCTGCGCCGCGCTGCTGGAGAAGCTCGCCGACACCTACACCTGCTTCGCGACCGAGCACGGGCGGCACCTCCACGTTCTGCACATGGTAGGGCCGGCACCGGGGACCGGGGACCGGGGCAGCGCGGCCGGTCCCCACCTGACCTCGCTGCCGGTTGCAGTTCGGGGACTGCCTGTACATCGCGGTGAACGGCGACGGGACGCAGAGCGAGGACGACCTACGCCGGACGCTGTTCGTGCTGCGGCGCTTGGTGGAGGCTCACTGTGGCCTCGTCACGCTTGACTCCCACCTCATCCGCAAGGAGTGAGTGGGCACGGCCGCCCGCACGGGCTGGCATGCCGGGGTGCCCGGGCAGCTGCCAGGCGATGCCTTCATGCAGCCCCGGCGGGTGGGAGTAGGTGTCTCCGAGCTGGGACCCCCCCCCTTTGCAGCAGGACACCCTGGCCGCTGGGCTGCAGCTGGGTTTTGGGGTGCCCGCCCCAGCCGGGAGGTGCCGGCTGGCTCTCGGCTCACATGCTGTGGCTCATCGCAGGCTGCGGCCGGCCGATTCGGAGCAGCGGGAGCATGTCTGGAGCCTGCTGCGGGGCCTGCTGGAGACCTACAGCCACCTGCGGGAGGAGGACCAGAGCTTTGCAGTGGAGGTACCATGCCCTGGGGTGTCCCTTGCTTTCGGGGCGTCCCAGGGCTGTGAAGCTGCTTGGAGTCCTGGGATGTGGGAAAGGCAAGGCTCTGGGCCAGAGAAGCCCAGACTTGCTGCTGGGGCTGCATGACTGGATCTGGGGAGGCTCAGCAGTCCTCCCTCCGACCTGCACCCCAGGCTGTGGAGCGGCTGATCCACCCTCAGCTGTGCGAGCAGTGCATCGAGTTCCTGGAGCGGCAGGTGGTGCAGCACATCAACACCAGCCCTGAGCGTGGCGGGGATGAGGTGGGTCATGCCTTCCTCCTGGTGCACACCAAGTTGCTCGCCTTCTACTCCAGGTACACCTGGCCCCACCACCCTCCCCAAGGCAGCCGCTCCCCCTCCCGGATGACCCTTCCCTTCTCTGGCCCACAGCCGCAATGCCAGCTCCATCCGCCCTGCAGACCTGCTCATCCTCATCCTCCTGGTGCAGGACCTCTACCCCAGCCAGAGCGCTGAGGAGGAGCTCAGTCCTCAGGTGCTCCAGAGCAGAGTATGGGGGGCAGTGGGTCGAGGTGCCCCTGTGGGGTGATGCCTTGGTGGCCAGGGCTTAATATTTTTTCCCTCGTTTCAGAAGCCTGTGGCAGGGAAGGTGCTCTCCCAGGGACCCGAGAGAAGCGAGAGCATCCCCATGAGTGGCCCTGGCTCCCATGGAACTGCAGAGAAGGACTCGGATGACCAGGTGAGGCCCTGGGATCAGGAACTGCAGGGTGGGATGTTGGCTGGGCTGCCTGCATCACTCCCATCACTGACCCAGCAGTTCTTGCTGGCAGGACACAGATGATCTCTCCATGCCTGAGGTCTACTACACACCCGAGCCCTCCCCGGGCAGGCACAGCACGGGTGAGTGCCCAGCCAGGCAGGAGCCCTGCCCCATGCCCCCCAGCCCAGCAGAGGCTCCGGGGCTGCATGGGGAGCTGGCGGGGAGGGTGACCTGCTGTGCTTCCTGCAGGCAGCGAGAGCTGGTCGGAGGGTGCTGAGATCCTTGGCACTGGGGAGGCAGATGCTGCAGATGTCCAGGTGAGCAAGGGGTCCTGGCAGTCCCTCCCAGCTCCACACCTCCTCAGCTTGTCCTGCTGCTCTTTGCAGTCTCTGGTCCTCATCACTCATCTCTTGCTGTGCTGTGGCTGTCAGTGCCCCAGGCTCTAGAACTGGGGATGTGCTCTGCATCCCCCATGGTGTACCTAACAGTGACAGCTCTGACCACCCTCTCTGAGGCATTACTTACAGTCTCCCTGTCCAGAGCTGTCAGCACAGAGGGGCTGAGGCTGCCTCAGAGCAGTCTGGTGTCTCCCTCTGCTGCCTCTGGCCTTTCTGGGTTGTTCCCTGATGGATGTCGCAGAGCCTTACGCACTCTCTGCAAGTGCTAGCCTCAGTGTAGGGCATTTACAACCTGTGTCTTTGCAAGCGGCTTCCCCTTTGCTGCTATCCCTTGGCTCAGTCGTGCCCAGTTGCAGCTTTCAGGGCATGGCTGTGTCCCTCCAGAGCATCCTGGCTTGGTGTAGGCTTCTCATCCCCACAGCGGGCTGAGCATCTCCTCTCTCTCCCCAGATGGCAGAGGACTTGCTCCAGACCTTGGGGCCTCTGGTCCCTGAAGCTTCAAACCCCAGAAGGATCTTCCTGGATGCCAACCTGCGGGAAGGTTACTGCCCCTTGCTGCCACACACCATGTACTGCCTCCCGCTCTGGCCAGGCATCTCCCTCATCCTCCTGACCAAGGTGAGCTGCCTCTAAGGTGAAGGAAGCGATGTCGGGCTGGATTCTGGCTGACTGACCTTTCCCATCCCCAGCAGGGCCCCACAACCCAGGTAGCCATCACCTTGTACCAGCTGCTAGATGGTTTCTTGGTGCTGGAGAGGAAACTCGAAGAGGGGCTGGAGGCGGGAGCCCCGCGCTCCTACCCATTCCTGGCCGAGCTGCGGCAGCGCATGGACAAATTTGTGAAGAAGCTGAGCGGGCAGGCCATCCAGGTGGGAGTGAGGATGTGAGGACCCTGTCCCCCTGGCCCTGCAGCCTGATGCTGAGCCTTGTCTCTCTCTAGTTGCAGAACAGCTGGGTGGAGTTCAAGAGCAAGATATTTTCCCGAAGTGAGCCTGGGAGCTCCCTGGAGTGAGTATGGGATGGCCAGAAAAAGTCTCCAGGGCAGGCAGGGGCCTTTCTAAGCCTGGGGGCAGATGGCTGTCCCTGCTACCCTGGGGACCCCGGGCCAAACTTGACACTGTCCCTGTCTCCCGGCTCAGGCTGCTGCAGGCAGTGGCCAACGTGAAGCGGCAGCTATGCTCTGTGTACCGCCAGCTCTTCCTGGCCTCCACCAGCCACAGCCTGTCCCAGGGACTGCGGGACCGTGCCCAGAAGCTGATGAGGTGAGTACATGGGGGTGGCCGGCATCCCCGGGGTGCTGCCCCACACCCAGCTGTGCTGGGGCTTGGGGGGTCCCAGCCCCACACTGTGCCTTTTCTCGGCAGGGAGAAGCTGCTGGACTGGCGGGACTTTCTGCTGGTGAAGAGCAGGCGCAATATCACCATGGTGTCATACCCGTCCCTGTGGCTAGGAACTCAGCCTGGCAAGGAAGGGTCCCCAAGGGGGTAGCAGAGGTGGGAGTGGGACCTTGCGTCCACAGCACTGGGCTCAAGGGGTGTGGTGGGCGAAGCAGGTTTCCCCAAAGCTCAGGGGCTGTCCTGGAAGGGCACCAAAGTTGTTGGACACCCTTAACCCACCCCACGTACCTAGAGGACTTTCCTGGCCTGGTGCACTTCATCTATGTGGACCGCACGGCTGGGCAGATGATGGCACCATCACTCAGTGTGACAGAGAAGTCCAGCTCAGAGCTGGGCAAGGCCCCCCTGGCCACCTTCATCAAGAGGAAGGTACTGCTCATGGGCCTAGGGGTGGGATGGGAGCCACAGGAGCGGGTGACAGTTGGAGGGGTTTCTGCTCAGGCCTCAAGTCCCCATTGTTCCCCAGGTCTGGTCCCTGATCACACTGGCCCGGCGGTACTTACAGAAGGGCTACACCACACTCATGCTGCAGGATGGTGACTACTGCTGCTCCTACTTCCTCTGGTTTGAGAATGAGCTGGTATGTGGGACCAGGAAGGGGCTGAGCCCTGCTCCCCAGGGAGCAGGGATGTAGGTACAGGTACAGCTCCAGCTCCTCAACGGTCCCTTCCCTGCTCATGCCTTCTACTGTCTTCTCTCCCCAGGGCTACAAGCTGGAGGTGATGGAGGTGCCAGTTCTCTCCGATGATTCTGCTCCCATTGGGATGCTGGCAGGAGACTACTACAGGTGAGCAGTCCCCAGCCATACAGTTTGGTACCAGGGCCCCCGGGCTGTGCTGGCGCAGGGGTCCCCATGCATGGTGCTGTCCTTGTTGGGCTGTCACTGCAGCATGGTATCAGTGCTGTGGTGTCACTGGGTTGCACCAGCCCATCTCCCCAGCCTGGTGCTATGGTCATGCCACTGGATGAGTGCTGTGTCCTTGCCAGGGACTTTATAGGGGGAAGGTGGTTAGAAAGGGAATGCCAGTCTGCACTGTGCCTGCTGAGCCCTGTCTTCTCCTCCCCAGGAAGCTGCTGCGTTACTACAGCAAGAACCATCAGGCAGAGGTGGTGAAGTGCTACGAGCTGCTGACTGTGCACCTGGGTATCATCCCCTCAGAGCTGGTGGTCCAGCAGGCCTGCGATTTGGCCCGGCGGCTCTGGGAGCCCTCCCGCATCCCCCTGCTCTGAGCTGTCTTCAGCCACCTCGGGGCCAGGATTAAAGTGGATGTGTGGGTGTTCCTGGCACCTGGACTGCTTCCTTGGTGTCTGTGTGCCGTCAGCTGTGCCTACAGGCAGCCACAGGCAGCCTTCTCGTCCTCCAGCCTGGCTGGGGCTGGTGCTGCCCCCCTTCCCACTCCCTGTGGGCTTTGCTGGCAGCCAGCAGCCTCTGGGGATGAGCAGAGAGTGGGGCTGAGAGGTTGTTGGCAAATCACCGTCTTGCTGAAAAGTGCGTTTCCAAAGCAGGATTTATAGCATTGGCTTGGCATCACTGCCAAGTTTTGGCCAGAAAACAAAAATGGTGTAGCCAAACTTGTGTGGAGGAATGGTCCAGGGTATGTCCCCCTTTTCCCTCATCCCCAAATGTGGGGTTCAGGGTCCTTGGGGGGTTGGCAGGCTCTGGGGAGGTGCAGCCCATCCTGCACCCCATTCCCCACATGTGGTTCCCCTGTACCAGTCAGCCACAGGGCTGAGCTCAGCTGTGAACTGGGTGAAGCTGAGGCAGCTTATGTGTTTCCCAGGCACAGCTGGGCTCTGTGCACATGCAAACCCCTCCAGGCACAGCTGGGGATGGGGCCAGCCCCAAGGGACTCTGGCAGCCACTGCCTGTCATCGCTCGTGCTGCTCACAGAGGGTGGGGATGGCAGTCTGGAGAGCACTGGACCATGGCAGAGCCTTTGCCCTGTCCTGCTTGGTTTGGGGCCAAGCTCGCTCCCAAGCTGCCTCTTTTCCCACTGCTTTCAGGGCTGTGCTTGGGGCTTTCCTGCTCGAGGAGGGCAAAGCTCCCCCTGTCCTACAGTGCTTGTTGGCTCATCACTTCAGCCACACGCCCCCAGGTTCTCCCTGGAGTGGAACGGGAGCTGAGGGGACTCTCAGGCCCCCGTCCACCTTCCCAGCACCTTCCTGGGATACAGGCTGGGGAGCAGCTGGCATCCTGCTGAGCACCAGGCAGGATCTGACCCTGGCACCTTCTCGGCGCTGGGGCTGGTCTGCCCACCTGCAAGCCCTCAGCAAAGCTCTGCCAGGCTTAGCAGCTTGCTGTTGGCAGTGCCCCTGGCAGGGCAGCACTCAGCATGCGCCCTTGGCCTGCCCAGCCTCCCTGCAAGTGCTGGGACACGGTGTCTGGCCCTGCACCAAGGCGTCCCCTGCCTTGGCCCCCCCAGCCCCTCCCCGTGCCCGGAAGCCCTGGGAAAAGTTCCACTGTGAAAGCAAAGTCCAGCTTGCTGGGTGCTGGGCAGCCATGGCTGGGCACTGTGTGGCGATGGCAGCTGGGCTCCGAGCAAGGCTGGGCATGGGCTGCCCGTCCTGCTGCCTGTGGGGCTGGCATCTGTCCCCAGGGCTGCTGGGCGCGCGGCTGGCCCATGCTGGGGCTGCAGGCCGGCTACAGCGGGAGTACGATGCAGTGGTGATTGGGGCAGGTAATACAGGGTGAGGGAGCCAGTGCTGGGCTGTGGGCAGCCGGTGGGGACCCCCAGCTGCCCTGTAGTAGCCAGGTGGGGACTACAGTGGTGCTGGGCATGTTGCAGCTCTCCAGCATGCTCCTTGTGCCAGGGAGGATGTAAGGGTCTGGCATGGCTGGGCGCATGTTGCAGCCCCTCGGTGTGCAGGGCATCTGCCTTGAGCACCTCTGTCACCTTTCTCTGCACCATTAGGGCCAGGGCTGTAGGGGCAGGAGAGGATGCTCCTAGTCACCTCTATCCCCGTGTCCAGAACCCTATTGTTTGGGTGGTTGTGGCAGCCCTGCGCCCCAGGCATGGCAGAGTGCCCTGTGCTGTAGGACTGCCCCAACACTGGGTTTGACTCATCTCCCTCTCTCCTTGCAGGGCACAACGGGCTGGTGGCAGTGAGTACCGAGAGTGGGGTGCTGCTCTCTTCTGTGTGGAGGCGGGGGATCAGGGAGGGTCTGCGCCGTGGGCAAGGGAGGGTGTTGTTGGCAGTGCCTGTGGGATTGGGGGGCTCCCACAGGGCTGTGGGGAGTGGAGCCCTCCCTGGTGATTGAGGCACTGTCGGGGCAATGAGGACATGTCCCACCTGGAGGGACGGGCAGTGTGATGTCATGCTCCCTGCAGGCTGCCTACCTACAACGGGCAGGGGTGCGCACGGCTGTGCTGGAGAAACGCCACGTGCTGGGTGGTGCAGCCGTCACGGAGGAGATCGTGCCAGGTAACACTGCACACCACCTGTCCCCCAGCCCCGGCCAGCCCTGGGCACGGACATCCCCCACCACACCACGTCTTCTAGGCTTCAAGTTCTCCCGGGCATCGTACCTGCTCAGCCTGCTGCGGCCGCAGATCTATGCTGAGCTGGAGCTGCAGGTAGGGGCACCGATCCCTCGCCAGGCTGCTGGCACCTCCTGACACGCTGGCAGGGTGAGCCCGCTGCCAGGCTGTCCCTGCAGGCTGGGTTCTACCATCCCTGTCTTGCAGCGGCACGGTCTGAGGGTGCTCCCACGGGACCCCTACTCCTTCACCCCAGTGTTGGAGAGCAGGAGACCCCCCCGCTCCCTCCTGCTGGGGCATGACATGGCCCAGACCCAGCGGCAGATTGCTCAGTTCTCTGAGAAGGATGCCCAGGTACCTCAGGGGCAGCACCCAGCACAGCAAAGCCCCCAAGGGGCTGCCCTGCCCATGGAGTGGCAGGGATGCTCCTGGGTAGGGTAGCCATTGCACCCACTATGGCACAGTACCTGTTGTCCCCTTCTGCCCCCTTTCAGGCTTACCCTGAGTATGAGGCGTTCATGGGGGGCTTGGTGTCTGCCCTTGACCCGCTGCTGGATGCCCCACCAGTGGATACCGCTGCCCTGGGGCAGGGTTCTCTGTTCCAGCGGCTCAGGGCCCTGCGAGCCCTGCAGCCCCTGCTGCGGTCAGGTACATCTGGGATGCCAGGGGACCCCAGTGGCATTGGGTGTTTGCCTGCATCTGGGGCGGGTGATGCAGAGCTGCCCCTTCCTAGGGCATAGGCTCCTCAGAAGCCTGGGCTGGCAGGCTCTGGCAGGCTTGTCCCCCTTTGTCATGCCACCTGACCCCCAAACCCAGCTAGGCACAGGCAGCCAGCCCTAGAACAGCCGTGCAGGTCTCACACCACCTCTCCATCCCCAGGGCTGGCACTGGGGCGGCAGCTGCCCCGCTATTACGAGGTGCTCACAGCCCCCATCTCCAAGGTGAGTGCCAGCAGTAGCAGCGTGTAGCCGCTGGCTGCCTCACTGCCTACCTGTGAGGATGCTGCGGCAGTCCCCCATCCCAAACCTGGTGCTCTCTTTTTCTCCTGGGCCAGATCCTGGATCAGTGGTTTGAGTCAGAGCCCCTGAAGGCAACTCTGGCTACTGATGCGGTGATTGGAGCCATGGCCAGCCCCCACACTCCCGGCAGCGGGTGAGGGTCTCTTCCACCCAGGGCTCATAGCTGCACCATTCCCCCGTGTCATCCTCCGTGCCCGCAGCTCCTTGGCTCTGCTGTGCCCCAACCCCGTTCCCTGCTCTGCTGCCTCTCCCTCCCACTGCCTGCTCAGCCTTGCCAGAGTGGCTCAGGGGTGGGGGCTAGGCAAGGGGCTGCCCCCCATCCCTGCCATGTGGCTCTCCTGAGTGGTCTCCACCTGCACCTTTGCTGTTTGGACACTTGCCCCAAGGCAGGTCAAGTTCTGGCCAGTGGGTGCTCACTGCAACTGAGCTGGGTGTCCTATGAGCTGGTGTGGTCCCATCTATGGGGGCTGTGGCACCATCCCCACTATGCCCATGCAGGGGACAGACCTGTCCCCTTGGCCAGCAGCTAACCTGGGATCCTGCCAATGCAGGTACGTGCTGTTGCACCATGTGATGGGTGAGCTGGAGGGACGGCGGGGTGCCTGGGGCTACGTGGCTGGTGGGATGGGGGCCCTGTCTCAAGCCATCGCCTGTGCGGCAGCTGCTCGGGGAGCCCACATCTTTGCTGAAAAGGTATGGGGTGTCTGGGTGCAGGCAGCTGCCTGGCTATCCTGTGGGCAGCAGGGATGCTCTTGGTGAAGTCCCATCCCCAGATGGTGTGCCATGTGGTGCTGGGCAAGGACGGGCAGGCGCAGGGCGTCCTGCTGCAGGATGGAACAGAGGTGAGGAGCAAAGTGGTGCTGTCCAATGCCTCCCCCCAGATCACCTTCCTGGAGCTTGTCCCCCAGGTATGGGGGGCATGGGGCTGCTGGGGGCTTTGCGTGGCCGTGTCCTGCCGGCCATGCTGTCTCCTCACAGCCAGACTCTGCAACGGCGTCTCCCACCTCAGGAACAGCTGCCAAAGGATTTTGTCCAGCGGATCCGGCAGACTGACACGCGGTCCCCTGTCACCAAGATCAATGGTAGGTACTGATGGGACGACCTTCACCACTGTCCCCTCTGGAAGGACACTGGTGCCAGGCTCAGCAACAGGCTGCACCCTGCTTCCCCTGTCCCCACCTCCCACACCCAGTGGCAGTGGATCGGCTGCCCAGCTTCCTGGCTGTCCCCAATGCCCGCGATGGCCGTCCCCTGCCCCACCACCAGTGCTCCATCCATCTCAACTGCGAGGGCACCCACCTTCTGCACCAGGCCTTCACTGAGGCCACCCATGGGCGCCCCTCCAGCAGGTAGGAGCCTGCACCGGCACACCCCGGTGCACTGGGGAAGGGGCAGGACAGCTGTGGTGGCTGGTGCTGGGGGAAGAAGCTTGGGGTGGCTGGGTCCCCCCCTGCCTGCCCAGCTGGTGTCTTGCTCCCCCAGGCCCATGATCGAGCTCTGCATCCCCTCAGCACTGGACCCAGGGCTGGCCCCACGGGGCTGCCATGTTGTGTCCCTCTTTACCCAGTACACCCCCTCCGTGCTGGCAGGCGGGCGGCCCTGGGATGAGCGGGCCAAAAATGCTTACGCAGACACGGGTATGTAATGCATATGCAGACATGGGCACGTAATGCACACTGGACCCAGGTACCAGGAGTGCTGGTCCCTGTCTGTGGGCAGAGCTGCCCTGGAGCTGCTCAGGGGCCAGCCACCATGTCCCCCCAGGCTGTCTGCCAGTCCCTCCGTCCCTCTCTAGTGTTTGACTGCATCGAAGCCTATGCCCCAGGGTTCAAGGCATCCGTCATTGGCAGGGACATCCTGACGCCACCAGACCTGGAGAGGATCTTCGGGCTTCCTGGTGGAGTGAGTACCATCAGGGCTCAGCTCTGAGCATCACTCTGGTGCCAGCTCTGGAAGGCACAGCCAGCTCACATAGAGCTCTTCTTGCAGAACATCTTCCATGGAGGGATGTCTCTGGACCAGCTGTACTTTGCCCGGCCAGCACCATCCTATTCGGGCTACCGGTCCCCAGTTCCTGGCTTGTACCTGTGTGGAAGTGGAGCCCACCCTGGTGAGCGGGGCTGGGAGACAGGACCCTCCTGGGGGACTGCAGGAGGAGGGCAGGGGCATGTGGAAGAGGTGCAAGGGCAGCATGGGTTGGGGGTGTCCAGTCCCCTCTCTGCTCTCGCATGAGCAGGGAGGTGGGGCAGCTCCATGGGTACAGCCCTGGGCCCCATCTCCTGGGGCTGGAGCTGCCCACCACTTCGCATTTCTTGTTTTGCAGGAGGAGGAGTGATGGGAGCAGCAGGACGCAATGCCGCCCAGGTGGCCCTCGAGGACTTCAGGCGCCTGCGATGGCAGTAGTGACAACAACTTTGCCTGTGGAGGTTTGTGGCTGTAGTGAGTCATGTTGACTCCAGGCAGAGCCCTGCCTGTCCCCCACTTCCTTCCCAGGCACGGTAGGACAGCAGCATCCCCTGGGAGCTGGGGGGTGCAGGCAGGCAGGGTCTCTTGTGCTCCCGGCTGCTACCATCACCTCGAATACGTGGCTGCTCCCAGCCCACTGCAGCCCAGCCTTGGGCAGCCATGGCAAGCCTCGCTCGGCTCCTGCCTGCACCTGTAGAAATAAACCCTGGCCGGGGCTGTGTCTTGAGCATTTTTGCTGTGGTTTTTGGCTCTTTGTGCAGCTCCCAACAGGCTAGCATGGGGGGCTGCACTGTGCCATCTGCACTGTGGCTGGTGGTGCAGCCCTGGGGGAGCTGCCAGAGGGGACAGGTATGTCCCGGAGCAGTGAATGGGACCTCTCCTCCGCTTACTGATGTGGGGCTATTTGGCTGGAGCCACCCAGCTCTGGGCTGGCCAGGACCGCCCCAAGGTGCCTGGAACAAGCAGGGAACCGAGGAGCTGCTCAAGAGCTGGAGCCCCCCGCTGTCCTCTGTCTCCATGGCCCTCAGCAGCAGTGTGTCCAGCAGCTCGGGGACTGCAGGAGCCAGGTCCCCACAGCTGCCCCCTGTGCCCTGCACACACACACCCCACTCCCACCCCCCCATTCCTGCCAGGACCTGCCAGCACACGTTCAGGCCCCATCTCTCCATCCCCAGGGCAGATGCTCCGTGCAGCCCTGCAGCTCTCGCTGGCCACCCGTCAGCCGGTGGCGGGCCCGGGGTGTGCCCCTCGCCCGGGCTGCTGCCGGCAGCCGCTTGCTGCAGATTACAGAGCTCACATCCTCTCCCTGCCCTCTTCCTCCCCCAGACAATGCTCCCGATTCAGCTGCCCGCCTCGCCTCCCGCCGGGCCCTAAATACGGTGCTGCCAGGCTGAGCTGTTGCACCTGAGCTGGCTGAATCAATATTGACCAGCCAGGAATAGTCCCGCAGCCCTCTGAGAATAGCCCCGCACGCCCACCCTGCTGCCCACAGCTTCCCGCGCACGGGGCTGCCCTGCTGCCAGCAGTGATATTTTTAGACTGGTTTTGCTGGCTGCCTGGGTTGCAGGTGCTGGCACCCCCTGAGCCCCGAGGGGGATGACGACGAGAGCGGACACCTCCAGTCTGCCAGGGTCACACTGAGCGGCAGGACACTGTGGCTCCACTGCTGCAGGTTGAGGATGGCAGGTCCCAGGTGTGGGAGAGCCCACTGGACTTTCCCCTGCCCCCGCTGCCCACTTGCTGCCCCCAGGAGCAGAGGCAGAGCTGGGAGTGGGACCCAGCACCTGCCTGCCCTGCACCCCTGCCAGCTTCTGCCATGGGAGGGTTCAGGGGGCACTCGTAGCCTCACACTCGGGTAATTTAAGTCCAAAAACGTCGAGGCACAAGTGAGTCATGGGATTTGCTGCCTGTCCCAGACCTGCCCTTCCCCAGGGCTTTCTGTGGTCCCCATGTTGGGGCTGGCCAGGGACCCCACCGCAGGAGAGGCTCCAGCATGTGCCCTGAGCCCAGCTGGAGCATAGAGCTGGGACGAGGGTGCCCTGTAAGGGGGTCCCAGGGCCATGCACTCCTGCATGCTCAGGGGTGCTAGAGGCTCCCATGGGACGTGGCGATGAGCTCACGGGCTATTCCCGGCCGTGTTGATCCTGGCTCCTCCCGGCAGGAACCAGCTGCTTTGACTCTAAACAAACAGCCCGGTGGCCACCGGCACATTCCTGGCCGGCTCCTGGCCACGGCGAGGGCACAGGGCTTCCTGTTTATCCATGTCCCACGGCGTGGCACGGCGGGGTGTGTGGGCAGTGGGGTGCCCCGGGGACTGGCAGCACCCCAAGCCAGAGGTTGCTCCTGGGGCAGGTCGAGGGGAGGGCATCCCCCATCTCCACATCCCACGGAGGAGGGCTGTGCCCAGGGACCCCTGTAGCTAGCCTGGCTCAGGGGTGACCTAGGTGATGCCCCAAGATCCAGGACGACCCTGTTCTGGGCTCCCAGAGCCATCCCACCTCCTCCCTGATCAATGTGCCCCCCAAGTCCTGGCCACATTGCAGCACCCCCAGGTACCCCATGCCTCCATACCCACTTGAGCTGCTGTGTGAGGTGGGAAGGGGTGAGGGGTGTCCTTTTGAGGTGCCCCCGGTGTGGCAGTTCGTCACCCCCAGAAAACACGTGCTGTGCCTGGCTGGGGGCCATCCCCATGGTGCGGCAGCGCTGGAGGCAGGGGACAAACCTGACTGAGGGTATTGAGTTCATTCTGAGTGGGGGTCCAGGCTCACGGCATGTGGGGGCTATCCCAGAGGTGCTGGGGTTATCCCAGAGGTGCTTGGACCTCCCAAGCTGGGGGGGAGAGGGAGGGGCAGGTTCGCCCCAGGGTGGCAGAGGAAGACGAGGCGAGGGGCAGGCACGGTGCAGGGCTGGGCTCCAGGCACGGTGCGGGGGGGAGCCGGGGCTGGGCTGGGCAGCATGGGCCCCCACCCGGGGCAGCCCACTCCGCTGCACCATAAAAGCAGCGGCAGGCGGTGCTCGGCAGCAGGAGAGCTGCTGGAGGCCAGCGTGAGCCAGCACCGCGTCCCTCACCACTGCCCGCCCCACGCTGCTGCCTGTCCTGCACCGTCACCCCTGCCAGGGTGAGTGCTGGGGATGGCCCTGGGCTGGGGGGGTCTGGGCACCTGGAGTGGGAGGCAGCAACCCCACGAGTGCTCTGCGTGGGGATGCAGGGGGAGACACGGGGTGATGTGGGACAAGGGCTGTGTGCAGGGTGAGGAGGGGACCCCGGTGTCCAGTGGCAGGTTTCAGGTGGGGGGTAAATGTGGGATCTATCGGACTCCCACCAGCGGCCCCAGGCGTGGGGCAGAGCAGTGTCCGTGGGGCTGCCCATGGCGGTTGGCAGCCAGGGCTGAGCACGGGGCTGTGGGTGCCTGGGGGGGCTGTGTCAGAGCTGGGTCACCCTGGCAAGGGGCAGGTGGATGTGGGGCTGGGGCTGAGCCCCGGGATGGCAGATGCTGCAAGCTGTGCATGGCAGGGACCAGCTCCTGCATCCCCCGCAGCACGGGGACAGGGATGTCACCGCTGTGCAAGGGGGCACGATAGCCCTCCACCGTCGCCCAGCTCCTGGGGCACAGGGGAGGCTGCAGCAGCACTCGCCACCCTGCCAGGGTCCCCAAGGGCTCAGTGTTGGGCTGTCCCCAGGAATCCAACTCCCAGAACCACGATGGTGACACCAGCCGGCACAAGCCCCATCCTGCTGCTACTGGTGCTGCTGCTGTGCTGGATGGCCCCCAGCGGGCAGGACCCAGCCCCGGTGCAGCTGCGGCTGGCAGGGCCACGGGGACCGGCCGGGGAGGGCCGGCTGGAGGTGCTGTACCAGGGCCGCTGGGGCACCATCTGCGACGATGGCTTTGACTTCCACGCGGCCACCGTCGCCTGCCGGCAGCTGGGCTACACCACGGCTATCACCTGGACCCACAGTGCCACCTACGGCCGAGGGGAAGGTAGGGGGCAGCTGGGGAATGAGGGGGCAGGGGGTCCCAGCGAGGGCAGCGTGCTGGGTGAGCCCGTGCGGGGGGGCTGTGGGTGCGGGCAGCCTGTGAGGGGCACTGGATGGGGCCTGTGGTGCTGGGGAGGGAAATGGAGACCCCCCCAGTGGTGACCCCCAGCCCTGTGTACGTGTCCCCAGGCCCCATCTGGCTGGACAATGTGCGGTGTGGGGGCAGCGAGGGCTCCCTGGCAGAGTGCGTCCACAATGGCTGGGGCACCAGCGACTGCCACCACGGCGAGGACGCTGGTGTGGTGTGCTCAGGACAGCGCCTGCCCGGCAGCCCCCCCCCAGGCCACCACCTCTGGTCACCTGGGAGAGGTGAGTTGGGGGCCATGGGGTTCCCGTGTGCCCAGCAGGGTACACCAGGGGGACTGGAGCACATCCCTCTGACCTTTCCCCTTGTCCCCATCCTGAACAACCTGCCCATGATGCTGGAGTCCACATGCCCACCCCTGTGCCCACTGCGGCAGGTGCCAAGGCTGAGCCTGGAGGAGGTGCGGCTCAAGCCCATCCTGGCGCGGGCCAAGGTGAGCATGCCGGTGACGGAGGGTGCCGTGGAAGTGAAGCACAACGGGCGCTGGAGGCAGGTGTGCGACGCTGGCTGGACCAGGAATAACAGCCGTGTTGTCTGCGGGATGCTGGGCTTCCCCCAGGAGAAGCACATCAACACCAGCTTCTATCGGTAGGGATGCAGGAGACCTGCATTGCAGCTGTGGGGCTCATGGGGCAGGGTGCCTGGCTGGACACTCCGTAAGGGCGGGAGACTGAGGGGTTGGGTGGGTGTGCAGGGTGCTGGTGCGGCCTGGCCATGCCTGCGTCCCCTTCTTGGGGCCTCAGTGAGGGGCAGGACTGGGCTTGGCAGCAGCCAGGGGACTGTGGGGAAGGTCACCAGCTGTGGCTGGCAAAGCATGGGTGGAAGGAGAGGAGAGGCAAGTAGTCCTTTGCTCCTCCGCCCCCACCTCAGGCTGGGGCTATAAATACAGCCCATAATGAGTCCCTGCCGATGCCAGGAGTCCTACAGTCCCGCCAGGACACATGACATAGCTGGGCTTGACATGGTAATTGCCAGTGGGGAGAGGACCTTTCCTCACCCTGCCATGCTGTGGGAGGACCCCATGGCTCCAGGTCCTGCCACGGGGTGCTGGGGAGGGAAGAGATGATGTGGTGGTGGGGTCTGAAGACCTGAAGGGTTGGCATGGGCCCCACCAACCTCCCAGCTCTGTACACCTGCAGGAAGCTCTGGAACATGAAGCTGAAGGACCCCAACTCCAGGTAGGGCTCAGCTCTGGGCAGGGTGGGTAGGGGCACCCTGGTCAGACACCCAGCACAGGTGTTGGGTGGGGGAGAGTCTCTGGTGCCCGAGCTGACACTGGCCTCTGCTCCTCTCCCTTGGCAGCCTGAAGACACTCAGCCAGAAGAACAGCTTCTGGGTCCACAGGGTGCGGTGCCAGGGCACAGAGTCCCACCTGGCCAGTTGCCCCACACAGGTGGCCCCGCTGGCCCCCCGCCAGCACGCCTGCCCCCGTGGCATGCACGCCATTGTCAGCTGCCTCCCCGGCCGTGCCTTCCAGAAGGGCACAGGCAAGGGCAGGAGCAAGACCTCCCCGGGAAAGGTGAGCCCCAGCACAGCCCCACACCCCGTCCCGTGCTTGCACTGGTGCCTGTGGTGCAGGTGGGTGGCCGTGCCCTGGGAACGCTGACTGGCTGCCCCCCGTGCCCAGGCGCTCCCGGTGCGGCTGCGAGCAGGCACCCATGCAGGCGAGGGCCGGGTGGAGGTGCTGCGCCATGGGCAGTGGGGCACCGTGTGTGACAAGCAGTGGGACCTGGCCGCAGCCAGCGTGGTGTGCCGGCAGCTGGGCTACGGGACGGCAAAGCAGGCCCTAGTGGGAGCCCAGATGGGCCAAGGTGAGGTGGGCGGCATGGCAGGGACTCGGGGTGCCACTGAGTTTGGAGTGGCACGATGGGGAAAACCCCCGGTATACCGGGTGCTGCCAGAGCATCCTGGGATGTCCAGGCAGCTGCAGCCCGCCCTGGGATGAGGCTGCCCTGGCTGCTCCTGCCGCGCGCAGCCCCGTTCCCATAGGGAACACCCAGACTGGGGGAAGGAAGGTGGGGGTCCTCCCTGCTCCAGGATGGACACAGAGCAGGGGATGCTGACCATTTCTCTTCTTCAGGCCTGGGGCCCATCCACATGAGCGAGGTACGGTGCACTGGCCATGAGCGCTCCCTGGGTGAGTGCCGCTTCCAGGAGGCTGAGCAAAGTGGGTGCCAGCATGAGGCTGATGCTGCTGTCCGCTGCAACGTGCCCCACATGGACTTCCAGAGGCAGGTGAGCCCCTGTCTCCTCCCCAGGGCCTGTGGAGCTCCGGCCCTATTGCACAGCCCCTGCCCCGCAAGCTCTGTGCCCAACTTGGATGTTCAGAGCAGCCCTGGGGTGGCCCAGAGGACAGAGGGACACAGCAGCATGCTGATAGGGATCTGCAGGATGAGCCAGTGGCAAAAGTGTTCTTGTGATGACAAAGAGGAAGGTGGGGCAGATGTTCAGCTGGATGCATGGAGCTGTCTGCTCCATTGCAGCGCTGGGTGGGAGTGCTGGGGGGTCTGCCCCATGCTCTGTCTCAGCCTCTCTTTGCCTGCAGGTGCGGCTGGCTGGGGGCCGCAGCCCCGAGGAGGGTGTGGTGGAGGTGCTGGTGCTGGTGCAGGGGCAGCTGCAGTGGGGCTCAGTGTGTGGTGCCCAGTGGGGACTGAACGAGGCCATGGTCGTCTGCAGGCAGCTAGGGCTGGGCTTTGCCAGCCATGCCCTCCAGGTGAGCAGGGTCCCAGCCTGCGACTGTAAGGGGTCCTACGGGATGTGTGGTGTGGGCATGGGGTGGCCAGGGGCTCTGGGATGGGGCAGCCTGGAGGGACAAGCCGTGGTGGCAGTGCGGGGGGGAAGGGAGTGGGCAGGGGAGGCGGGGTGGGTGCTGGCAGGGGGTGCGAGGGCTGGTCCAAGTGCTGTGCTCCTCCTCTGCCCAGGAGACGTGGTACTGGGCAGGCAGCCCCGATGCCACCCAGGTGGTGATGAGCGGGGTGCGCTGTGCCGGCACTGAGCTGGCCCTCCAGCAGTGCCAGCGCCACGGCCCCGTCCACTGCCCCAGCGGCGGGGGACGCTTCTCAGCAGGGGTCACCTGCACCACCCGTGAGTACCAGGAGCCCAAGGGGTACCACTGGGAGAGGGATCCCAGTTCTCTTGGCACAGATAGCAGGGGGAGCTATGTGGGGTGGGGATCACCTGCTGATCCCCTCCATGCCAGACGCCCCGGACCTAGTGATGAATGCCCAGCTGGTGCAGGAGACAGCCTACCTGGAGGACCGGCCACTGGAGCTGCTGTACTGCGCCCACGAGGAGCGCTGCCTCTCCCGCTCCGCCGACCACATGCACTGGCCCTACGGCCACCGCCGCCTCCTCCGCTTCTCCTCCCAGATCCACAACCTGGGCAGAGCTGATTTCCGACCCAAGATGGGGCGCCACGCCTGGACCTGGCACCAGTGCCACCGGTGAGTGGCCCGTGGGCAGGGGCTGGCAGGGAGCTGCCCCTTCCCCAGGTCAGGCAGGGCATGGTGGCACCCATCCTGCAGAAACTGGCCCGCCTGGGGTAATTAGTGGTGTCCACGCTGGCACTGTCATTATGGCTTTATTTGGCTTCAAGGCTGTAATTTGCTCAGAGCCTCTGGGTGCTGCCCGCTCCCAGCTGGGCTGCCACATGGTCCCCAGCCAGGCGCTGGCCCTGTGCTCAGCCCCTGTCCCCACAGGCACTTCCACAGCATTGAGGTCTTCACCCACTATGACCTGCTGACACTCAACGGCTCCAAGGTGGCCGAAGGGCACAAAGCCAGCTTTTGCCTGGAGGACACCAACTGCCCTGCAGGTAGGTGTCAGCAGCAGAGCTGCCAGTGAACCTCCCACCCTGGTCCCCGAGGGGGGCTCTGCCTGCGCCCTCCCTCATCTCCCCTCCCTCCCACAGGGCTGCAGAGACGCTTCGCCTGCGCCAACTTTGGGGAGCAGGGAGTGAGCGTGGGGTGCTGGGACACCTACCGCCATGACATCGACTGCCAGTGGATTGACATCACCGATGTGCTGCCGGGCAGCTACACCTTCCAGGTACGGGGGACGGAGAGGTGGGGCACACCGAGCCATCAGAGCTCAGGGCTGGGGGACACACTTCATGGGCACCCCTCACCCTGCACATTGGGGTGCTTCTGTGTGCGTGCCACAGCCCTGCCTGGAGAAGGCATGGCAGCAGTGCCCCCAGCCCTGCCTCTTGCCCTCCCCAGGTGGTTGTGAACCCCAAGCATGAGGTGGCTGAGTCAGACTTCTCCAACAATGTGATGCGGTGCCAGTGCAAGTACGACGGGCAACGCATCTGGATGCACG